>NC_092432.1:5430062-5770291 GCF_036169615.1 Heliangelus exortis
TTATGTACAATGTATGGGTTTTAAAGGAGGTATTTTAAATTGATTTGATTGCCACAGAGCTGACACGCACTGCACAAAAAGAACAACAGGCGGGGAAATTAATTTATAATAGCCAGTAAATGAATTTTCCCAATGCTGGTTCTTTTTGCACAGTATATGTCAGCTCTATTGTAATCAAATCAATTTAAAATACCTTCTTTGAAAAATATAGCAGTATTTATGACCAGCTCATACCTTTTTGCTCTGAAGTATATCTATATATGTATATGTGTGTATATATATATTTATACATATGCATATAAAGTATCTTCTTTGAAAAACACAGTTGTATTTATTAGTAGTCTACCTCTGGATCTGGACTATACATGTATATATGTATGTGTGTGTGTGTGTATAAATACACATATATATGCAACAGGTTCTTTACATATGTAAAAAGTTTCACATAGTGCTGATGGCACCCAGTAACCCTTGAATCCAGACAGAAATCCTAGATGGAAAATGCCTCCACTGGTTTCCCTGCATACCACCAGGACTTGGACAAACGCACAGAGAAGACTGGATACTGACACTGAGTTTAGGGGAAACGTCATGGCTCTACTCCCAACTTTCTTTACCAAGACAGGTGGACTTTGCAGGGCTCCTCACCCAGCTCCAGTTGCCTCCTAATATCAGCACCATGACAATGACAGAGAAACTAATTGATGCTCTGCATATGGCCCTTGTGTTTACCGCAGCCTTTCCTGGAAGTGTGTTTTCAATCTGTAAAGTGAAGCAGTGTGGTAGCACAGTCCAGCTGGTAGCAGCAGGATTGAACTCTGCAGCGCAGGAGTTTGGTATTATCTTTTTTTGTTTTTTTTTTTTTTTTTTCCTCCATCTACTCCATTTCCTGCAGCATGAGGACATAAAGTCAGGGACAACTCTGCCCACCTAGCCTTGGCTCACCAAGGACAGAAGCTGTAATCCCTTTCTCCCAATGTGAAGGGACAGGGACATTTCACTCAGTGGATACAGACCATTTGGGACATTCACCCCTCAACCCACTACCTCATTGTAGGTGCTGAAAGGCTGGCTGAGAGCCAACAGAATTAAAATTCATACCACAGCCTAAGGAGAAAAAAAAAATTCATATTTTTTTCCTTTTGTTTAGCCTCATTTCCTAAGGAAAGTGCATCCTGGCCATGCTCTTTGGGTGTAGACACTGCTGCCTTTCTATTTTAAACCTTTCCAATAATTTCTGAAACCTCTGTCTGCCTTCAGCAATATTTGGCAGAGAGCAGTAGTGCCACAACCATTGTGAGAATAAGTCACCAGGCAGAGGACAGAAGAGCTGTTAATGGAGGAGAGGGCTGTCTCCTGAGCACAACCTTTATTAGACAACAGAGAATCAGGGCAGAGGAATGCCCCTGAGGGGAGGCTTCATTAGGTCCTGCTGCTTGAGGAATGACTGGCTTTTCCTTCCTGCAAAGAGCCCTCTGGGGTGTAGGTTATGCTTCTGACAAAGATAATTACAAAAGGATGCAGCTGATGGTAACTAAAATTGGTGCCACATTTTGGGGAGGGCAAAGTCAGTTGTGGGAACCTTCTTAGTAGCTACACTGAGCTTTAGCCAGCCCTGTAGCAAAGACATCTGCACATCAGGGTGGAGTTCAATGGGAAACATCTTTCTCAGCCATGAAAACGTTAAAGATTCCAGAGCTTTCCTGTCCGAGGCCGGCAGGAATCTCAAGTCCTTTAGAGAGTTTTAACGAGCAAACAGGGGAGCAGAGTTGAGATGAGCAAGTTGCCAGGTGTTGGGACACCCACACAAAAGCAAGGTGCCTTTGTGCAAACACTTTGCCTGTCTCCTTCTGCCAAAGGTTTGCTTCTCAGTGCCTGCCTGGGCTGTTTGTGATTTCAGGTTGGTTCTGCCATTCACGGTCTGAAATATGTCTGATTTCTATCCCTGTTTTGGATTCTAAAAGGAAAAAAATACAGAAATTTCATGAGAAATTTATGGAAATAGGCAATAAGGGAGAAAAAAATTAATAGGAAAAAAGAAAATGGAAACCACCGACCCAAAACAAAAAGTCACCACTAACTTTCTAACTCCTCCCCATGACCTGCAATGGTTGCATGTACCTCCCAGGCACAATTTTTGCAGCAATGTAGCAGCAAATGAGCTTTTTAGGCATCGGTTTTCTTCTCCCCTGCTGCATTTTTCTCGCCACCACTAGGGGAGGCCGGATTTTCTTCGGCACTTCATGTCGAAGGCACTTCAAAACGACTCAGATGTTTAACTATTGTGCCAGTGATCATACATTCACATTGGGCTGCAGGCCAAAAAAAAGAAAGGAGAGAGAGAAAAAAAAAAAAAAAAAAAAAGCAAGAGTCTTGCAGCTGAAATACTATAAAGTGCTGAATTTTACCTCAGAGCTAAACGCTCTTCAGTGACAAATTTCAAAGGCCATACGTATGGTATTTTCATGAAAAGCAGAAGACCCTAAATTTCTTTGTTTAACTGGAAACGATTTCCCTCCCCGCGCAAGAGGCTTCTGTAGTTCACCTCATTTATTGCAAGGCTACAAATTTTGCTTTCTTTTTCTCTGGTACAGTGAGATCTAGAATATAAAAATAAGGGCAACAGAAACTGAAGAAAAAACATATTTCCTGCAATGCCAACAGGAAGGTTTGAAAAGGAAAATACCACTGCCATCTTCGATTGTTTCTAGGGATTACTTCAGGCACTATTTTTTGAGAGCAGGGACTGTGTGGTCGTACCAAGAAGAGCTAGAAGAGAAGGGTGTTTTTGTTTTTTGGGTTTTTTTTTTGTGGTTGGTTTTCCCCAGTACAGCCAAGTGTGACACGTACCACAGGTGGCCTTGCTGCTGTCAAATCGAAATCACACAGCAAATAGGATGGAAAAGTTTCCGTATGTTGCACCATGACACTTCCCGAGATGCGTTGCTACACCTAATGGTAAAAATTTTGATTTTTTTTTTTTTTTTTTTTAAACAGGCTGAAGGCGCTGCGAGTCGCTGGGTGGAGCCGATCCACAGCGGAGCGGCAGATTTGGGCTAACGGGGCTTTCCCCTTTTGTTTTTATTTCTTCTTTTTTTTTTTTCTCCTTTTTCTCTCCCGCCGTTTCCCTCAGGCAGGGGAACGGCTGGGGAGCGGCGGGACGCGCGAAGAGGCAGCAACTCTCGCGAGAGCCGCAGGCGAGATCTGGGCGTTGCCAGGAGCAACGAACCCGCCCGCGCCCAAGAGCGAGCGGCCCGGGGGGCGCGGCGGGAAAAGTCCCTGAGGGGGCGGGGGGGGCTGGGACGAGGTCAGCGGTTACCTCAGGAAGGGACCGGGGTGAGGTGAAGTTATTTCACAGGAAAAACCGCAGTTGTGATGTCCACTCGGCCCAAAACCATGTCCAGAAAGAATGTGGTGACCCAAGCCGAGCTGCCCCAGAGGCACAGAGCTGTGAGGCTGCACGGAATGCCTGAGGATGTTGCTCGTCCTGGAGGAGTGTAGTGAAAACACCTTGGCTGTGACCAAGTGTCACTGCCCGGCCTAGTGGCAGAGCTAAAAAGAGGAGGTGGAGAGATTGAGAAGTATCTCTAAATGTGAGAGACTGGTGGAGCGATAGCCTGGCCTGGCTGAACAGGGAGTTTTGCTGGGACTCAGTAAAAATTACCTCCTTTGGAAGAAGGGGCAAGCTTCTCAGAATGAGTACAAGGATCTCGTTAGGTCATGCAGAGAAAAGTCAGGCAAAAGCCCAGCTGGATCTTATCTGGCCACTGATCAAAGGACAACAACAACAACAAAAAAATTTACAAATACATTAGCAATAAAAAGAGAGACAGAAAGAATCTCCATTGGATGAGGAAAAGGCTGAGATACTCAAAAGCCTTCTTCACCTTTGTCTTTATTAGTCAGACCAGCTACCCTCAGGATATCCAGCCCCCTGAGCTGGAACATAAGGACAGGGAGCAGAACATTCCCCTCCCATAATCCAGGAGGATGCAGTTACCTGCTACAGCACCTCGACACTCACAAATCTATGGGGCTGGATGGGATCCACCTGAGAGGATTGAGGGAGCTGGCAGAAAAGCTCACCAAGCCTTTCTCCATAATTTATCAACAGTATTAGTTAGAGGAGGTCCCAGATGACTGGAGGCCTCCTTGTGTGATACCTACAAGAAGGGCTGGAAGGAGGATCCGGGGAACTGCAGGCCTGTCAGCCTGACCTCGGTGCCCAGCAAAGTTATAAAGCAGTTTATATTGAGTACACTCACATGGCAAGTGCAGGACAGTCAGGGGATCAGGCCCAGCCAGCATGGGTTCAGGAAAGGTAGGTCTGCTTGACCAGCCTGAGTTCATTCTATGACAAGGTGACCCACTTAGTGGATGAGCAAAAAGCTGTGGGCTTTGTCTGCCTGGACTTTGATAAAGCCTTTGACACTGTCTCCCACAGCATCCTCGTAGGGAAGCTCATGGCACAGAGCTGTACTTTTCACTGGGTTAAAGACTGGCTGCATGGCCAAGCCCAGAGAGCTGTAGTCAACTGTGTTAAAACCAGAGGGTGGCAGGTCACCAGGTGTTCCCCAGGGCTCAGTTTTGGTCTTTCTGAATTATGACAAGTCTGTGATTAATTTAATCTACACTCTATCTTGACCCCTCAGAAACCATGTTCCCACCGTTCCCTAAACTTACAAGGTTTAGAGAGGTAATTTTTCTTCTCTTTTTTTGGTGAATAGTAGCTAATTTCCTATGTAATCACCAGATTCCGGGAGCTGGAACTTCAGGAGCTATTTAAAGAATGGCATCACTGGAATATTTAGATATTAAATTTACTATGAAGGAAGCTCAATGAAATCTGTATGTGGGAAGCTCACTGACAATTCATACAGATTACTCTAGTGAATCCCATTTTTCTACCACTGTCTTCTTCCTGTCTGTTCAGACCAGCAAAGTTTTGATCTTAGTGTTTATGTAAAGTTCACTCCTGTCCCAGTATTTGTGTTCCCACTCAGGAACAGCTTTTTGCATGTGAGCTTGTTCTCTGGGAAATTGTGTTATATCCTCCTGACAAAGCTGGAAAGCTAAAGGTCATTCATCTGGGAAATGGAGACGATTCAGAGTCCGATTGAGCGGACACATCACATGAATATTAGCAACTGAAAGTTCACCAGCTAGAGCTGAGCCAACGTTTGCTTGCTGAAAGCATTCAACCAAGCCCTGTGGATAATAACAAAATCTGTGACAAGCACAGGGATGTGGCTGAGGCAGAGGGGCAACTCCTCTTCAGGATGATTGGACTTGCCTGTTGTGATGGCCAGGGTGCTGGAGAGGTGTCTGCAGGCTCTACTCCTGAATATCCTTATAGCCAGTTTGTAGCAGGCTTGCTTCAGGGTTTTTTATAAAAAAAAGCCCAGTCAATGCTATTTTCAGCTGGTGGTGACAGCAGTTCTTTTCAAATTCCTGATGCATCAGAGCATCTCAAAATGCAACCAAAGCACCAGGATCCTGTTGCCATCACCTCATTAGGCTTTACCTGGCACTTGGGGAGACAGCATACTTAAACAGGCTGGGATGCAAAGGCACACACACAAAAGCCACCTCTTCTTTTTCACCTGAAGAACTGTGGCTTGATGGGCATCCATATTTCCCATCGTCTCTCACAATACCAGAGAAATTCACGCCTCACATTACCTTCAGCCCTTTAAATGGGTTTTGTTTAAGTCAGCTCATTCCAGGTCCTTTTTGCGTTGCCTGACAGCTGCCAGGGAGAAGGCCACTGACTTTCCCAAAGTGTGCAGCCATCCGTTTGGCTGGTGTGAGGGTTTGCACATGAAAGCCTCTTGAGATAAATTCACACTCGTGCAGGGTGATTACCCGTGGAGCCCCGCTGTATCGCTTGTCTTTAAAAAATCAGGACTTGGGGGATCAGTGATGGGCTGAGGTTGGTCTTAATTAACCAGGGAGATTTCTGTCCTCTGGGCCTTGTGAGGACGTAACCAAAAAAGGCAACTCCTTCCATTCCCCTGCTCCCCAAAGATGACAGGACAGGCTTGACATCCTAATCCTTCAGGCTTGTCTTAGTCACTGAAAGGCTTGAGCAGTGTCAAAGCAACCAGCTGATTACAATCTTCATGCCAAATTCAACATCTTCATTCCAACCAGCAGCTCTCACATTAAATTTCCACATGTGTGTCCCCCCTGCTGCCCTTCACTCCCCTCCCTCCTTTTAGACAAAAAAAAAGAAAAAAAAAAAAAAAAAAAGAAAAAAAGACTTCACTGCTGGAAAACAAAACAAAACAGAACTTAAAAAATAATAATATAATAATGTATATAAAAAAGCAACAACATAAAAAACCCTCCTTCCAAACCCTTCAAGCAATAACTGCTGTAGAAGGCCAGTTGGGACACAGTCAAATTAGTGAGTTATTATTACCTAGGGGACATTAGAAATCAAGTTCCTGTTTCTGTAAAGACTTGTTAATAGCTGAAAATTTAAAGGGTGTTGTTCAATTGGCAAAGTGTTATTTTTCTAAGCAGCCACCATGTTCTCACCTGCTGCTGTGGCTCCTGAGAGCTGCAAATGCTGGGAGGAGGTGCTGGTCTCTTGCTGAGGGGATCCCTGTGCCCCCGAGAGAGAAGCCGCTGCCCCTGCTCAGGATGGGACCCTGCTCCTGATGCAGCTAGAGGCTTGTTTAGATGGGGCTGCATTCATCCTGGCATGCTCACAAAATTTTAGGAAAGGAAAAGGGTGTTTGTGACTGTAGTTAATGTGGAGGTGGAAGGAGAGAGGAGGCCTAGGTTTGTGGTCCCTACAGGGAAATATTTTTTCGGTTGCTTGCAAGTTCCTTAGTTGAATGACTCACTAAATCAGATTTTTCACTTGGGGCCAAATCCTACCCTTGCAAACATCAATGATGCTGTCTTGGGGGAATCTCTAAATCTCTCCTAATTTCCATTTTGGAGTGTTGAGGTTTTACACAGTGATGTGACAGAAGCAGACTTCATTTTGGCAGAAATCTGTCTCCACTGTAATTTATGTAACCTATGCAGTCTCCATGCATATGCTTTATGTCAGGGTGACTTTTTATTGTCTAAACTAATTTTTAAAACAGAGGGGGAAGAAAGAAATACAGCGAGAAAATGGAAAATACTTGGATTTTGAAGTAAACACATTTTTAGAGCTTTTAATCTTCATTGTCTAATTAGGATTTTTGGAATAATCTCAGTGCTGTTGTGGGGGAGAACATATGCCTCTTTCCTGGGTATGCCTGGTCAACACATAGGAAAATAAATGTCTTCTGCATGAGTCACAACAGCTGTAGTACAGGAGATGAGAAAAACCCAGTCCATGTTTTAGTTTATAGATATGTATATGCACACATGCATTTACAGGTGTGCATATATATAAACTTATATATATAATTATTGTTTACAGTATGACTGGTTACATCTGTCCAGCTGCCTATAAATTTATTATAGGCAATTATGTATGTAATTGAATTCTAAAATGCCTTATAAATCATGGCCATCTGATATAAATAAATAATATGTAAGGACTGCATAAACTTTAGCATTTAACACAATATACCCCTCTTTCCATCAGGACCAAAGGCGAGTGTTTAAAGAGGGCACAGAGGAAAGCTGAGCTGCAACCCAGTTTTTAAGTTCCTTTGGCCCAAAACTTCATCTTTCCTCTTTTATTTTATTATAATTTTTATAAATGAAGAGATGGGCAGCTACTTGGGAGGAAGCCCTGCCTGTTGCTTAGGGCTCAACACAGCATCTCTGAAATGGGGCTTTTCTTGAGCTATTTAACTTCACTCAGTCCTCATATTCCCCCAGCTCTAAGATGGGCAGAGAGATAGCAATCGAGCTCCTGAAAAGCAGCAGTCTGGAGGGTCTGGAAAGGGACAGTGCCCCCCATGTGGCAACCCCAGACAGAAGGGGACAGGCGGGTGCATGGAAGAGGGTGGCTCTGGGCTGGACACGCTCCTGTGCCCCACCACAGCCATCTCTAAGAGGAGCATCAAAAACAACAATAAACACCAGCAGCTGCAGCGGCCACAATGAGGGACATCGCCAAAACCAGCAAGAATCCAACTTGCTCAGCCAACTCCTGTTTTCTCAGCAGAAAGGGAGGGGATGGGGAAAAGCCAGGCTTGAGTTAAGGCTGCTGGTCTGCACAGTCAGGGGACGGGATGGGACAGGATGGGACAGGATGGGAGACCTGGCTGCGGGAGCTGGGGCAGTTTCGCATCTCTCACCAGCCACAACCCCCGGCTCCCCATCCCTGCCTCAGCCCTGAGCTCCAGCCCCTCTGCCCTTCACCACTTTTGCTTTATTTACGAATATGTTGCTGGAATTCAAATGAGTTATCTATTCTGTGGCCGCCTCACTTTCCCACAGAGGGCCAGAGCCTGCCTGACGCAGGGTCCGGCCGAAACAGCACAAGAAGAAAAGGAAAGAGCAAAAGAATGCTTTTCAGCTCTTTTTATTCTTCCCCCCCTCTCCTCCTCCGCCTTATTTTATTTTGTGTGTGCGTGTCGGGCGCACTCTTCACTGGCTGCCCCCCCCCCTTGCTCCCCTCCTCCCCGCTTTCATCCCCTTGGCCCTGCTTTAGCCCCCTTTATGTTACACGATAGCTCGAATGGAAGCCCAGGAGGGTCCTATAGGGAATGCATAGGATCCCTGGGAGAAAGAAAGCCCCCAACAAGCTATACACCAGATGTATAACGTTATATGGTCAAACTGGCAAACACAAAAGCCGAAAAACAAAAGACGTGAATTAGGGAGAAGCATTCAAAGGCGTGTTTTGAAAACAGCCCAGCCAAGAGGCTGGATTCCCCCTCCTGAGACTAAATGTTTGAAAGAAAAGGTGCTGAAGAAAGAAAGAGAGAGGGGGGAGTAGGAGGGGGTGGGTGAAGAAACCCATTTTTTCTAATTAGCTGAAGTCTAACAGGCCCTGAATTTTGCAACTAGTTTTGGTTTTTTTTTTTTTTTGTTTTTTTTTTTTTGTTTGTTTTGGTTTTTTTTTTGTGTGTGTGTGTGTGTGTGTCCCTCTTCTCTTTTCTCCCTTTCAATCAAACATGGGGGAGATGAGGTGCTGTAGCTTGTCAAAGGGAGGGGGCCTGGTCAGAGGGGTGCAGTGCTGAAACCTGCACTGTCTGTCTCCCTAGCCAAGGCTGCAATTAGTCCTTGGGCTTTTCTCCTCTGTTTCCAGAGGCTGTACCTTCCTTTACATCAGCCTCCCTTTTCTAGCTTTGCCCCCACCCACACACAAATCATGCAACTGAGAAGGTGCTGGTCAGGGGCAGATGCAAACTGGGGCATTTGCCTTTTTTTATTTTTTTAATTAGCCTCCATCAGCTTAACACCCAGCATGCCTGACCTGGCTGAACAGCTCTGGCCACTTGTCCCTGTCTGAGATGAAAACCCATCTGAATGAAAAAAAGGAGGAAAAAACCTCAAAAATGATTGAAGCATAGAGTAGCAGAGATTGCAGGATTAGAGGGGCACGTTGAATGCCCCCTGCTTCCACCACTTGATGCCTTGGCAGCAGAGTGGGATTCATATGCCTGTGCTCAGTGTATCTCTCCCAGCCTAACCCTGTGAAGAAAACTTGGGAGAAACAAGGGGTCAGCTGGAACCAGGCTGCTTCTCTTTTTCTGGTGGCTTTGAAATTCAAGCGGCAAGGTTTGCACCTTGGTACAGGTGGCCTGGAGGGTGCCCAGGAAAATTCCTTCCCTCATTGCATTGACTGAGCATCACTGAGGTCCAGACTTTTCTGCCTGAGCTTATGCATGAAATCGATGGGTCTGCTAACAGGGGAAGGGTGTCTTGTCAGGGTGGGGTGGTAGCAGCCTTGCCCTAATTAATTTTCTCTAATCTTGCACAGTGTCTACAGAAATCTTCCTTCTCTCTATGCATTCAAACACACAGGCACAGAAATCTGCTCTCCTGGCTCTTTTCCTCCTGATTACATCCCCAGAGTTGCAAAACTAGAAGAAATGCTAAAAAAGTGCTTGGAGAGAGGGAAAGAGGGAGCAAAGGAAGCAAAGGGAGAAAGGGAATGGGGCTTTCTGGGGAGGGGGAGCACAGCACAGCAGAGGCTCCTTCATTCCTTGGCAGCATCGCTTGCCGGGTGCAGCTGTGGAACATGGGCTTTGTAGCGAGAGCGTGGTCAGATGAGTTAGGGCTCCTTATAGCTGTCATATAAACCACCAGGCTTCTCTGAGGATGTGAAATCAACAGCCTTCCTCTTATCCCAGTGAAGGCTGCAAGACAGCTCTCCCTATTTCTCTGCAAGTGTCAGCCCTCTCCCCTTCTCTGACAGTGGCAGACATAGAAGCGCAGCAAACTATTAAGATACCCGATACATAACAGGGGGCTGGCAGAATTACCATGGCAAAAATACATGTTCACAGTTGAACAATTCATATTTTAGCTCCTTCACCTGATGGGACATTTTTTTGATATACTTGTGGCTATGGATAAAATAGATTCATTAGCTTTGATTAACCTTCTTTAACTAGAGTTAAAAACCTACTGCAGACAGCTCTGCTACCAATGCAGCCCTTAGGATGCTTTATCATGTTTAAGACCCAATTACTGTTGCACCAAATAAGAATAAACCATCACAATAAAATGTGGTGCACACATCCCTGTTAAAGCTCACAGCAAATAATCATTAATTTATAACAGCAACTTCCCAATTTCTATAGTTTTATTGGTGGTTACAGTTAATTCAAGTTGGAAACAATGTAACCTGACACTGATCACAACTAGTTTTCTGGTTTTATTGACTTTTGCCTTTTTTTCTTTTTTCTTTCTTTTTTTTTTTCTTTCTTTTTTCTTTTTTTTTTTACTTTGTCTCAAATGGCTACTTCTTAATAAACCCTCATAAAAACCAGTCAGAGAACAGTAAGGCATAGATGAAAAGGCTTTGGGGGAGATTTTCAAAGGCACAAAAGGTGCCTAACTCCCATCAACTTTCAATTACTGATTCATTTTTATTATGAATTTTGAATTAGGAGGGAGCGTTGAGTTTTATGCAGTTATTTGCCACAAAACTAGCAGTTTTAAAGAAAAATGATGCTTTAAATCAGTAATTGCCTAGAAACTTTTTTTTTCTTAGTTCATCTGCAACCTATTTGCTTTTCTGCTTTTCAGAGAGCTCTTTGATCTTAATAAAAGTCCAGAAGGAATACAGAACATAAATACACTTGTTACTGCAGCTTTTTCATTTTTGTCTAGGACCTGATCCTGCACTCACTTTAAACAGATGATTAACTTCATGAATGTTCGGTTAGGCTTACTCATCAGCCCAAAACTGCCTATCTGCTTGATTTCTTTTGCAGGATCAAATTCTGTGCTAATTGAAAGAGCTTCCATGTGTTTGTTTTACATTTCCTTGCATTTTGGCATAGCTGGATCTGGAGAGCAGCTGCAGAACGCAACGTGTTAATTTTGGACAGGGTTTGACTGAAGTGGGAATAATAAACAGTGAGATGCTGCAGCTTTCAGGCAAAGCAGAGTAACAACAATTAAAGAAAAAGAAAAAAAAGGGGGGGTGGGAGTGAGAAAGATGCTAAGGAAACAAATCTCCAATCAGTAAACTAGCAAGTGTAGCTTAATATTTGATTTAGCTGAAGCCAGACAACCAGGATTGTGAGCTGCTGTTTGGGAACAGAAAATTTTCTTCTTTGCAGGCCAGCCTTTCTGATCTGTCTTTTCAACTTTATTTTTGAGTTAAACAACTCTCTTTCTGTAATAAGCTAAAGATGGGACTCTGGTTAGACTATAGATTTGTTCAGAAAATGAAGTGCAAATTCACAACAATGCAAAACATCAAGGAAATAAACTAAATCCCCATGGTTACTAAGTTTGGGTCAGAGGCATGATCTAAATCCAGTTACCCCTCTCCTAGGATATTGTGGCCAATGAAATCTGCTGCTGGCTGGGGTCATAGTTATTGTTTCAGAGCTGATTTTAGGACATTATGCTCAGTGGATTTTAATCCAGGTCAGGGTCGATGCCAGGTCTTCTGCACTGATTTTATGTACCAACCCATTTTTTTTTTTAGCATTTTTATTCTTTTCTCATAGCTCCCATAGTTTGTGATGGTGAGCAAACTCTTTCAAACTTTTGTATGCTGATTCTTTCCACAGTACTGGACATTGCCCTTGTGTGACCTGAAGTAATGCAGTTAAATTAACTAAAACTACATTAGATCTGTTCCTGATGTAAAGGAGTGAGTATCTCCAGGATCAGCTGAAAATTTTAATAAAGTTTTTTGGGTTGCACACATTACTCAGACAAGTAATTCCAATGATTACAATGGAACTATTCCCTCATGAGTTAAATGCTTCTGTGAATTTGCAGAAAGTAACTCACATCTTTTGAGAAGAGTTGAGAGAAAAGGAAGAGGGTATAGGATGATTACATTACCCTGTAAGAACCAGGTGCTGCTCCTACTGAGTGGAAGTAAGCTTTGCTACCCCTTTTGCTGGAGCAAGACTAGAACTGATATGAGCTACAAATTGTGCTTTGGACTGGAAGTGCCTGAAAAGAATGCCAGATACCAGGCTGCAGCAAAAATGTCTTCAAAAGAACCCAGATTTAATATTTCATCAGAAGAACAGAGAGGGAGATTTGCTAAACATCAAACAAATATTAATACAAATGCCTCCTGAAAAGCAAGTCAGTTATGAAAATCAGTGAATACAAATGTTCCAATTGACATTAGTGGTGCATGTCTGTGGGCTTTTTGTTTACACTGCCACATCATGAAAAATAAAATACACCCAAACTGTGCATATTGATAAGGATATGCTTTTATCTCTGAGATTGGTGACATGTGAAAACTGTTTCAGCTTTATTCTTGTACCTGATACTTGCACTGAGCAACCCTGAAGAAAAATCCTGCTTCTGTACTGGTTGGGTGGATTTTTTTTAAAAAAGTCTAGTACATGCATGGAGAAAACAGCTTCAGGGAAGTGGCTATACCTGATAAGTCTATAGCTTGCTTCTGCACATTGTGGAAAAGGATATAGAAAAACAATGTCTCAGAATTAAAAGCATTAACTTGAAAATTAAGTCTTTTTGCTTCCTTGTAACCCTGATAAGATCATCTAAGCTCAAATGGACTTGAGATAACTGCAATCAAGAAGCTGGGCTTAAAAACCTTGGCTATGTGAAGGGCTATTCCAAAACTATGTCAGTGATTACATTTTTATCTTTTTGGATAGTGGACATTGAAATTTGTTTCCAGAAGCAACCATGCAGAAGTATTGGAATCCCTCCTTGTGTCTCAGGTCATGTCTACCTGAGAAGGTGGAGAAGGTGGTGATCATCCACAAGATGACCAATTTTGACTCAACCTGTGACTTGAGGAAAGGAAAGGGAAGGAAAGGAAAAGAAAGGAAGGGAAAGGGAAAGGGAAAGGGAAAGAGAAAGGGAAAGGGAAAGGGAAAAGGAAAGGGAAAGGGAAAGGGAAAGGGAAAGGAAAAGGGAAAGGAAAAGGGAAAGGGAAAGGGAAAGGGACTTTTTAAGTGGATGAAAAAGGTGCATACATTGATTTTAATGTACAAAACCATATTCAAAGAGAAACTTAGTACAGCTCCAATCCAAGTTTTAAGAAGGTGCAGTATTTAAACCAAAGAGAATATAGGAACAAATATAATAAGGTGAAACAGCAGTTCTATAGCTGCTCTAGAATGCCATGGCTCTGAAGAAAAATCATCAACAGCATCATGTTTCAACACCCTATACAAAATCTTTGATTTCCTTAAGGAGGTCAGAATTCTGTTGAATTGTTAGATGGACTAAATCACACACATAAATTACACTATACATATACTGTACAAATTAAAAATTTCTGTAGAGTCTCATAAACCCTCTTCCCCAGCTGGAAGATTTACTGGAAATTAATAGTAGAAACATGATTATCCTAAAAACATAGCAAAAATATCATCTAGTGAACTAGAAACCATTGAGAAATAACAAAATCAAACAAGCAAAAAAGGCACTATTAATTATGGGAAACACATCAAAATATCAAAGCATTAAGTGGGAACAATAATGACCTGCTCTAATACAAATTATGAAGGACCAGTGCAACTAGCACACAGAAAATACTGAGAGAATAGGAAGCTCTGCCCTCCTGGAGCTCCCTGGGATATACATCTGCACAGATGAGAGCAACGTAATTTTTATTATTTGTTATATGCAACACAACAACTTCATTCTATCTTGCAGTAGTTGTTTTATCAGCTGGTATTTGTCCTTGCACTTGGCTATGTATGTGTATGTATATATATATATATATATTTATATACCCACACACACATTTAAAACATACATCCACACTTAAATCTATAATGGGAATTAGAAGGATTTTTTTAATGAGAAAGTTTTTTTAATGAGATTCTTCTAATGTTCAAGGAAGATATTAATTCTAGCAATATGAAAAATATACTTAAGTTGAAGTGTTTAAATGTTATGCCTAAATGTCTAGCAATGGTTCTCCTGAAAATTTTATATACTTAAATTACACAGCTCAAGCAGGCTTTCATTCATAGTACTGGACTAATTTCTACTTATTTTATTCAAGGTAATATTTCCCAAACAAAGCAGTAATAGAGACAATCTTCCTTTCAAACAATTACATTTATGATTTGAAAAGGTGTCCTTATTCTGTCAGAATGAAATAGAGATTTTGGAATTCTACTATGGATGAACTCACTAGGACAAACAAGAGCAATGGTGAGATCTACCAGTTAGAGCTGGGATGTGAAAGAACCTTCCTGCCTAACAAACATTTAAGGAAGGTGATGGCTGCTATACCATGTAGGACAATTCCAGTTTGCTTAAGTGGTTCCTCTGGCAACTGCCATGAGAAGGATTTTTTAGGGTTAGTTACTTTCCTGAAATTTCAGTGAAATTTCCATGAAATGTCTCTGCTGAAGTTCATCAGCTAAGTATCCTGGAAATGTGAAATAATTCTGTTAGTCTGTCCCATACTGACACAACAGATAGATGCCTATACTGTATTCTGCAAATGAATTGTCCGTTTTAGTGTTGAATAAAATTATACAACTTTCTGTGGGAAAATCCATCCTGTCAACTTTCATTTCTGGGGAAAGATCTGCCTGTCCTTCACTTTTTTTACTCAGTCAGATACTTTTTCTTTGCTAATTTAATCTCAGATAATTGGTTTGAATGGACAAAGTTCCAAAAACCAAGACAAAACCAAAAGGCTAGAAACCAAATTGTTCAGAGACATTCAGATTTTGCAGCAGGGGTGTCTCACATCCATAGGTACCATGCAGCATTTGCTTTCAGCAGCATCTAGCAGTGTCATTAACTCTGTTATGTCACCTAAACACCCACTGAAGCATATGCAGTAATAATAAACAATACTGCCTGGGGAAAAGTGAATTTCCTTTACATTAAAGTACAGTGGGGACTTTCAGAGTTTTATAATATGTGGTTAAGTCACACCTTTACCTTTAGATCTTCTACTTTCTATGAGCTACTAGCAGCTGGAAATGAAAAATACAGAACAAACTTGTAGGGAAAATATTGTGATCCCTATATAAGCTTGTAAATACTAGCACTGCAGACTGCAGGTGGGTACATGTGTTTTATAATTCCAGAAAGACAGGTAGGGGAGCTCTTATAAATATATTATTAAGCAGTAAAGCACACTAAATATATATAAAAATATGTTTCGTTCCAAGAAGGGAACAAAAATTTATTTCAGAACTCTTCTTCTTCTGTGGAAGTTGGGTTGGAATTTGCCCATGTACATCAAGTGGCACAATGGCTCTTCAGTAGGTGATAACTGCACGTTTTACTGAGGTCCAGGGGCACTAATGTTAAAAGCAAGTTCAGGGCATATTTAGTAAATTATTCCACCTAAGAATAGGGGAATTAAGTGTGTTAAAGTTATTTTGGATATCTAGATTTTAAATATTTGAATATCCATCTACTTTGAATAACGTCTCTGTGCACATGGCAAAAAGACATGCCTGTGTGTGATGGAAAGAGAGATACAGAAAGAAGTTGGAGAATTTTGTATAACTTTTCCACCTTTCTTTTTCCAGAATACTTTTGATAATATTCATGTTTTTCTGAATAACATGTTCCTATTTTTTTGACCTAGACTGGAATTTGCCCTATATTTTCAGTTTTTCCACTCAGTGAAAGGACCTATATTCACACATACACGTGTCCTAAATGCAAGTCTGCTTTGCGGCACATTCCTTTGAATATGAAGAAACAACAGCTGTGGGCCCTTCAATTTTGACAATAACACTGGGGATCTTTGGATTTACTTCCTCCCTTTGGACAACTTAGCTTTCTCCAAGAAAGGCCACATCAGTTGCAGGGCATGAAAAGGTTTATGGTATTTCTTGTTTTGTCCTCTCAGAAGGAATGTACAAAAGTATCACTGAGCACATAAAATCCTCCCCTGGTATAAGCTAATCCAGAGACATCATAAAGCAGAAAGTAGCACATCTTCCATTAATTTGCTGCAACAGCCATTTCACCCCTCTGTGTCTCAGCTTCTTTTACCTCTGTCACATATTTAGCCTGAAAAAGTTGTATGACAGGAACTATCTTTTTATGTCTTTCTATAGAGATGTGAAGAGAGGGGCATCAGCCTGGATTAGTCCTTCCCATAATGCAAATGAATCCTATTAAAGGATGGAGACCTTAAATAGCCTGTACTGAACCTGCCGTAAATAATTTAGATATCTTTTTAAACAAATCCATTCTACATTCTTATATGAACAAAACAGAACTACTGTGCTAACCTCATCCCATAATTTTTAAGCCCCAAGAAGCCCTACAAAAATGTATCATCAATTAGTTTTGAATTAAACAGAAAGTGATGGAACAAATGTAAAAGTATTCACCTTTGTAACACGGCCACATTGCAGAGATATAAGAGCACAGCTGTTCTCTCCTAAAAAGGAGAATTCCAGAAAAAGAGAAGCTGGGAAAGAAGTCAACAATAGGCCCTGGAACTGAACATCATGCTCAGATTAATTTAGAAACCACTAAACATTCTGCCAAAAAAAGAAAAGGGGGAATAAAATATAAAAGAAAAAAACCAAAACATATTTTTATTAGGTAATAATACGTGTGATTTGAATCCAGCACTAGAAACAGAAGTTCAGGCTTCCACTCTTGACACACCTGAGCTCAGGCCAGTTGTGCAAGGACAAACGGAGATGGTGTATTATTTAGTGGAAATTAAACTGATCCAGAAAAATCAATAATCCAGGGGCATGTTTGGATTTCAAATTTACCTACTGAAACAACAGCTAAAAGTAATACAAATCCAGGAGGTCTGAGGGGAGAGAACAGGGCTTGCTAGAAAGGAAAGAATCTGGAATGAAAGGATGGAATTCATCTGGTTCATATTAATTTGTATTAATTTCCATTTAATAGTATAACCACCTGTACTGAAAGAATGAACGTGAAATATTTTCACTGATTGCCCTATGTAATTTAATGCTGAAGCATAACCAGTTGGGCACAGGGCTTGAAGAGACCTGAAAGTAGAAGGGTAAAGAGCAAACCCACCCCTGGTGACCTTCACCGCTCACTTGGCTGTTGTGGGTATAGTCCAGTTTTGGTATTTAGATCTTGATCCTGAGGTTGGCCAAGTATAAAAACAAACCAAGCAGTGACGTTTGGTTTGGACTTCAGTAATAATTTGGCCATGTCAACCTTTACAGAGGTCTCCCAGATAATACACTTCATTATTGTTGTAAGAGGTACTTTGCTTTCACTCCCTGAAAAATCCCCAGCTCTTTCGCCCTTCCAGTTTGCTAAACCTCTGAGTAAAAAGAGTTTGCTAAAACTTTGAGTGCTGACACCTGCGCTGTGTGTGTGAGAGTTAACGGCTTCAGAAGAGAGACAGACACACATCTGCTGCACAACTCACCAGGTTTGGAAAGCTGCTATGTGTCGGGAGGCTTGGGTGGCCCCTTCTAACATGTTCCTGGTCTGGCAGTATTCCTGTGAAAGCCTGGCCATCAAGTGCTGGGCAGCTTCTGCAAGGAACTGAGCAGTTTTCTGCTTGCTGCATATTTGGTGGATCAAAGTCCCATGAAAGGACTCGGTAAGTAAGTGCTCTGACCTTTTTTAGTTGAAGCCAGTGATGGAGCTGGAGGGTCACAGTACCATCAAACAGGTGATCTCTGGATCCTAACTGGCCTGAAAAGGAACCTTGTGCATAATATGGGTCTGTCCTTGTGATTTCTGTCATCTTGTCAGCATTACCTTCTGGGTTGCATTATTAGTGGGTTCCCAACAGATGGTGCTAATGAGACTATTAAGTAGTAAACGTAATATGCAAATGATGCTAAGGGCTGCTGGGACTCATCCTTTTCTTCTTTCTAGCCTGGGCTAAAAGGGAACTTTGTTAAACATTATAACAAGTGTCTTCCATAGGCTGGGAAATCTGGGAGGTTTTCGAGCCTCAACAGGGGAGACCAGAGTGAAATCTGCAGCTTATCCAAATTCTAATCAGGCTGGCACCGGGGGGGTCTGGGAATTAATTAATACAGGTAGACCAATCTTGAATCCTTGCTACTGGTATTTGACAAAGCCGTGTGGTAAAGCCCTTTCAAAGACTGCAAGAAAGTGGTCTTTGTTTGTGTGGCTGATTGAATGTTACTCAGTTACCTCCTTTTACACACCAGGGTTTTATGTAGCACACCAAATACAATGTTTAAGTAAGGTTGCTGTTATGTTATACAGTTTGAGAAATAAAAGGATGTTTAAAGTTAAGGCTGACATTCCATCCTTAACTTTTTGTACCTTTGTGTTACATTACACCTCAAACATAACATTGATTTAGGGCCCCTGCCCTGGCACTATGAAGACATGGGGGGATTAATTACATTAAATACATTATTCTGACCTTTGTATTAACTACCCATTCCTTTGTCAGTATAATAATTTCAACCTTTAGGTAATGTCTGCTGTTAGCACACTCTGTTAGTCTTCCCCCCCCCCCGCCCTTTTTTCTTTATATAGGAACATCCCCAAACATTAATGGTGGGATATTTCCATATACTCAAGGTTGTATTTTGCATTTTCCTTTCTAATCCAGGAATTACAGATCCACTTTTCCGGACTAGGCATGTGCATGTAAACATCACACATTGTAAATGTGCCAACTTCAGAATATGACTCCTGAATGAGCTG
Source organism: Heliangelus exortis (assembly GCF_036169615.1). NCBI lineage: Eukaryota > Metazoa > Chordata > Aves > Apodiformes > Trochilidae > Heliangelus > Heliangelus exortis. The sequence continues at coordinate 5,449,281 of NC_092432.1, forward strand.
GTTCACATTAAGTTTCTGGGATAATGTGTCAGGTACCTGTAGCTGTATACAAACATCCAGCCATTCATTTCTGCTAACACGGGAAGGCATGGCCTTATATTTTTCAGAACTAGACAGTATTATTGAATAAAGCTGCACTTGAGTTATTATTATCACTATTGATTTAAGCATGGCTATTTTCAAATTCAGAAAGCTCTGATATAGCACTTACACCCAGTGCACAATGTGCTAAAGCATATTCTCCTTTTCACTGGAAAGAGAGTGAGAAAGGGGGAAAAAAAAGCCTTATTTTGCTTGGCACCACAAATACCCAGAATATCTCCTATCAAATTTCTTTTTCTGGGTGCATTTTCAAAAGCTAAAAGAAAAAATTAAAAAATAATAATAATAAAAAATTAGTTTAGAGCAGAAATAAGGCTGCTCCTTTTCTATAAAATTCCTACTATTCAAAGAAGAGCTCTCCCAATTAAGACCGTGTGTCCAGTATCTTTTCTCTGATAGTAATAGTTGGAAGCACTATAAAAATGGGGCAAGTGTACATGTGAAAATAGGTTAGCATGTCACTAGTTTCTGTTAGGCATTTCTCAAGGCTGTTCCTTTTCCTGAGTTGGATTGTCAGCCTGCTCTGTGCAGCTATTTTAGGATTAGTTGTCAATGGCCATAGGCTTAGGTGGGAAGCTGGGCACTTCTGGGGCTCAGCATAGGTAGGAACTGTGGAGTGAGAAGCAGCAGAAGAAATTCTTTGCCTCTATCAGCATCTCATAATTGTCTGCCCATATTTGTGATGGTGGCATTTTCCTGAGGGTAAAGTCAGGCTTCTCCTAAATAACCTTCAAATTTCATAAGATAAAGCAGAGCTAAGTATTTTTGCTTCTTGTTGGAAGAGATGTTGTGGAGGCTGTTGAAGAGAGACACAGAATCAAGTTTACCTGTGATGAACAGAAGTCCTGGGGCTTTTAATATAGGAAATTTCATTTGAGAAGTTGGACACTGGATCAAGGAACAATGACAGGAGCTTCACTGAAGCTCATCTGACACTCGAAAGTCCTTAAGTACTGCAAGATTAGTCCATGAGTTGGAGTTACATCTCTCGTATTGACATCCTCCATGGCTCTAGACAAATCCTTTGCTGGCACTGTTTTTGAAAGTTCTTGAAGAAACCCTGAAACCTGTTTATTTGGTGACAGTAGAGGGTATGACCTCCTGCTGAGTAAACAGGGGCAGTGGTCATTACAAATGTTTCTGCACTTGACTCCTTATACAATGAATTGGTGTATTTCCTTGACACACAATCATTTCTAGGTGTGCTCCTCTCCACTTCCACCCTTTTCTTTCTAAAATCACTAGGATGACTTCAGTGACATGGAAGACATATATAGTACCATATTGAGGTTTCTTGTGGCAATCTTTGCTACAGTTGACTATGAATCAGGCAACAACTAAACACATGATCTCTTCCTTTGGACTTTCTTTGGGGGTTTCTATTTTTGAGGGGGGATTTTTATCATCAGAGTCAATTTGTGGTTAAATAATTTCCTCTCAACACAAGCTGAAGGACAGACATTTCCAATCTGTATTTTAGACCCTGATTCCATGCTAGGAAAATCCAGTTAAGCTCATAGCATAACATGACTCGTATGAATGGTTCTTGATACATAAAATAACAAGGAAGATTCATAAATTACTTTCCATGTGACAAATCTCATTGGGACTTGACACTGTGCAGGATAAAAGGTGTCAAATGTGGTTGAATTGCATCTTCCCCCAGACCAGCATTTGCACTGGAAAACGTATTGTGCTGCCATATACTCCAGTGCTGAAAGAAGGATAAAAATAAGCGACAGAATAAAAGGGTACATGATTTCCACTGCTGGCAAGGTGATGTCTGCCATCCTGGCTGACACCCCAGTGCTTAAACTCCAGACTTCTGGAGTTGATGCTGTAGTAGTTTGAAGTGGAGTCAAACCTACATCTCAGGGCTGTAACTGTCATGGTCTTAATGTATTGGACATGCCTTGTGACCCCTACTGCACAGGCACACACACAGGGCTGGGGTTGTCCTCAGATGTCTGTTAGGACTTTCCAGCCCAGGAATCAAGAATGTTGAAAGATAGCTATTAATTCCAAAGGTTGTAAACTAGATTTCAAATTAACACATAGTTTGACTATTGGTTTAAACATCATAACTCTGTTTCCCCTGAAAGCAACAGTTTGAGGAAATGTCATATGCAAAATAGGACCAAGAATTTAACATTTCCCATTTTTCTTGGGAGACAAGAGAGCTATTCTTCTTTCCAGTGAGAAGCAAATGTTCTAATATACTTTTTTTATGTATTTTGACATTTGCATTGACTCTCAGTTGGGTCAGGGTGAGATTATATAAAAATGAATATTACTTGCAGAGGAAAGCTAGCTTTTCCAAGTCAGTGCAGCTTCCAGTCATTCTTGGGAGAAAGATGTAATTTGCAGACCCCTGCACCAATTTCATCTATGCTGGTTATGTCTTTAAGATAAAGTCCCAAGCTCACTGGTACTATTAACTCGTACTAATTAACTCTTAACCATTTTTCACTCTAAAAAAGAAGCTGGCATCATAGCTTTTGTCAGCTTTTGTTTGGGTCTGTGCCATGTCAGCCCTTTTCCACCTTGGAGGCAAGACAACTGAAAGCCACAGGAGGAGCAAGATAATCATCTCTCTTCCAAAAAATAAAATGCAGAGGTGCAAATGCAAACCAGATTTCTGGAATAAAGCACAAGGTTTTAACTGTGACTTTCAAACCTGATCCCATCAAGCTGGAAAGAGGAGTGAAATTCTTGATAAAAATTTGAACTTGGGACTGAAACTTCCTCCATCTGCACTCATGCTGTGTGGCCAGTGCCCTGCAAATGGGCAGTGGCCAGCGGGTAAGTAACCACTTCCCTTTCTCCTGCAATTCAACATCCATGCTTTGAGTGCAGGGGTCTGCAAGAAGGAAGCAGAGTATTTTTCCTAATGCAAGAACAAGGAAGAAAAAAAAAAAAAAAGAAAAAAAGGAAAAAGCTGGGAAATGGGGAAAAACGTGTACAGGAGAGGAGGTGCAGTGGCTGTTGGTAGGTGAGAAGGAGGCATGGGGAAGGGAAGGGATCAGGACTATAACTTCAAGCCCCTCTGGGGATTTCTTCCATGGGTTGCACAGTCATTTGTAAAAATTAACTGTGACTGTTACACTCATACTTCTTGTTGCTTTATTCCACATGCAGCCCATGTTTTTCCGCTGATACATACATTTTGAGCTGTTTTGTTTGGACTTGCCAGTGGAGGGGCTTCAGTTGACACAAAGGGCTTATCAATAACATTGAACCCTTTTTGACAGCTGGTTTTACTTCCTAATTCTCCTGTTAGGGCAGGAAAGGGCTGGGTACAGGGAAAGGAAGCTCAAATAGCAGCCAGTACCTTCTATGGGCAGCACACTTTGGCAAATCTAGAATTACCTCCCACAAAGCTTCAATTCCCCAACAGCACTGAGGCCTTCTCCTCTCAGTAGCAACAGAATAAGCCTTCAGTTGATTGCTTTGGTAAAGCCATCATTTTTGCATCTTAATAATTAGCCCAGCAGCTGTTGCAAAGCTGGAAACATGCATGTTTCCTTTTTACTGAAGGGATCACTTCTCTAAATGAGTGATGTCCATTTTAAGTCTCCCCTGATAAGCATAAATACACACACAGCCAGTGTGACTTTAGGCATGAAAAATCAGTAATGGGTATATGATTCTCAAATCTAGTAGAACTGATAAAAATCAAGGTTGCTGTCAGCTGTGTAAATTGAGAGCTCCAAGAGAATTTGGTGGTTGTTCTGGGAAAAAGGGCTTTTTGTGCTGGTGAGTTGCTCCCTCTCGTGGAAAGCCAGCATGCGGGATCCATCCCACACCGCGGAAAGCTTGACCGCCTCTTGGATGGCTCTGCTTGAGGCACAGTGTGAAACCTAGAGACATGCACACACACACACACACACGCACTCACAAGCTTAACCCTGTGAGCATGGAAAGCATCCCTGCTCTCTGGGTTTTATGCCAGGAAACTTGGCTTGCTGAGAAAAAAACTTTAAATGTGAAAAGAGTCTGCCCTCTCAGAGCCTCGTCATTATTGCTTTAAGTAGCTTCATTAGTTTGTCTATTTCAGAATCCTTGTATAGCCCTCATCTGGGGGTCTTGAAAAGGCAGAGACATCTGAAGCTAAGATATGAGACAGATTCTTCCCCCCCCCCCCACTTCTGTTTTCCTGGTGTCATCCTTTGTCTTTCTCTTGGGCAAAATTAAACTGGCTTTGGGGATGATGGATTATTGTTGAATAATTACTATGCCATTAAAAAAATACCTACTGTTACTAAACTATTAGCTGAATAACTTTCCTCTTCCCTCTTTCTGTTTAAATGTTCCCCCTATTCCTCTAGCTCAGATAATCTGAACCTTTATCTATTCTCCCAGCCACAAGAATGAGCCAACTTCCCTGTCATCCCATGGGTATGATTCCCCTCCACCCCCTCAGGATAATCACATGTTCTGGACTAGTATTTTTTTATTGCTTTTATTAAAAGATTTTATTACAAAGGAAAATATGTCCTGTATTTCTTAGGCTGGAAGGATACAGACTTGGCAGTTAGGAACCACCATAGCAATTTTTAGCACAGTGATGTGGTTTACATGGATTAATCTGCAGTAACTCTTTGGAACGCTCTTCAACTGTTCAAAAGCTGCCTCAGTCCAAACAGTTTAGAAGCTAAATAACAAAAGTCTTGTAAATATTTATTTAACGAGACATATTTTGAATAACTGACATGTATAGAACCTTCCTAGAGAGTGTGTTATCACCATCAATTTTCATGGTCTGATATAATAACAACCACCAGTGTAAACCATGGCAGGGAAGATATTGACAGTCGGAGGCCACTGTTAACACCAGTGGAATAACAGGGCCAAAAGCTGCAAGAACAGGAATCAAATTGGGTTTGCTTCCACTTGGCAAAGCACTGGGAGAGATGTATGTGTGCTACCTGTTACTAGAGAGTGACTGTAAATGTGCTGTATTTACCATTCCATTGCAGTGTAATTACACAGGGGTTATGCCTTTTTAATAACTACCTACTAGACAGAGAGAGAAACACAATTTATAGAGCTTCATTTTCTTCTTCAGTCTCCTTAATTCTGAACAGTGGTTTGATGCCACAGTGATGGGCCCTGTCTTACCACCTGTATAGACTAAATGAATCTGTGGAAACATCAGGTTAATGATCTAAAAATATTGCTTTTATTTAACCCTATTTTTTCACATTTATTGTGTGTATTTTTAGAAGGTAGATAAAGTTACTTATGCTGCAAATGACTCCAAGTTGCAAGTTCATGAACTCTCTGATTAATATGAATTCAAAATGGTAACACAGTAAATGTGTAGATGATCTTGGAAGAGAAACCCTGTTTGCTGGTCTTATAATTATTAAACGCAGTTTCAAACCTTTCATTCAGCTCTTCTGCACCAAGAAATGGCTTGTCATCCACCAGGATCAAAACCAACTTAAATTCTGGGCATATTTCACAACGTTTTTTCCCCTCTGTGTGTCTATAGTGATGATGGATGGCACAGACTGACTGTCCTTAGAAGTGAATGTATTTATTTGTCCACAGGATACGGATAGCACATGAAATTGCAGTGGTAGTGTAAGCCTCCCCCACCCATCACCCTCTGTCAGTGTGGCTCAGCTTTGACAAAAAGAGACACAGAGAGCCATGGGGAAATTGTGTTTAATTCCAAAGTCACACAGAGACTCAGTGGCAGGCTGACAATGAGGACTTCCAGCCCCTCATCGGCATTCCTCTGCCGTAAACACAGGGCACCGGCTCTAATGATACAGAGGGAGTTACACTCAGTGCAAGAGATGCTCTGCAAAAAGGGCTCCTTGCATTCAGTAAAAATGCTTCTAGTGGGATGTGATTAATCTAACTTCAGTCTCTAGAACAGTTGCTATTAAACCCAGGGGATGGTTTTATTGAAAAAATAAATAAATCTGGCTTTAAGGGGTAGGGGTTGAAAACAAATTACACGTGTGGGATTTTTTTTTTTTTTAGGCCTGGTTTCTTAAAAATGAGTGTTCTGCACTGTTGCTACCACGGCATTCAAGAGGCAGGTTTGTAACCAGCCCTGAGCATCCCACTTTGCTTTGCCCACTCAGGCCAGATTTCCCTTCAGCACAAGCTGACAACTGACTGTGCAGCTGGGAGGTTTGAATGCTGATTCTGTCACCTTGGAACTGAACGATATTTTCATGGACATCTTTCATATTCCAGTGAGCCCCACTCTGTCCTGTGGATGTTGCAGGGTGGCTGCTGGAGCTGTGTGGATGTCAGCTGGTTACTGGTTTGCTAAGTAACCTAAAGTGGGAGATGTACAAGGAAAGTGTTTGCTGTGATTACCCTTCAGGTAACCTCCTGCAACATAACAATGACATTGGTTACTGTGATTTGCCACTTTTTAAAATCCTGGTCCTGGATGTAAACCAAGTTATTTTGAGACTAAAAACCTTGAGGTTTTTTACCGTTGCATGTAAATGCTTCATTGAAACATCTGGCAAAAGACGTGGCTACAAAGAATTGATTTATCAGAGAGAGTTTTGCCCAGCAAGATACAGGTGTTAGGTAAGTCAGTTTATTTCTCTTAAAACTGACATCAATATAAGAATACAAATTCTCTGGTTCTTGTGTGATCAATACAATTGTTTCTGATTCCAATGTTGTTATAAATCCCCTATAAACACACTCTGTGTCTCTGAATAAATTTTGATGGTACACTGTGTATAGCAAATCCATGAGAAATGGAGACATCCGGAAGACTAAGGGGTTGAAGAGCATAGTTTTGGGGCCTTTTATTACCTCCATTTCTGCAAGCTTATACCTTCAATGTGGTCTCCTCATGTACTTGTGTGTGAGAAGCTGCCAATACATATTTTTTTAAGTTCCTCTGCAGAGGTGTGATTTCTTCAGTTAGATTCCTGCTATATCCAACCCTAAATAAACAAAATTATATCACACATGATTACATGGCAACACATTGCCAGTGGGGAAGTAATGCACTTTTTCATACATTATTTGTGGTGAGGATGTTTAGTGCATAGGTTGCAGAGTAAGATTCCTGGAATTGCTCAGCAACTGAGTGGCTCACCACTCTTGTGATCCTGGGCAAATCCCTCAGTCTCTCTGGCTCTGAGCTTCTTCTTGTGTAAATTGTATTTCCTTCAGAGGTATTTTGTAAAGATAATATATGTTTTAAAGAACATTGAAATCCTTGGCTAGACTATACTATTATAGTGCAGACACACAGGAAGGATATGGGTGTCTTAGACTAAGAACTACCAGTTAGTCACTTTACATTTGGTAGGTTGCTTCTGCTGTCTTGTGAGGCCAGACTGTCTGGCTGTATCTCTGCAGAAATCTCTTAATGCTGGTCAATAACCTGGCCCATGGAAGCAGAAACAAACTGGTGATGTCATGCTTCTGAAGAACACTGATATTCACACAGAGCTGGTACCTACACTGACCTGTCACAGCATTCTAGGTGAAGCTTTTTTAGCTGTCTCCTGACTTGGTCATGGTTGGACTTAGTGAAACTTTGAGCTTTTTCAGTGCTTCCTTGCCTTGGGGACTCACTTTGAAATGAGGCATTTGTGGAAGCCAGTCAGTCCTTTTAGCCTAAAATTATGTGGTTTAGGTGTGAATGAGTATAGCACAGACCTGTGCACGTTAGAAAAGATAGAAGCAGTCTAAGTGCTTGGGGGTTATAGATCTTTCCCAGAAATTCTTCATTAGGTGAAGGTATTCCTGGAATATCCTGAAATTAATCTAATACACAGCATGAACAGGGATGAGCTACCCTACTGTGATGGCCGTGAGTCAACCTCATGGAGGAAAAAAGATGTAGTATGAAAAGGCAAGCATGTCCTCCTCTGGCCTGGTGAGCTGGTGTTGGATCTATCCACTCCCAAAGTGGGAAGGATATTTACTTTTTGCTCAGACTTCCGCAAGAGGCAGGACCAGCTTCCCAGAGCAGATCCTTTTCTCCTCCATATCCTGTCATGAGCAATCAAGGCAAGTGAATCAGGAATAAAGAGCAGTCTTCCACCTCATGGAAAAAGTGATTGACAAACCTGCCTGAAACAACAAATCATGTCTGAAATCATCATATGAAAAAGAAAGGGAAAGAAGCGAACATGCAGACATGAAGCATCCCAGGAATCTAAACAGAGGCTGCCTCACCATCCAGACTCATTCCATTTTAGTGTGCTATTTCCCAAGTTGTTGCGTGAATGATCCCAGTGTCTTTGCCTTTACAACCTTGCCTGATAGGCCATTCCACACATTTATTATCCCCGATGTGAAAAAGTGCTTCCTAACGTCTGTTCTAAATCTGTTTTAATTTCCATTTATGCTCCATTGTCCTATAATCTGTTTGGAGCTGAAAATAGAACCAAGGTATGATCTTCTTACAACCCTTGGCAGTAAATTTTATTAGTATTTTTTTCCAAACTTCACAACCTTGCAGTAAATAAGAAAGCTTTATGGGGAAAAATAACCTCTATCCTCCTACACTCTCCTCCCCATCCACAAACCCCATGACCTTTATAAACTTTGACCAATACCATTGTTTTCCTTCACTCCTCCCCGCCCCCCTTTTGACTTAATATTGCATTGGTTACAGGAGTAAACCAATTATATGAGTATTAAAAATGGAAGCAGTTTGTGTGCTGGCAATGTATCTCTTTTACCAATGGCTGATGGAAAAAAGAAAAAAAAAAAAAAAGTCCCAGCTGCTCTGTAAAGCTCTCTCTATACAGCTTGAAACATCTGGTTTGTTTTGTGTGCAATCTTTTGCACAAGGCATTTGCAATTCTTTATTCAATCTGGATTTTTAGCTCACTTTCTGATACAAAAATTGGATAATGTTTGTCATTATTAAACAAGATAAAAGTAATATGTATGTAATTAGTATTCTGTCATCAGAACCAGTGTGGCAGGGCCCCCTAAAAGACATTTTCACTCACTTCAATCTGCAATCAGAGGATGAAGTTTCCTCAATGAGTTAATGCTACTCAATCCTGGTGGACTATAACATTGCTCCAGCGTGGCATATTTATTTGCATGATTGGAAATTAGAATTTATTGATTTCAAAAAAGGAAATCCTTCCCTGGGTACTAGTGTTTCACTCCCTTGGCTGATGTCAGACAGGAAAAGCTGTCAAGATATGGATACCACATCTGGGTTGGAGGAGGAGAACATAATTATTTCTATTTCTCAACAGTAATTTCGCTGGATCAAGGGCACTGATGGACCCTGGAGAGAGTTCACGCCAATATTCCTTGGCAGGAAATGAGATGGTTGATGACTATAATAACAAGACCTTTTTGCTAATCTCAGTGGAGGATGCAATGAGAATGCAATGTTGCCTTACACCCAAAGTAGTCTCTACTAGATATGGGCACTCCATCAGACTGATCTTCCTCAGGTTTAGGCTTCAGCTGGAATTGGATGTGAAATTGGCCTGAAAGGGGATCCTAGGCTAGCCCTTGGGATGCAATTTCATTACCGTAGACAGTTTTGAAGAAGTTCTGCCTGTATCCAAAACCAGAGAAAAAAAAAAAATACTCCTGTCAAATAATGGCAAGGGCTAGAAGTACCTTCCAGAGGAACACCAAAGATGGGTTGCTTAGAAATCATAGAATTATAAAGAGAAATGTACAGTAGCTATAATTAAAGGGTAAAAATTAAAGGGCTGAAGGAGAGGGAAGGGATAACTTTCTAAATCTTCATTTCCCCTTTTCCCTTGGATCCAGTACATTACAGATAACAGCAGCTTTGTATCGCTGTCAAGGAGAATAGATGCAAGCTTTTGTCTCACACTTGCAAGGCAAATGACTGTATATAGCCCACAATGAGCTGAAATCCTCATTCTCCACCCTCAGCTTGACCAAGAGCCTGAAAGGACTTACAGCTCTGCCCTTTTTACCCATGCCCCCCATTTTCTCTCATCTATTGTTGCCAAGTATGCAGTTGAAATTAATAGCACCGCTTCACCTGCCACATGTCAAACTTAATTTTACTTTAAATCAGTCTTAATTATTCTAGTGAAGTTTATAGTTTTAATGGAAAGACATTGCTTGCTTAAACTATAACATTTATTGCAAAGGGCCAAGAAAGATTTAAAGTCACATTGTCTTTCCAAAGTGGACAGTTTTAACTGGATGATATCACATCTCATTCCTTCTAGGAAGGTGAACTTTCTGAACCCAGCTATTCATGACAGGACCACTGACAGGAAAAAAAAAAAAAAAGAAAAAAGGGGAAAAAAACCCTCTTCCCACAAAAATTAAATTTAGGTACACAGTCCAATGCCCGATGTTGATTTCTCCATTTGCACCAGGGTGCTCAAGCACCAGTGTGTTATGGACTAATCCTTACCCTGAACTCTTTTTGGGGAATGAAGAGAGAAGGGTTATTCCAGAAATTTGGCTTGCTTTTGATAGGCTGATAAATAGGTCAATGACTAATCCTGATCAGTATGAAATACCACAGCTCTGAGGAAGATATAATGGTGCTCACTGCACCGTAGCTGCCTCCATCTCCCATTGGTGCCGCTCATTTACTTGCAGGTGAAACGTAAAACTTAAGGCCTATTAAAGATCCCACACTTTTGCCAGGAAGGAGGGTGTTAGGTCTGCATTAGATCCTGGCACTAATCCAGAGCCTGTAATCACACCTTGCCAACTGTACCGAAAATTTCCCCTATGAGTTCCTTTGGCAACACCCCATTTTACAGAGCTAAGTCTGTGCAGACTGACAGCAGCCTTTCAGTCCGGCTGCATTTCAGTCATAGGAAAATAACCCCCTGAGCACAACTTATTAAGCGCTCTGGGACATCTCTGGCAGTTTTTTTTTAGTGGTTAGAATATAAGAAAGAGCATCGAGTCCCAATATCTTGTTATTTGATGATTCTGATTAAAGGTCTTAAAGGTCTTTGATTTGTTGTGTACTCTGGTTTACCTGCCTGTGAAATAAGTAAAATGATATTGCTAAAAATACACAGTCCATCACTTATCAGTTCTTATTTACATAAATATGCGAAGCTGGAGTCTAAAACTCCCTGAATTCACTCCAACTCCCCACTAGCCAGCTACCCAAAAGTTAAGCATCAGCTGAGGGTTTATACATGCATGGTTTCTTCTTTTTTCTTTCTTTCTCCCTTGTGTGGGCTTCCACTCAGAAAACAGATGGTCTCTCCTCACTGACATTTTCTTACAGTTTTTAAATGATGCTGCAGTAGGGGAGAGCTGAAATGTTCAATCTAGAGCTGTTCAGTCTCAATCTAGGTTCATAATTAACAGTAGCTAAGTGAAGTTTAATAAGGGCAGCCCACCAACTTTTTTTTCCTGGTGCCTTCACAGCAAGGCCACAATGAATGCGCACCTCATAAAGTTTCCACTGACCATGACTCCCTGGAATATTTAGTATTTACTTTTCATGATAATTAAAGGAAGGGAAGTGAAGCTGAGAGGGAGACAGAGTGACATCTAATATTCCTTAATATTCTCTTGTTTCTTTAAGTGATGGCTTTTGCCAAAGGAGGGCCTCCCTCTCTTATCATCAGCCAGGTCCTGACCCTCGGGCCAGGGATCCTGGCTGTAACTTGACCCTGGGACCAGGTGTGTGCCTGGAGGTCACAAGGCTGAGAAAAAAATACCAACCCATGCGGTGCAAGCAAACCATTCCTAAGTACATTATTGCCTTTAACTCTTTCAAGCCTTATTCAGGCACAAGCTCTGGAACAACTACCACTGTGCATGCCTGCCCTACACTGCCAGACATTCCTGTGAGCATGCACAGGTAGCCAGAAAGCAGCTACCAACATACCCCAGGTCTCTACAAACCTGCCACAAGCAGGGATAACTATACATGTGCAACCTAAGCGTTTCATTTGGCCAAGCAAGTTCATTGTATGTAGTTGAAAATGGGGCTGAGAGAGCTTGTGACCTGCAGAGCCATCCACCTCCTTCCTCTTCTATCCCCAAGCTGTTGCTGAATCACAGGATCCTGACTGCAGGATGGGTGAGCTGCTCCAAGATTTTGCAGCAGGTCAGGCTCTGGAGACTTTCAAGTATTGCCTCAGATGTGACTCAAGAGGAAATTCAGCTTTAATACTTTCAGCCAAGGCCTCTGAGTACTGAAGTATTTGACACAGTGCAGGTTGCCCAAAGGCAGTTCCCAGTTGTCCCTTGCAAAAAGGCAAAGTGCTTGTAATCCTGGGCTTACATGAGTACATACAGTTAAACTATAGTATAAGTATTTGGCTACACTAAATTCTCCATGATTTTGAGTATGGCTCACTCATAGGGACTCCTATTCCAGCAAAAAACCCCCAATATATTCTTTTTGTTTTACTGCTGCTTCTTCTGTTTCCTTTTTTTTTTTCCCCTCAGCCTTCAGCATGTCCCCAGGTCATACCTGTGAGCCTTTGTCCTCAGCTGAAATGTCTGGAGACTTTTATGGGGGGTTCCTGTCATCACATGCATCCCTGTGCATGGGCTTTTAGGCAGACTCCTCAAACTATGAATTAAAAAGCATGGGAACTGACAGCCCTGTGAACTACCTGTGAAAAATCATACCTGGGTTTATGAAGCTATTATCTCTTCAAGGACATTCGGCAGCAATTCTTGAGGAGAAAGTGTTACAGAGGAAAAAAAGGCTTCTTCAACATCAGTATCTACTCTGTACCCCTGGTACAAAATGAATGCCACTAAGTAATCAGGAGTTTGCATTGTTATGAGCATAGAGAGTGATCCAAAATCTATTAAATAGGAGAATTTACAGTGATATCAATGGTCTGTGGTTGGGGTCTTCAGCTAGAAAATCTCACTGGTATCCTATTTGCATTGTAACAGTCTCATAACAATTTGTGCAGTAAAAATCATTACCAAAAGCCATTAATAATATGAATACATGAGCACTTCAGCTCTTTCCAAAGGGGCCAAGCCCCCCGTTCTTCTTCTAGAGTCATGCACAGTTAAAGAAATCCAAGCTTTCTCTTTCCTTTTACTGATCATAGAAGTAAAAAAAATAATGCAGCCATCATTGACTGCTTTCTCTTTCCTTCCTCCTTTCCATTTTTGCTTGCTGCTGAAAAATAAAAATAAAAAATAGCCAAATCCACTGTAATGACACTTTATATAAATCATTTTTCCAGGGTGAGGTTATGGACATCACTATGTTCCACCCCATCACAAACTTTTATGGCTGACTTATAAAGTCCCAGAGAAGATGATGTATAAAATTCATGCAGACCATGGATACTGGAAAATATATTTAGGAGCTTAGGCAGGGGTTCCTTGGAGACAGCTAATATGTAACTGAGCATTTACCATCCAGCATAGAGATATCAAAAGAAAGCAGATACCTGATTGCTCAGGTAAAGCCCATTCCAAAAATTCATTTTAAACAGATTGTATTTGGTGCTGAAGATTTATAGCCACGTTCTCTCACTGACATAACCAGCACAATGATCTTCACCAGAAAGGTGCTCATGAGTCCTGAAGGCACAAGATGAGAAGACATCTTGACCTCCCAGCTGCCTTGTGAGATCTTTCCTCCAACTAAAATTTGCATCCATACGACATCTTTAGAGTACAGAAAGCTAAACGTACCATCATGACCACACGCGTCCTTCTGCAAACTCAGACTAGACGAACAAGTTGTACCCTCCATCTGTAGATCTCAGGAAAATCCCTGCAGAAATCCATCAAAGTGTTAAAATTGGCACTCTTCATTCCAGTGCATCTTATTTCATATGATTTAAATTGGTACAAGACCCTCATGGATTGGAAACACTGTATTATCCTTTTCATCCCATTTATCTTGCAAAGTGAATTTATTAATTCTCTCCATACCAGTGAAATTATATATTTTTCACATTTTTTTTTTTTACTTTTTTTTAATTTTATTTTTTCCCAAACACTATTGATTTCTATTTGGAGTGTTAGGAATGATACATTGGAAATAATGGAAGTCCAAAAGCTTTCATCTGCTACTCAGAACATCAGATAAACTGAGTCTCCAAGTTTGGAGGGAAGATGATTGACTAGGAAATGATTTAATAACTTCTCCATGCAGAATTCTCTTTTAAAATGTATCATGTCCTGTGCAAGCCTATAGGTGTGTGAGTTTATAAAAATAATCGATCTGGCTGAAAACTCCTCTGCTTTGTCAGTTTTCAATCTTTCTAGGTTTGTTTCCCAATAGAAAGCAATGCTTTTCACTGAAAGCACTGACAACTATGAATTTGTTTACATGTCAATGAGGGAAAAACCCTTCATTTGTTTTCACTGCTCTCCCACATTATTCTTTTATTACCATGATTATTAACTTTATTATTTGACATAGAGTCAGACAGTTAGCCTGTAACAGCATACCAAGAGAGATGTTGTAGATACCATAAACCTTTCCAGCAGAAGCCATTGACCACTTGCTTCTGGCCAGGCTGTGTTTGGATGAACATGGTGATGCCCCAGCCCTGATTTGTGAATGTCAATTAAGGATGATTTTCCTCACAGCTCCTCTTCATGCTGAGCTTGGAGAGAGAGAGAGGAACCTCTTTCTCAGGCCAAGGTTCACCTGCATGCCTTTAGGTTGAGGGGCAGAAGGTGTCTATGACAGAGCCCACTCAGGGAATCACCATCAGTGGGAAAAAGCTCAGGGGCTCCAGTGGTCCTTGTTCAAGCTCTGCCTGGCCTTGTTTTGGGGCAGATCATACCTGCAGAGCAGCACTTATGTATATGCATTGCGGGGAGATAACTGCTAAAAATATAGTAGGCTAATGAAGGACAAGCTCCTCAGCAGGGTGTTTTCCTAGCTCTTCTGGAGGTCCAGAGGTGGGATTGTGAAATTTGGTGATCTGATGAGAGCCTTTTTTGTGCACTGTCATGCATGGTGTTTCCAATCAGGCTCCAAGTGCTTTGCCCTCCTGCTCAGCTCCGTAAGTGCAGGCTTCCTCTTGGCAGGCATCTTCTGCACCCAAAATAATAAATAAATAAAAATAAAACCACTACATGAGTGTGTTCTTGTCTCCCTCTGCCCCTCCCCTTTATGAGAAAGCAGAGCAGGGGGAGTGAAGGAGGAAATGCAGCTTGACAACAAAAGTTAAATATTGCAGGTGGAGCAAGAAGAAAAGCAAAGAAAAATCTGCTCAGACAGAGAGACAAAACAAGCAACTGCTTAAGGGATTTGGCAGCAAATGAAACTGCCCCCTTCCCCCTCCCCTTTTGGAGCCTGGTGGTAGATCACAGTACCAGCCACACTGAGATACAGGCAGACACTTCTGTCTCACCAGCTGCTCTGACAATCCATTTTCATAAAGTAACGGGAGGGGAAGAAAATCTGCAAGATGGAGCTCCCGGTCACTGTGTGTGAAAGCTTCTCCCTTCACTGCCCTGTGCTTCAGGTGTCAGGGCTGTCAAGGGAGTTTGACAAGAGCAGAGAATGACTTTCCCTTGAACACACATCAGCTACAGCCAGGATACCTTTGATGAGTACCTGCATCTGGGCTTGTAGCTGATACCCAATGCGATTTTTGGAGATTCCTCCAGAAAACCCAGACTGCTGAGTTGTGATTGATGACTGAAATAGGTGTTCTGCCCACTGGGCAGTTGATGAGACAATCTCTCCATGTTTGCCTAGGAAAACACCATGGTAAGGAAATGAGCTCTGGCTATTTTAGACATTAATAACATTTTGTAATGTTTTGGGGATTTTTTTTTTCCCCAAGGGTGAGGGTGATAACCCTTGTAACCAGCCCAGGCTAAGGAGAACTGTGGATAGTTAAGTTCTGTTAACTTGTATGACTAAATATATAACAAACTATTGAGTGATACAATGCATTTTTGTGCAGTTGCAGTGATTCATCCAGCAAAGATATATTTCAGTGAGAGGGAATAAAAGTGATTCTTTGCATTTCATTTGTGCAAGCACCAAAGCTTGTGAAGCACTTTGGAGTCCATCTGGCTGAAATGTGCTATATATAAATGTTAAGATTGTTATCACCAAAAACACATTCAGTATGGTGTTTCTCTCACATTTTTTTTGTTAATTTCAGTGAACCAGTTCATTTTAATGAATAATTTCCATTGGAAAGCTTTGTTTTTCCTGTAACATAAAGCTTTTTTGGTTTCAATCCCTTGTCTGGTTTTCATTAGCTTTGCAATGAATTAGCCAACAGGGCTTTTCCTCTCAGTTCGGTTGGGAAAGTACCAGTGGCATGTGTCTAATATTTGTGGGAAAGTGACTTTTTTCCCTTTATTATTTTAATTATCAGTTTTGCTTGTATTCCTCTACAGATTCTTGCATCCCCCACAACAATTTGTGCTCCAGTATGTGCACGTGTGTGTGCCTGTATCATTTCCATGCTCATCACCATGTTGTTCTTATCTTTCTGAATACATTGCTTCATATGCTGCAACTATATAATTGTTTTTGTGTTTGGAGCTGCAAGAAAACAAGCAGTCATAAAGGGATTGTTTTGAGCTTATGTAATAACTTGTTTCCTAAATCCCAAGTAATTTTTTTGGAGGGCAGCCCCAAACATGTCTGTCAAGTTTTATACACCTCTATCCAAGCAGTCACCAGTCCCACATAATATCAACTTCTGTTAAGGACAGTTTTTCTAGACCTTCATCAACAAATGGGGGACATCTTTGTGTTGAATTTTTACCCTGTAACAGACCTGGACTCTCTTTTCACTGAGATGGTCCACAGTGCTGGAGCGGGTATCAACGGTGCTTCTCAGCACTCTGATAATACTCTACAGTCATAACACTATATTCAGGAAAGTGGTTTAAAGACTCCCTGATAAGCTCCACAGTGATTTACCAAACCCTTCTGGTGAAAAACACACAAGACAATTTCTGTCTCACTGGCTTTTGGTTGCAGAACTGGAACACTGGCTAAGCATAAGATTCCTGTCTCATTGCAGACCAGCAAAGCCCAGCAAATGGTTGCCTATCACTGGTGTTTACCCATCATTTAAATTAAAAGACACAGCAAAGAAATCAAAATAAATGTTTATAGATAATATTATATGATGGGTTTTAACACATTTTACTTGCATAAAAAAATCTTTTTTATAAACCCCTCTGTGGCCTCCCCACTTGTGTCTTCTGGCTCTTATTATTAACCGAGCGGGCAATAGATCTTGCTATATCCCAGACACAGCTCCTTCTGAATTCCCTCTTTCATAAACTGACTAGTTTATGTATACATACATGTGTGCTTTTTCTCCTGGTAGTTTTTGCAGTAGGCAGAAATCACACACAATATAATGGGGTTGCACTACTCCTCCAGGCCCCTTCTTTTGCACATCATTAGCTTCCAAAGATAGACACAACCCTCCCAGACAAAAATGGCAAGTTATCAGACCTGGCCAGAAATCTTGTCTGTAGAAAACAGTGTTGTAGAGCTGGAGCAAGACCCTGTCTGCAATATGTGCTTTGTTCCTGCTTCAAACACTCCTATAGCTCCTAAATGGCGAACGTCACAAAACCCAAAATGAGTTATTGCCTTCCAGCCAGCTTAGTGTTTTCATCTGCAAACTTTTATTACATTGTTCAGCGATGACGTGAAATACTGGAGAGCTTACCCAGCTCCACAATGTACCCCCTTGTCCTCATCTGCACCAAAGCTGCCAACTGATCAGACACTGATGGAGAGCCCCAAGCATTTTGTGCCTCCAAAACCAGAGCCATGCCAAGGTGAGCAGGTGGCGTGTTGATACGGCAGCAACCATGGACAGGTGCTTCCAGTAGGCTGTTGGAGACACGTGTACCTGGACTTACCTCCATGCTTCTGCTTTCAAGGACCTTGAGGCAAAGTGCATGCATGAGGAGTACCACCATGATGTAATTGGTCTTCCAGTATATATGGTATGGAGATTTGTTCCAATGCTTAATAACAGGGAAAGGAAATATTTAGCTCATTTTCTTGTAATCTAGTACTTACAACCTCTGGCGATACCTTTATAGAGGATCAGATTTCATGTCAAGGGCATTGCTCCAAATGAAGACCTAGAAGTTAACATGATAGTTTTCTGTTGCTTATGTAGGAAAGACAACAATAAGGACTGAACAGTAGGAAAAATATTGTAGAGATTAGATATAGATAGATATAGATATAGATCTATAGATATAAATAGCTGTAGATACAGATACAGATATAGGCAGAGATATAAATGTAGATATGTATACATATAGAGATGTACTTCTGAACAATAAACAAAGTTGACCTGCTCTGGTTCCCAAAGCTTTAACCTAATTTTTTTGTTGATTTTAGCCTATTGACATGACATTTTTCCTCCATTTCAGCCAGATAATTCCAAGGCCTGATATTGCACAAGATGTGGCACTCAGCTGAAGCCTGGATGGACTCTGGACAGATGAATTAGAGTTAAATTTAGCCAAAGCAAATGTACAGGCTTCTCTCCCATGTCTATCCTTGCGGGAGCGGCAAAGAAAATGCGTGCAACCAATATGGTTGATAAACGAACTTCTGGTTTATTGCACAGCAACTTTCGCTTATATAGTGCTTCCGTGACCACACCCCCACCACCAACATAACCTTTTATTGGTCACCCGGTGTGTTTACCTGTAGCACAGCGAATCCCTGGTGCAGGTAGCACCGGAGTATGGGCCGATCTAATTGGCCTCCCAAACATGGGGTTGGGCATAGCAAAGGGGTCGCACCCCCCATCTCTTCGAGAATATTCAGGAATATTCTCCAACATTCTCCAAGCCTCTCTAACATTCTACAACATATCCTGAAGCTGTTTTGTAGGGTCTGTTCTAATGACTATTCTAATATGAAGCTATAAGTGGTTGTTTGATTAAATGAGGTATCTAAATCCCATCAAATTAAGGACTTGTTTTCCATCTCAATGTCAATGCATTGAAGGGCTAAATCAGGAGGTGTTTGCTTTGACATCAGTGGGAACAAGCTTTGGTCCATGTGCTGTATTTCATTCAGGAAGTGAAAATGGCACGAGGGAGGGATATTTCAGCCAAAATTCACAATATGTTTTTTAGACCTTCACAGTATTTCAACCATATCTTACATTCACCCTCATTTTCTGTCTCCTCTTCCAGTGTTTCAGTGAGAAGAGGATTAATAAATGAAATCTTTTTTGCCATGTGTGGCAGTCCCTTTGAGCAACCATTTATGTATTTGAATGTTAGTAAATGTTGAAAAGTTCAGTATCCATGGGAAGGTCATCTGAAAGTTTCAGAAAACAATTTTATATCCAAGAAACAGAAACATGATCCATTTCCCATTTCAATGGACATCTTTTCATTACCACAATGACCCACAAGGCTGGGTTTTTTTAAAGCTTATTCTCTGTCATACAAAGGCCATTTTCAGTGAAGTTTCAAGGCTATAGGAAGGGTTAACCTCTCAGCTGCCCTTCCACGCTGTGTTTTGGTCGGTGCCCCAAGCCACAGGACAGATATCTCTTTGTTTTTTGTCTTTAATATCCGATTCCCAATTCACTTGTGTAGATGATGGGACTCTACAAAACTCTCTTTGTCTGAAATAAGAGATGCAGCACTTATTCCACAACTGACTTTTAATACTTGACTTTTTCTTCTGCTTCAGAAAACACCTTCTTGAGTAGCTTGATGACTAAAGAGCCTTTCAACCTCCCCGCCACCAGTTTTATATCTGGTCTACTTTATAAGTTGTTGAACATCATTGTGGCTTCTGCTAAGTTACATAGGTCAAAAGAAAATTGTTGGTGTCAATGCAATTTTTAGTGGATGGGTGGACGTCAGGAACCACTGCAATAATTGACACCAGTATTGAGACATCTAAAACAAGAGGCTGACACCATGGAGCTTTATCCAAAGGCAGTTGAGGATGGGACATTCATTCTCATGACTAAAGGGCTCTGTATTGCATCCTGGAAGAACCCAGATACAGATTATTTTATCCCTGTATTTGTTTCTCAGTTTTTCTCTCCCTGTCAGAGATAGTGCACAGAGAAGAAGACATCACAGAAGAAGGCTTAACAGGTTGGAGGCAAGTGAAGACATTTTGACTTAAAGCTATGCCACACTCATCAAATATGAGTATGGAGCATCAAATCAATCTGGATAGTGGAGCATCTAAAGAGACTGAAATATTCACTTACCTGAGACTTTACAGAACCCTAAAATGTTACTATTGTGTCTTCCATGACTCTTACACAGGAAAGACAAACACTGTCAATTCTAGGCACTGCAATTAAGAAATCAGATGGGACAGAAATCACACTTTAATTTATAAGTTCGTAAGTGAGAAAAAAGTCTTTCTTCTTCCTTCTCAATATCTAGAGCCTTGAGGAATAAACTCTTCTATGATCAACTCGTTTATAACCTTATGGTAGCTTTTGGTTTTGCATTGCATGTGTAAATCTCATGGTGATACCAAGAAATTATGAAAATGAAATGAAACCAAGAAATAAAAAGAAAGAAAGAAGACAAAGTTGATTACAGCCAGTGGTGATCTGACTGGGAAACAATAGATGTATTGTGAGGAAAATCTCAGAGCAGCCTAGAAACACAGAGGAAAGAAAAGAAAAAAAAGAAAAGGAAAAAAAAGAAAAAAGAAAAAGAAAAAGGGAAAAGACAGACAAAGAATGAGAGGGAATGAGAGATTTCTTATGCAAACATATTAACTACTTTGCCTGAAGTCTTCATTGTGTAACTGAGGAAAGAAATTTCTCAGTGCAAAATTCTATGTGGTCGTTTGGGTATTTTTTGTTGGGCGGATGTTCTTTCGCGGGGAAAAAAAATGCATAAAGCAGTTCTTCCAGTAACCTCTGACTCTTTCTCGCCATGTCTCTCTCTTGCTTTCACTCTTGTTCTGTTTTTATTTATTCCCCACAAATACAATGGAGAATAAAAATGTGGTAGGACCTGCTGGCGGCAACTATGGCCTCCGGATCCAAGCTGACAAAAATGTCAAGAAACTGACAGTAAAATATGCGAATAAAATCCCTGTGAACGAGAACAAAACTCAGGCTCACACCACCACCCTCTACACTGTGGCTTTTGAGAGTATTCCTCTCAGTAGCTATGACTTTCTCTTTAAAAAAGTACACACACATATACATTTATCGTATGCATTGTTTTCTAAAATCTTTCATCAAAATCTCACAGGAGGGGAAAGGCACACAGGAAGATGGGAAAGAAAGAGACATTTAGGGCAGGGAGATCAGGGAAGAGCTGACATTTGCTGGAGAGACAGAGAACTGCATGCTGAGCACCAGACATATGGATCCTGTATAAAGCTGCAAGACAGACAGACTTCTGCTGCTCCCTTCTGTGATCATAAGATGAAGGAAACTCAAAAGAAATGTCTAGAAAAGAAAGCTCCAAGGAGTACTCAACTATCCAAAGAAACCTGTGGTTTTTATCATACCTGCTGGAGAACATCTCTTTGATTTGAGTAGATGGTCACATTTGGATCTGGGAATAAGGATAGATGGAAGGGATTGGGATTGCTCAGTCAGGGGAAGAGATTTAATGTCCTGAATGCGGTCTTCCAATACATAATAATAGGTAAAGGGAGGCGAAGAGCAAAAGGCTTCTCTGTTTGCACTATGGGTAGAAAATAAATAACAGGCTTAAATTTCTCTACAGAAGATTTAGGTTGGAAAAAGTTTATTGTCATTAAGTTATTTTAAACACTAGAAGAAACTGTTGTGCAGTTTCTAAGCTCTTTGGAAAGATCTGCACAAGCATCTTTCTGCAGGAACTAGGCAGAGTTAGTCCTGGCTGGGACAGGATTACACATCCTCTGAGAGTCATGCAGTCATCCTTCCTGTGCTCCTACTGTGGAGAACTAGCAACCAGGCAGAAGGATTTTATAGTTCTGATTGTGGATGAAAGAAAACTCCTGCCATGAAAAATTGGAAGAGCTGGATTCCTTTTTCAACTATTAGAAACTCTCCCCATGTTTTTTGGGAAACTGTCTTGTCTGCTTTATACAGTCACAGTGTGAGGAACGGCTCTTCTGCTTCAAGAAGGAGTGAGCAGTGAGGAGTGAGCAGGAGTGAGAAGAAGGAGTCTCCTGTGCAGAGTACTAGCATGAAAACTGTACCCCACTTATGTTGCACTTAGAGCTGTTTTGAGACCGAAGTGAAACTGAAGTGGTGCTAAGTCTTTAGCTGGAAATTTTCTTCAGGAGAAAGTTTCACCCCGCTATCTTGGAGATGTGCAAATATTCACTGAGGGGGTGTCATAGAAAGGTCTATAAATAATCAGATATGAGCCCCCATATGAATTATGCATGGGACACTTAGAGAAAACGTGAGTGCCTTGCATTAGAAGAAATCAGATCAGTGCCACTGAAATCACATTGCTATTTCTATGAGGTATTAACTGAAAGCTCTCAGACCTCATTTTTAAACAGTCTACAACAGGTGCTTGCAGGTCTGTTCAGATAAAAATTATGGCTTTGTGGAGGCAAATATTAAGAAGTCTCAAAAATGTGTTAATTTATTATGAATAGAAAGTAGTTTGATGTTACTTTTTAAGAAAAATAATCACAATAAAACATTCATTAGTCCCTAAGTGAGGCAAGGGCTTGTCAGTCAATTAGATTTCTGACCCTAAATCTTGTAGTCTCTTCTGAAAATTCTGCATCCTGCACCTGGAGGTGAGAGGTACAATATCAGTACAAGGTTTTACTTAATATTCATTTAAAAAAAACTTCATTGCTGTTAGCAGTAATACTGCATTTACTCTCATTAAGTTAAAGCTAGAAACAGCAAAAAGAATGGGGTTATCATGGAACATTTCTCCAGTAGACTTTCTTGATATCTGAACAGAGCTCTATTACTCCTGAGCCAAATGTTATTAATTTATAGAAAGTCCTTGAGTTGTACTTTATTTTCAGTTTGGTTCCAAGATGTCTAGTGAAGGCAAGAATTCTCTGAAAGCCAAACAGCCATTCCCTGGCTTTCTCCTGTAATGATACTTCTACACCTCATCTTAAATATTCCACTCAATTTTTTTATGTAGTTGTGCCTACAGGATTACATTTACTCTCTTCTCTGACTGCAAATTGGCAGGGTGCCCTCTCCCATTGACCGACAGGTAAATAGTGTAAAGGATAAAAAAATCTTATTGGTAAAATGAAGGACGATATTACTCCAATCTTCCTAACCCTGGTTCAAATATCTGTCCACAGATGGGACCTTTACTACAGGCTCTTGCATATTTTTTTTTGGAGAGGAGTCAAAGGGTCAAGATGGTAAAATACAAAGAGTGCCGTGTTCACCATATTTCAATATTAACTAAGCAGGTCTAGTTATCACTCACTGACACCAGGGAAAAATGAAGAATAATTCCATCAATTTCAATGCCACTACATCATAAAATTGGCATAATTTAGGAAAAAAACTGAGCCTACTGTACTGAGGTTCTTTCATCTCCTCTGCATGTTTCCTAATTTGTCATTACTAGAACAGTTGCTATAACTATCCTGGTGAAAATATAAAAGAGAGACTTGCATGGCCCATAAACTCAATGAACCATTAAATAGGTGACAATAATCTTGATAGAAGTTTGGAATATTTAATTAGCACAAAAATGCACTTAGTGAGTGAGTTCAATTGCTATCACGGGTACTCCTCAAAATAATAGCCAAAGATTTTATGTGACCATGAAATGCCTTAGAAGACATTTAAGAAAAGAAACAGACAATATTTCATGTATTAATTGAGGACCAGACCTATCTGTAAGTGCCCAGCAATAAACATTTCTAAGGAAAGTTAACCTAGATCTCCTGGAATCCCAAAGGTGACTTCATTACAAATGAAGACAACTAATTCCTCAGCAACATTTCAGTAGCAGCAGATCATAATAGCACAACTGAAAAGCAAATATTTTACCTTTTCAACGAACCAGAGTCTGTCTAATAGCAGAAGATTTTGGAAAGAATTATAATAATAAAAAAATCATTGGAGATAATACTGTTATTTCCCATTTTAGGAATTTTCTTCTCACTTGGAATTGCCTAACAGAAGGTCTCTGTTCATACAAACTCAGTACTCCATATAATTTTCAGTAACAGGGAGCTGTTTATATACATATTTTCTTCCCATGTGACACTGCCTCCTTTGTTGGTTATGATTGTAAAGACTAGCATACATCTCGATGAAGGAGTATAGAGTGGAAGTGTGTTTATAATAGCTCTCTCTTTGGCACTTGTGCTGCCACTCTTGAAATATCATCTCCAGATTCTGGGGTCCCCAGCTGAGGTTGTGTCTGAGTTAAAAATTAGTTTCACAGAAATTAGAGAGGATCTGCACAGGGGGAACAATTAATGCAGAGCACCCGGTGTCCTCTTAGCAGTTGGGGCTTATTGTGGTGGGAGCACAGTTTCTCACTTAGCTTTATCCAGAAAAGAACTCCAGTTCAGGCCATCTGAGATAGCTGAGAGTGTGAACCAAAGCAGCATAAGCGAGGGCGATCGTGGGATTTGCTTCAAAAATAGTCTCCTGATCTGAACAAAACCAGTAGAATAGATGCCCCCTGAAGGTGCTGAAAATGGTGTGTGTGTGTGTGTGGTTTAGAGAATACCCTGTTGAATCAACAAAGGATTGAAAAACATTTTTGAGACAGAGACTCTCGAGGAGCTGTTGGAGACAAGATAAAGTATTGACTTGATCTCAGTTATAAGTGAGTGGGTGTAAATACTTTGTCAAATACCAAATACTGCTACATTGGCTGGAGAGTGAAGCTAGACAAATTTAGACCAGAAACATGATACATATATATGTGTGTATATATACACACACATATGTATATGGTATAAAAGTATATATACTTTTGCAATGAAGGTAAATTTTAAGATGGAAAAATGACTTTTACTCCAATTATACTTTTCCTTCCCTATCACTAAATGAAGTTTTCAGGCTAAAATTATCGCTCGCCCATTTCCTGCCACAATAACCATAGGTTAGGCTCAGCTGTTGGACTTGAAGAAGGAAAAGAATCTAAAGAAATGTTATGACCTCTGATATGCAGGCTAGCAGAAGAGAGAACTGCAAAAGGTCTTTTTGCTCTTAACTTCTATGAATCTGTCATTCACAGACTGCAAGCAGAAAACTGATAACCCATACATTGCAGTGACTGTTCTAGGACATCTCTAGTAACAGATGTTTCTATTCTTGTCCAAACACCTTCCTTCAAAGTTCTGTTCTCATACTGACCTTCATACCATGACTTGTTATCTTTTTGGCAATGTTTCCAGAATAGCTTCATGGAGCAAAGCTGCTAAAATAATTTGGATATAGGTCAGATAAATATTCATAGATGTGTGCCTGCTTGTCAGTACCAGAACACTGCCAAACTTATTGATGATTTGTCACCTCTGTTGTTGCAGTAGATACAACATCTGGGCAAAATCTTTTATTTCCTTCATCCTCTTAGAACTGCATGGATTCTATAAGCTCAAAGTATTTTCTGGCACAACTGTCAGTGCAAAGAGAGGCTTCTGATTTGTCATATCCCTTAACTGGTTATTTGTAACACACTTTCCTTTTCTTTTTCCCTGGGACTGCCTATTGAGAGGTTTTTCTCTCCTTTTTCTCCTATTCTTACTGACAGTGTGCAACAGCCAAATTGAAGTTTTTGCCTGACATTTGGTGGTCCAGATGCTCATGTTACTTCCTGACCTGTGGGTGTCCTTAGCTTTGGAAATAAATTAGATACCATGCTAATACAAACATCATCTTTCACATGGAGTTAGTAAAGTCTCTTCTCATTGTGTCACAGTGAGCAAGAAAGGTTTCTGTTACAGGGAGTCTCTTGTGTAACACAATTAGGTTGCCAGCATGACCAGTGGGCAGCATGGTTGCTTTCAGATCTTGGTAACTTCCATCTGGCTATGTGACTCTGTTGAAATAACATTAGTGTTAGTGTAGTCAAACTTCACTTTGCTAAGGTTTCCTCTACTTTTCATGGATCTTTGGATCAATGGGAAGGGATGGAAACAATCTTTCTTTGATATATAACAAGGAAATATTGCTGGAGAAGCAGAAGTCTGTTTCAGTTAAGTAGGTTGCACTGGCATTGCTGATTTGTACATCTGAATTTACTTTTGTTCAAGAAAAAAGAAAGTGCTTGACCATATAGGCATAGCAGTCCTTTTCATCATGACTATAATTTTTTTAGGCTAGATTCAGTTTCTTAGAGTCAAGATCTTCTGCTGGCCTTTGGGAGACATCTACGAACCATGGATAAATACTTTAGGAAAAGGGGTTGTCTGGCTAGCCCTGAAATTATCTTGAATCTCTGTTAATGGCCGTGAGATCTGGAGAAAGAAATGGCCACAATTTATTTCCAAACCAGGAACAGCAGCTGTGGGAACAAACAGCATGCAATAAACACTTGAATCAAAGTTTGTGGGAGTTTTGTTATTGACTTTGAAGTAAGCAAGTCTGAGGCCTTTACTATGGAAGCTGTGATTCTGTTTGTGGTTTTTTAATGGCTAAAATATCCCACGGTCAGCTTGAGAGTAAGGATTACATTTTTGGTCTTAAAAAGAAAGGCACGAAGGAGAATTCCATATTGTTGTGCAGTCTGGCTTTTATTTTGAAGGGCATTTAAAAAAAAAAAAAAAAAAAAAAAAGTGTAACTTGTGTGAAGACTGTTGTGTTTAGGAGAAAAAAAAAAGTTCAAAAAATACCACGCATGATTGATCTCAAGTCTGCTTGCTGATCCAAAGACAACACAGCGCAGCAGTCAAATATACATTTTATGGGCTTTTGTCTGTTTTGCAATAACAGTGGAAAGCATTCTTTAATTAAAATTTAAAACCGTAACTGATTAATTTTCTGTGTAAACAATCCCTGTAAACATGGAAAGTCAGCATTTTAAGGGCACAGCAGTATAAATTTTGCTTCCTCTCCGGGTGCTCAAGGGAAAGATGGTGAAAAGGGAGGGGGAGTGCAGGAAGAGACCTGGGAGGGGGAAAAAGTTCAAGGCCTTGGTGTTCTGTACTCAGCGTACACCAGCTGCAGGATCTCGCCTGCTGCCCATTTCTCTGTGCAGGAATGTTGGCATAAGCTCCCTGCTCTTGCTGGGCTATGATTTATTCTCTCTCAGATGCTGGAGGCTGATTTTCAGAGCACCCATTCTCCCCACAATGTGACGCTGCAGCAGCAAGTCGTGCAGGGGGATGCGTGGATCCTCCAAGATGGGAAGAATGCTCTTAGCATGTTCCCTGCAGCTATTTCCACTTCTAATGGCAACAGGGGTAAAACAGAACTAATTGCATCTCCTTTCCTGCTTCTCTCAGCTTCCACCAGCATTTTGTTATTACCTTCCATAGGGCATTCATGGAAATCTTGACAAATGTTGAGGTCCAGATCCTCAGAAACAGTTTCCAGAGGGATTTGGATACCCACAACATAAGAACTTTATTTAGGTTTCTAATGTATTATGAGTAAAGTCAATCTTGTCCATCTCTAGGTGAGAAAAACAGCCCAGTAGCTGCTGGTAGGAGTGGACAGATGAAGGCTGAGTTCTCCCATTGGCACTTATCCTTTAGGAAAAGATCTTGACACACAGCATGAGTGGAAGGGCTTCCACCAACAAAAGAAGCATTAGATCTGACACTTAGGATCCACTTTACTACCCTCACAAAGTCAGATAATACTTCATACAAGCAGTTGTAGCCATATCAGTGACCAATGGGGTCTTCAATGGGACTCTTTTGGAGTAAGATATCACTCCAGAGCAAGCACTGAACCAGTGAGCCTATGTTGATATTTTGGCATTTTTTTCACTCCTTTTTTCTTCAGCGACTGAGAAAGAATGCATGAGTGTACGTGTGACTGCTTCGTCTGTTTCTTTGCTCAGATCTTTTTAAATGGGAACATATTTAAAGCAATTATTCAAAAGGGTCAAGTGATAGCTCTGTGGGTGAGATGAGTTGCAGGCCCTCTGTCTTTTGCAGAAGTGTTTTCCCATCTATTGTAATGTAGATGCCTAAAGAAATTAATATTAAGCTGTTATAATTTTTACTGCTACTGCTTAGATGAATTTTATCAATTATTTCAGACAGCATTGCTCTCTGAACAAAGGGAAAAAAAGAAAAAAGATGTTCTACCATTACAGAACTCTGATCTGACTGGAAAGCTTTGCTGGCACACATGAGAATTATTTCATGCAGTGCATGAGCATTTGCCACCTTGGCCATACCAGCTCCTTTGCCTTAGCTGAGCATGAAACTGATTTTTCTTCATGCTTTCTTTATTCTTTGTCATTTTGCAGAAACCAAAATGCAATATTTCTCCCGATAACACTCTGTCCTGCCTCTCCCCTAACAAGCATCGCCAAGAGACGAATTCCTCGCGAGGTCCAGTGCTGTGAAACATTCACAAGGATGTCTCCCACCGCTGCAATCTTGGAGAGAATCCTGCCATCTCAGACAGCCCCTGCAGTTATTTGATGAAACAGATCCAACTAAAGTCAATGGTAAAACATCTGCTGGAGTTTTACCCAGCAACTTTAATGGAGCCAGGATGTCAGCCACTGAATTTTGGCACTCTGCAGTAGACAAACACTGTGATCTGAGATTCTCAAGACAGCTGGCCTCCAACCTTCCTGTCTGCACACTAGAAATAATTTCAGAGTTTATCAGTTCTGTATCATACTCATTTCATCCAGCCATAAAGCCTGTTGGCCTCCTTACTTAACCATTTCCCTTCCTGTTTACCCACTAAGATGGCCTTATTCTAATTAACTCTATTCGTATCAATATGAGACTGTGTTTAAAGGACGTACACTCCAGGAATTAAGTATTTTCCACCAAATAATGTGTCCCTAGAGTTTCTAAATCCCCCTTTATTTACTGCCATTGAAAAGGGATCAAAGTGAAATTCAGGAGACAGATGCAGAAGTTATATTTGTTAGTAAGAATATAGATTGTATTTGAGGTATTCTGGGGTGCCATTTAGTGACATGGGGACTCTGACATATGTCAGAGAGCTCCACAGGCTATTTCTCTTACTCATGGTCACACTTCTGGCATTCAGAAATAGTGGAAGAAGAGCACAGAAGCCACCAGAGGGTGAAACTATTGGAAAATCCAAGGCAACAGTGCAGCTCCCAAGATTCGGCTCCTCCAGGCTGAAAGATTTACTATAGCTGTTGCAAAGGCTGCTCCTTGAGGAGGAGAAGATTAAACAGGAGACTGTTCAGTGGTCACTTAGAAGATCTTGGAAGCATTCCTGGAGAAAGACGCAGCCAACTGAAGCTCAAGCCTTGCCTTGCAAAGCCATCCCCAGTGCACACAAAAGCACCAGGAGCTGTTCCCATCCCGTATTCAATTCAGCATAAGTATTCTTTTAAATGTTAGTGAAAGGGAATATGAGCCAGACACACACAAAAAAAGGACAATTACATTATAGTTTTGAACTAAAAAGCCAATCTTTCTGCATTGAAATGAAACCTGAAAGGCACAAGCAAGGGACTCAGGGGAGGAGGGACAGGGAAAAAAGGGCGGGGGTTGAATAGGGGACGGGACTGAGTTGAGAAAAAGACTTCAGAGGCTCTGGCATTTGCTCGAGAGCCCTTATGTCTCTGAATGGTGCTATTTCTCTCATGCTACAGAGGCACAAAGTTGTTTCCACCCCCGCCCCCCCTTCCTCTGGCAACGCGAACAAGATCATAAACGTAAGATGCAGCCTTGTCGCTTTAATGGTCTCATGGCTATGAATAAAAATGGCGCGGTAACAGATTTGTTAATTGACTTTATGTGCAACTGGCATACATTAGGCAGCTCTGTTAACACCGCTCACAAAGCTGGATGTGTTGCTGTTCTCTCCCACCACCATCAAATTAAACTTTTAACAGTTGAGAGACCGGAGGGTTAAGCCTAGGAGGCTGGAGTGATATTTTCACTGCCTTTGATGACACACTAAAATACAGAACGTCTCATTTTGCAGCAGAACATTGAGTCTGAGAAGCCGATGTACATGTGGTTACTATTTGCAGAATTTGGCATTTTCTATGAATAGCATAAAACAGGCAGTGGATCAGCTGTCATGTTTTGACAGGGTTGTCCTTTTTTTCCGAATGCCATTCTCTTCTTTTTTTTTCCCTTTCTTTCTTTTTCCCTTCTTTTTTTCCTCCCCTTTATGCCACAGATCCACTTTTCACCCCCCTTTTTTTTTCTGCATCAATCTTTAAGCTGATGAATATTATATTAAAGAGACAGTCTGGCCATGCATCCAAAGGTATAAGAAACCTTCTGTCATGATAGATTGTGAACTCCAGGGTGAGGGGAGAAGGGAATAACATTTGTGCATATGGACCAGTATAAGATATTTGTTCAAATATTAGGTTTTTAAATCCAGATTGCACAAGTATCCATCAGGACTCATGAACACCTGAAAATCATCATGTAATGAGGAAAGAGTTGTTGGAGATATACCCTTGGGATTTTTATTTGAGTCCTGTGATTCTTTGATCTCCTTAGGGCAAATGAACTTGTCCCTTCCTAGAGGTCAAGAATGAAAGACTATTTTTAAAAACACTTATTTCTGTAATGTCTTACACCAAACATTTTAATATCCCCGTTTCAATGCCTTATTTTCAAAATGATGAGGTACTTTATTCCAAAGATCCACAGTATCTGTTAAGAAGAAAAAAACAAAACAAAACAACAAAAAATGACCACCAAACCTTACCCTGAAAAGACGTTAATGTCAACACATTTGTCCAGTCCCAAAATCTCAGGTTGACCCTTCTAACCTGCTCACTCCAACAAAGACATTAACAGGGAATTTTGATTTCTTTGCTTATGTATTTTGGTAGACCTCAGTAAGAAGTTGACAGACCACAGGTCCTCTCCTCGTTCCCTGTGGGGCTGGAAAGAGTGAACAGGTCATGCTCTGTTCCCCCACTCTGTGGGCTTAGGTAGGAATTCACTCTTCAGCAGAGACTACTGTGTGCATTTGTCCCACACTGTACACCCATGTAGAGTGGGCAAGCTTTGCCAGCAGTCATGAATTTTCAAGGCCACTCTGTGCTACTGTGTGAGCGAGAGAATCAGGAAAGAGGACCTAAACAATGGAGTTATTGCTTAAACTCCAAGCACTCTCACTCCCATCTGTTCATCCTCACCTCCTAGGCATCTCCTTCACCTTCACGCTCCACAGAAGTTGCCTTGGATCATCTTCTCTTGAATGCATTCATATCTTCCAACCCAGCCAATTCTATGATTCTATGATCTTGGGATGCCAGATTCAGACACTTTCTATGGTTATTGGCACTCTACATCACATCTAGAGATGAAGATGCCTGCCTACTGATATTTTCCTCTTTCTTTAGTATCATTCTCTAAACATCATCAGGTTTTACCAGATTAAATCTCTTCATTCAGAAATAAACAGGGAAATTACTCTTCTGTTTTGATAGTCAATTATCATGCCACTTTTCATCATGAATCAGGTAGTTAATATTTGATAATAAATGGATTGGCCAGAATCTGCAGCCCTCAATGCTATTACTCTGCTTTGCTGCTTCTCTTGGAAACTGATAGTTTCCCACAGTAGAGTCTGGAAGCAAAATGATGTAAAGAGGTGAATGGTGATAGAAATGCAAAAGGAAATTTGCAAAGTTTAATATGAAATTACTTTTCTTAGTGATACCTTTAAAAGTAGTTCCTTCCATACGAGGGCCAGAGGCGCCATTATACTTGAAAAACCATTGTGTGAGATGTCTGACATTAGGAGGACTGTGTCTGTTAGAAGTGTTTCATTTCAACTCACCCTTTTGCCCAGCAATTTTTGATGCTTCCTTACCACGTTTCTTTCTCTTTTAAATTTTCTAGATAGCTTGTCATGTAAAAAGCATATTTCAGGTCAGATACAGGCTGATCATGGAAGCTTTTAAACCCTCTTGCTGACCTGGAATTAGTAGATTCATGCAACTTTCCTCCAGACCCAGTACACCATAAAATAAGTGTTTTACGCTACAGTGGTATTGCTGGCAATGCATAAAATAAATGTCCTGCATGTGCAACACCATAACTTCAGTCTAAAATACTATCTACAGATTTAATGGATGGATGGGTATTGCTTTGGTTGTACAGTACCTAACGCTGTAAGTTGTTTCTTAGTTGTTTTTATTATGGGGCTAAGCATATTTAATGGCAGTGAACAGACAAGACATCCACATGGATACACATGCAGTAAAATTCCATAGCCCATGACATCCTGTAGCTTGGTAACAGGAAAAGTCATATGGCCCAGCCACCCTCTCACCTCTGGACTGGGGAAAACTGTTTATTATCCATTCATTCATCTTCTAAATTTCTCCACTGATCCCTTGACCAGTAAATGCAAACCACTGGGTAGGGAGATTTTCTCTCCTTTCTCCCTGAATAGTTGGAAAAAGATATATAAGTATTCACAGTTTTATTGGAATTGAATTATTTTGGAACAGGAAATGGTTTTCCTGAAGTTCTGATTTGGGTAAGAAGTTTAACAGTGTTCTAATGTTCCCTTTTAACATTCTTTCAAAAATATTTGAACATTAGGGGTTTCTTTGAAAAAGTAGTTGATGTTGAAATTTTGTATTTTATATCATACTTTCGACTGTACAATATGAAAAGGTTGTAAAATATTTTCATTTTCTCTACAGTTTTCACTTGAACCAGAGTGTATTTTTCCATGCAACAATCACAAAAAAACGAACCAAAACCCAAACATGGAAAACATTCAACCTTTTGGTTTTACTGAGAATCCAATTGAAATAAATTTGAAATCCTTCAACAATCTTTATTTCCCTCCTTACCACAAACCTATATGTGCCATGAATCAAATCCTGCAAATATCCCTACTTTCAAGTATTCCTATTTTCAGTCTTTGATCTTAGCATACAGCTCAGAGAAAGGCCAAACCAAGAGAACTTTTTTCCTACTACACTGAGCCTGCTTTGTTAGATGAAACTATCTGTTACCTTACTTCTTCAGATGGAATTGGCCTTCCAAGCACAGATGGATTATTAGAATTAAATCAAGAAAATGCTGAAAAATATGGTGGTAGGAAGAGGAGGTCTCCTATATGTTGCGTGAGACGAATCTCGCCGTGGGCGCGAGCTCGGTTCGCGAACAGAGTCAATCGAGTTAGTGTTGGTTCGGGTTAGTATCAGTGAACTAACTTCGATCCGCCTGGCTCTGGAACCTGCTCAGGAACCACTCCCAGCCGATCCCGGGCATGCGCACCTGGGCCAGCCCCAACTGGGCACAGGTGGGGCGAGCACCGTCCAGGCCCATCACCCGGCAAGTCCTGGCACCTGCTGCCTACATCTATATGTCCTATATTCAATGCAAATAAGAGCTGGATTAAGTTCTTTCTTCTGATGGGGAAAAGCTGTTTACAGGATGCCAGTTGTAGGGGAAACAGAGGGAAGGATTGTTCTTCATCCCCTGGAGAGACTCTCCAGCTCTGAGCTGAACTTAAGTGGATTTTGCAGTGTTCTTCTCCTGCATATTCAATTTCTGCTTCTGCTCCCACTTGATATAACATGCAAAGTTCATTGCCTTTTCTTGTCTACAAAAAAAAAGGCATACTTTTAATTATCTTTTTCTTTCTTTTTGTGGTTCACCTGTGGGTCCAGTTGGGGAAAGAGTAGGAAATGGCATCGGGTGGGAGCAGTGGGATGAAAAGAAGAGAGCGCATGCGCATGGTGGGGGATTCTGTGTCCTCCAGGGAGGCAGTTCCTGTCAGGGAGATTACAATGCTTGTCATCTGAGTGATCAAAAAGGAGGGAAAAACCATATAAAGGATGAGTTTCCACAGCTGTGAAGGGCTGCTAATAACACCACTTCACATACCCACACCACCACCCTCTGTCCCTCACCATTGTCACTCTCTGAGGGAAGGGAAAAAAGTCCCTGCAGAAACTGGCACAAACCTGTGACCTGAGTGCTGTGGGCACAGAGGGGCAGCCCAGGCTAAAATGCAGACAACACCCTCCATCACCCCCACCCCCAGCATCAGGGACTTTTATCCTCACTTTTTGTTTCTGCATGGTAATTATTCTTTCAAACAACAGAATATTTGGGAAAGGAACAAGTATTGCTGCAGAAAAAAAAAAAAAAAAAAAAAGTGTTTATGAATAATGGAACATTTCAAATCCATCTGGTTTCTGAGACATTTTTTAGTTTCTTGCTACAGCCAATTATATAGCATGCTTGAGTGATAACTGGTTTTATCCTCAGGCTCATTCTGCACACTAATTTCTACACTGATAGTTGCTACCAACCTCTGAGGTTAGTAGCCATATGGTAGTCCAATATGGCACTTAATACTACACTTGTTATACAGTAGGCAGTATTCCGGCAATCATAAATCCACATTGTAGTAGGCACTGTAAAAAAGCTGTGAGTCCTTTTCTGAGTTTTGGCAGTGATGCCTATTTTTAATTTCAAGGACATTGTAGAATCATTTGCAACTCTTTTTCCCTTTTTTTTTATCCCTTCTCTGGTTTATTGCTGATGAAAGTCAAATTCCTGGCACCAGTCCTTCCTGTAAATGGCAAAGACAGTGGAGACCGATAGTTCTTTTCCTAGCAGAGGATCTCCTGATACTGATGCTTCTGTCAAATTGATCCCATCCAGTAGGAATTGGAAAACCTCCTCTAAATTGTGTTCTGTGTTGCTAAACAAATGCCAGTCACTTGAAATAGCAAAGTGGCATTTTGTGGGCTACCCATCTTGCAAAATAATAACCACCCTTAGCATTAATTCAAGGATTTTATCACAATATCCTCATCTGATGAGCCATACTGCTGGCTTGTTAAGGCAGAGATGGTCATTATTGTACCTATCACAAATATCAGAGGAACAGGAAGATAAACAGAGTAATCAGTATAAATGTGAAACCCTTCCAAACCAGGGAGGGGGATGCCAGTGTCCTGGCTCCCGCACCTCTACAAGAATCAAAGACAAAGACCTCTAATCAAAGACCTCTACAAGTCAAAGACTTTTGCAGGGGAAAGGGGGAAATACTCACAAGCAAATGTACAGGAAATTGCATAGAAAACAAATCCATCCTTTCATCAATCCATTCTCATTTCAGCACCATATTTCCAATGAGGTTGAAAAATCTGCTGCATGAGAGCATATGTTTCTTCAAAACTCATTTCAGATGAAACTTTTTTTAGGTTTCACCTCTTCTTCATGCTTTCTTTCCCTAAATTGCTTTCCAGGGCTGCTTTTTTTCCTATTTATTGGCTCAACAGTCATTAAGAACTATCTGATTCAAAGAGAGTTGTTGAATAATACAACACATAGTCTGGTGCAAGAAATCAGTTAATTATTTTCACCACTATTTAAAAAAAACAAACCACAAAACAATCATATGGCAAAACATGAAAGTATTCTCCTATATTTACACTTCTGCCTTCCTTCCCAAACCTGTCACAATTTATTCTTTCCCCTGGTGCTTCTAGTAATTAATCTGTAAGTATAACTTCTAAGGAAGTTTTATGGTGCATTGACTAAAATCTACTGTGGAGGGCAAGTTATTCTGCATGAAGCTCAGCTGGAGGAGGAAGAATAAATAGACTCTAAATTTTATCTCTGACAGACAAGTTGACTGAGGGATTTAGGGAAATTGATATGATGGTTAGGGCCAGTCTGACCCAATGGCCTGTAAGAGGATGGAGAATTAGCTGTCTCTTACCCCAGAGGAAGTCTGAAAACAGAGGACACTCAGGACATCTATGAAGTAGACATGATTTCTTGGCATAATAACACCATGTTATCTTAACCGCTAGCTGTGTTGCAGAGTCAGTACAGTGCTAAGCAATGTAGCTACCAAGTTAAAACCATATTAACAGAAGCAAAGGAAAACTTAAAAGATAAAGAGAGCAATTGTGTCCTCATATGCTTTAGGTTTGACTATCTGAGGCTGGAGAGCCTGTTATCTGAAATCCTGAGTATCTTTTCATGTTATCTTTACAGTGCAATCTTGAAATGAAAAGTAGTCATTCACAGAGTTTTCATCATGATTAAATTTCATTTGACTGAAAAAACACAGAAATAAACCCACTCCCCTTGATGCACTTGCCTTGCTTGTACTGATGTTAGTACCACAGCCCCATTTGCAATTTTCTGTACCTCTCTTCATATCATGTGTACTAGACACTCCACTATCAACTTACAACAACCCGAATTTGTAAACAGACTACCTGGCCCTTATCTTAACATTGAAGTGTGCAAGTTATCTAACTGCAAAAGTCAGCATAGAGATATGTATTTTGTCTGTGAAAACAGATCTTGACCTTTAAATTCAAGTCACTCATTTCCTGAGCTACATGTAGAGAAGTGGAAAAATCAGGGATGTAGCCTCTTCCCTCAATGAAGTTACTGAACTCAAGAAAGATGCTGAGCAAACTGTAGGTCACCTTGGGACAGAAGGTTTTGCTCTTCTTATCTGAGAATATAACTCTCTGAACAAACTGACTTAATTTTTTCTTTGCCTCTGGAGGAAAGAGATTTTACAGACTTTTGTCCTGACTACTTTGCTTGTGTTTGCCTTTATCTAAGTGAGCTTTTGGAAAAAGGTGGACAGATTTTTTTATTATTTACTTATTTATTTATTTAAAATTTTTTTTTCCTTTCTTTTCTTTTCCAAAACAGGAAATTCCTCTCTGGGCTCATCTATCTGGATGTTTACCAGCAAGCCTTTCCCTTACTTAGCTTATTCCTCCTACAGTCTCAGTCGGTGAAAGGCAACCCAGAATAAGGGTGTGCATACAAGTGGAAGGGAAACACGGATCTTTCATACCAAAGGAAGCTAAATGCTCTAGTATCACTATTACAGTACATTTCCAAGGTAAACAGGCCATTGGGAAAATCTAAAAGGGACTTTTTTCTTTCACAAAAGAAAAGTTTGGGAATTGGCAGCATTGTTGTTAACGTGGTTTCTACCATGTCTTTATCTCACTAGCTAAGAGGGGCACAAAATGCATTTATTTTCAAAACACTCCTCTTTTTCTGCTTCTGAAGTGTTCTTTTTCACTGGAACCGGTCAAGTAGCCCATATCCAATCTGCAGGGCCAACTTGCTATGAAGAGCCTGTGCTCTGGCTGGCACAAGGAAGAAACTCAAAAAGAGACATAAGAACTCTGAATGAACACATTTGAAAACTAAAAGGGAAAAAAAAAATAAAGAAAAGAAAAAGAAAAAAGGAAAAGGAAATGGAGAAAAACAACAGATACTGATAGAAGCAGTTTTCAGTATTCACCAGCTCTCCTCATCACTCCAGCCCAGAGCTTTGGAATAGACCCAGCGGAGGGCAGCCTCCTATCCACATTTCTGACAGATGGGGCATGATGCTCACCTTTCCTGCCATCTAGCTGGTGTTTTGACAATTGGGTATGGAAACTCTAGCAAATGTATGCAGAGAGGAATGAAGATCCTCAGCTCCTCTTCTCCTCCCAAGGAAGTTAG
This sequence comes from Heliangelus exortis, assembly GCF_036169615.1. Taxonomy (NCBI): domain Eukaryota; kingdom Metazoa; phylum Chordata; class Aves; order Apodiformes; family Trochilidae; genus Heliangelus; species Heliangelus exortis. The sequence goes on from NC_092432.1 coordinate 5,486,854, forward strand.
CCAGGCATTGCAGAAATGTGATGCGTGAATAACAGAGAGCCTAAGCAGAAAATGAGTATGTTTTAAACAAGTCCACTGGAAAAGAATTAGCAGTGAAACTGAAAAGAGCCATATGCCAATAAGGGGGAAAGTGACTCAAAGTGACACGCTGTAATAATATAATTGAGTTAGGATTAAATTGCAGAAGGATAAAAGCAAGGACAGAGATAAAAAGGTAGAAACTGAGACATGTGCTGCCTTGTTAAGTGGGAGATGGTCAACAGGAGGGGATTCTCTTGCTGCTTTCTTTTCATTTATAATTAGGCAGTGAAAGTACCAGGGGCATGTCAAGCCATTTGAGGGTTTAAATAAAACAGCACTTCCCTAAAACATCATGGCTTAGTTTCAGCATCTCCCCATCCCCCACAACTCCTTGGAAGCAGTGGGAGTCTACAGCTATCTCCTCCTGTGGGAAACCCTCCCTGGCAGGCAGCATCCGGACCTGTTCCATCTCCCACCCTCAATCTTTATTGTTAAGGGAAAGGGGGAGGTGGGAAGGGTGTGAGGCACCCTGAAGAAATCCCCTGTTTATTTAAGAGTTTTTGCAGGCAGGGATATGGGGGAGGGCGTCTTTTTTCCTCCTCTGAATTCTCCTCTATTAATATATTCCATTTAAATTGCTCACAGCACCATGTACTAATTAGGACTAGAATGACAGTTTGAGGAGAACAACTGAACCCACTTGAACTCTTGGAGTTCAGAGTTCATGCACATATGGGAAAAACATCTTCCCATTTATTTCTGCGAATACTCAGCACGTACCATGGAAAATATAGGTGATATGGACAGAGCTGGTCCTAATGGCTCCTGTAGATGCTTCAGATTGCAGCCAAGGAGGTTTGAAATGCTCATTTAAAGAAAACACACTGAATTGGTTCCACTGATGATCACACACAGAGCTGCACTGATTTAAATGAAAGTGTTAATTTGGGACCCATTTAGATCTTCCAGTACAAAAGCACAATGGATGTCCTAAGGCATGTTCAAGCAGGCTTGTTCCAGTGCAGTATAAGTCAAAGAAGAGAAGTTTTCAGCTACATTAAGATGAGAATGTTACATAGAGCTACATGGATCTGTGCACCAAATAAATGAAACCTGAACATTTTTGAATGCAGGCAAGGCCCTTGTGTTAGTTAATCTCAGACCAGACACCTCAGCACTTACCTTCAGTCAAAAGTCAGTGTTTTTTGCAACGTTTATGTAATAATAGCAATACTTAGTGATTGTAAGCATATATCTCACAGCATTTTATCCAGGTGTGTAAATTGTACTAGGCGCACACATTGATTTAACTTCCCAAAATCAATTTTCTTGTTTTGATGACTTTTATTTTGTCCATTTAAAACTACACATCTGGTGCTGGCTTTGAGCCACTTCCATTCACAGTATAGAGCATCCAAATATTGACTTGTACCAGCTTAATGAAATTGATTTTGACTTCTCACCTTTTATTATTTTGGTGGGAGGTTGTGTGCAGACCAGCTCTATAATGAAACGGGGTGATTTTCTCAATACCACACAGCTAATCAGTGCCACAGCTGGAGACTAGAACAGACTTCTGCAGAGAACCACCACACAGATTTGAGTACAGGTCTTGTAAAGCAGCATGCTTGGATTGCCTGAAACTCCAGTGCATGCGGAGGTTTCTCTCCTGTCTGCTAAGGAGAGGTTTTTGCAAGAGTAACTTGGCTGAAATGTCCCTGATCTGTTCTTATCCCTGTTCTTCTTCCTGATCCTATTCCTATCCTATTTTCCTGCTTTGAAAGGACCAAGATAAAAACTGCCTATGGTTATAGTGACCTGAGCCTGCTGGGTCCACCACCAGGTGCCTGAGGCTGTGGCAATGACAATGGTGGAACAGCTGTGTCTGATGGAGTTGGGTGGGTTTCCCAGGTGGATGGGTCAGATGACTCAAATGGACCAATCACAGCACTCCATCCCATGGTGCTCAGTATAAAATGGCTCCCAAGAACTTTCTTCTGGCTTTTCTCTCTGTTGTGCTGGCTATGTTAAGGCTGTGTGTTTGTCATAGCTCCTTCTTTCCTTACTGGGGAAGAACTTTGCTCATAGAGGCAGGCTGCCTTCTCCTGCCTTCCCAAGTAGGGTGGGCTTGGATGCTCCAAGGCTGTTGTTGACTGTCTAGGATCTTGGACGTGGGCACCCCAGTCTGCTGTGGAGTCCATTGAGGGATTCTTCTGCTTGGTAAGTAATTCTGAACTAAGGAGTGTTGGCTCCATGTTTACACTTTTGTGTATATTTGTAGTTCACCATTGTTATTGCTACTTCATTTAACCTACCCTATTTTTTTCCTTAAAGTCTCTCCCTTAATCCCCTTTTTATATTTCCCTGAGAGTATAGTGGGAATAAGAGAGCATCTGTCAGCTAGTTATTGGCCAAGACTGCGATACCCATGATTTTCTGCTATTCCTTGGAGTGACCCCATCCCTTTGGTGTCTGTATGTGATGTAACAGGTGAATTAGTTGCTGTCTCTCCCTTGTGGTTTATTTGCTTTCTTTTGCTCCCATGCTTTTTAACAGAGGATTTTAGAAAAAATGCTGATAGTTTGGTGGATATGTGTTCAAGGCTTTAGAGACAAAAGTGATTTAAAGCCAATTAGTGTGCCTATAAAACTCAGATCCTTATACCTGCTTACTTTTTCACTATGCATTGGCCCAGCAGATGAGGCTGGGCTGTTCCTAATGCTCTTCATTTTGTGTGCTGCACTCTGTTATTTCTCTATAAACGAAAAAGAATGTATCTTGTAAACACTGATCTACTTATTATTCTGGTTGTTTGGACAGCTTTAAAAATGGACATCTATAGCTTAGGTCTCTTAAACTGAGACTGGGTGCCCAGACACTGCATGAAAGTGGTGGTACAGATGGTTGTTTCAAAAGCACTTCTCTCTCCATTTCCTAAATTTGACTTCTGCTTCCCAAGGGAGCCTGCAATTTAGCATAACTACTATGGGGGCAGAGATTTCTGCAAAGTCCACCATGAAAAGCTACCTTGCTTCATGTGTTAATGGTTGAGGCCAACTGTTTTCTTTTCTTGAGGATGGAAGAAGTAAACTGTAAGGACTTCAGGCAACATATATGTAATGACTGACAGCTGAAATATAGAAACATAAAGAAATGGGTGTCAGGGCTAATGCAGTTCTGCACATCTCCATCACACATCTCAGACACAGGCATTTTTCTTTTTCAGCCTCTGTGTTTTAAAACAAACTGGATTGGGGCCATTGCTGCCAGTAGATTATGGCCCTTGAAGTGATAAACATGCTGTTCCATTGCTATTTGCCCCATGAGATAAACATTTCTGATGGATTTTTCTGACAAAACTGAGAAACCTAATAATCGCAACGTCAGAAAAAAAGTGAAAACTGATTCAGTTTGATCCCCAAAGGACAGGAGAGAGAAAACAGCAATAGGAGATTCAGTTCTGTAAGACTGAACTTGTCAAAGCTTTTTTAGACTGCTTTGAATAAGCACTTCCGCTCGGCTTTATAAATAAAGGCATCAGACAGTAATTTGCATGGATTAGGATTGTTAACGTTTATCAATTGCTGGGTTTTAAAGAACTCCCAAATTCTTGATAGGAGTATCTCTTTGTAGTGAAAGATTCATGGTGGGAGTGAAAAAAAATCTGATTAATTTAAAGCTACAGATGAGAGAAAGCAAAGCCATCCAGATCTAAACTGAGATACCATTAGTGGTTCCCATAAATCAAATCATGTTTATAGCAGGGATACAGTTGAATTACCATCTGGACTTTTTAACCTCAACATTTATTTCCGAACCCTCCTCCAATATTAAAAGTAAACTTAACCCTTCCTTTCATCTCCTGGATTTTGACCTGGTGCCAGTTCTAATTTTGAAGGAATGATCTGATTTTTGATGGGGACAGAATGTCACATGTGGCATGAGGTTGTAAGGACTGGGAGTTTCTTGCAGAAGTCAAAGTCATAAAAGAAATAAAATACACTGTCTTAAATGAGATCAGCTGAATAGAGGGTCAGTGGGAATGAAGTCAGAGGGAGGATAAGGAAAGGAGGGTTCATTTAAATTCAGGCAGAGAATGCAGATGGGGTCCAAGGACAATGTAGCAAAACCTGTAACATTCAAAAGGAACCCATATTCTCTCAGGATCTGTGAGATTATCAGTAGGTAGATGGGTGATGAAGAGCTGGATCCTGTTTTCATTGGTGCTCCTAACAAAACTGTCATTGCCTTTAATAGTACATCCACCTACTTCTGTGAAAGTGGGAACTTTAACCCCTTACTGATAAAACAAATCGTGCTCCTATCAAGCAGTTTTTAAAGTTTCAGGAGAAAAAACTAAAACCAACAAATCAGTTTTTTGTTTGGCTTCATTTTTTTTTCCTTCCTTTCAGTCTGCCTCTGAACTTCCTGATTCAGTCAAGGAGCTGCCAAAGTGGTTAGTAAAGGATATTGTGCTATTTCCAGCTTGAACTGTAAGAAGTGTCAGGAGGAACCACAGGAGAGGTTGGCTCTGCCACAGACCACTGGTCTCTTCTGCAGAACCTGGTGGTGTGAACAGCCAGTCAGACTGTGGGTTGGTTTTGTTGTGGTTTTTTTGTTTGGGTTTTTTTTTTTTTTTTTTACACAGACAACTAGGAGAGATTTGAGGTCTCACCTTTCCTGTGTCACATCTCCAAAGTTTTTCTTTTCTCCTTTTGCTTAGTGCTTGTAGGCTGCATGGCACAGGGACTGCAGGACCTGGACAGCAGTGCTGTCACTCCTCAGACTTCCGTTGCAAGTATGGGCTTCTTCTACCCCTCTCTCTGAGGGGGAAGAGGAGTATTTCAATACATCTCAGGGTGTATGAAGTGCTGACTTTGAGGTTTTCCAGTAACAGGTCAGATTGGTTACATAGATCTGGACAGCATGAAGCACTCTGGTGAAACGTCACTGCGGGTACATATGGCTGTGTGCTAAATATATATCTGGTGCTAAGAAAGGTGACCACAGGGCCCTGAACTGAGAGGGTGACGTACAGAAGAGAAAACATCTTTCCACCTCCTCCAAAAGCTGTTTCAATAAATGCCTTTGGTGTCACATGTTTAAAGTATTTTTTTACTTGGTCCTTGTCAGAAACGACTTCATATTCCACACCCCAGCTGGTGCCAGGATCCTCTTAGTCTATTGGCGATGTTACTGCTATTTCCTATCTCTCCCCTTCCTGAATTTACCTAACCCAGAGCTCTGGCCTTTTTTTGGAATGATTTTCTGCCTTCCGGCCCTGTGTGCTGTGTGTCAGATTATGTGCAAAAGGTCACAACCCACTTCCCTCAACTTTAGACACAGGATGAGGAAATGAAGAGGACCGAAGTTACTGATCTCACTTGGGAGGTCAGGATGGGTCTCCTCAGGGTAGAAGTGGAGTCTGAAGAGCAAATGCTGCCATTTGTTATCCATATTTTTTCAAACAAACAAGAAACCCCAACAATTATTCATGCTGCTGAGTCGGAAATACTTCTCAAAACAGCTGACAAAAACAACTGGAGAACAATAGGTGGACAGTGAGGAAAGATGATATATATACACTCATATATATAGCCCAGACACAGGCATCTAGTGTAGTGAAAAACAAAGTGAAGACGAGGAGCAATCTGAGGATTGTCTCTAAATTGCCCAGAGGGTGGGCAAGCTGCCCTTGTTTGCTTGGTAAATCCTCTTTTAGTGTTGCGCAGTCTAATTACGTGCTAACCCACATTCAAAAACTGTAATGTTAAAAGTGGGTCTGAAATGGTGCCAGGAGAATATTTTCCAGTACTGGGGAATCTCAGACTTTGCCCAGTACAGGACTGTGCTGGCTCTAAGCCAGCAGCCTGAGGCTGCAATGAAAGCAATGCAGAAGAAAATCTCTGCCACCCTCCTCCTCTGTCAGAGGGGTGGATGTATCGCCAGATGTGCTGTTAGGACCTGACCTGAGAGGTGATGTGTCCACTTCAGCCTGGGGCTCCTGAGAGCAACCATCTCATGCCATGGATGAGGGCCCACAACACAGGGTACCATGAGGGATGTGTAAGTCACCACCCTCTGATGATAATCTACAAGCAGTTGGCAGATGTTTCAAAATCATCGTCCCTTGTTCTCGTGGGTGACTTTAACCTTCTCGTGGGTGACTTTAACCTGCCGGACATCTGCTGGGAACTCCACACAGCAGAGAGGAGGCAGTCTAGGAGATTCCTAGAGTGTATAGAAGATAATTTCCTGCTCCAGCTGGTAAATGAGCCTACCAGGGTTGGAGCCCTGCTTGACCTTCTTTTCACAAACAGAGAGGGTCTGGTGAGAGATGTAGTGGTCGGTGGATGTCTGGGACTCAGCGATCATGAAATAGTAGAGTTTTCAATACTCAGGGATACAAGGAGGGTTGTCAATAAAACCTCTACGCTGGACTTCTGGAGGGCAGATTTTGGCCTATTCAGAAGACTAATCCAGAGTATACCCTGGGAAACAGCCCTTGAAAACAAAGGGGTCCAGGAGGGATGGACATACTTCAAGGAGCAAGCTTTGAAAGCACAGGAGCAGGCTGTCCCAGTGTGCCGAGAGGCAAGCTGGTGGGGAAGACGACCGGTGTGGCTGAACAGGGAGACTTTGAAAGAAATTAGGGTTAAAAAGAAGGCCTACCAATTATGGAAAAAAGGACTAACTACTCAGGAGGAATTTAGGAATATAGTTAGGTTGTGTAGAAAGAAAATTAGAGAGACAAAGGCACAACTTGAACTGAATCTCACCACCTCTGTGAAGGATAACAAAAAGTCCTTCTACAGATACATCAATGGCAAAAGGAGGGGCAAGGAAAACATCCATTCTTTACTGGACATGGGCGGGAATATAGTTGTCAAAGATGAAGAAAAGGCTGAGGTATTTAACACCTTCTTTGCCTCAGTTTTCAACAGTAAGACAGGTTATCCTGAGGACAGCTGGCTTCTGGAGCTTATAGAAGGTGACAAGGATCTAAACAGCCCCCCTGGACAGACTGGAGAGTTGGGCTGATTCCAACAGGATGAGGTTCAACAAGGCCAAGTGCCGGGTCCTGCACTTTGGCCACAACAACCCCATGCAGCGCTACAGGCTGGGGACAGAGTGGTTGGAGAGCAGCCAGACAGAGAGGGACCTGGGAGTCTGGATTGACAGGAAGCTGAACATGAGCCAACAGTGTGCCCAGGTAGCCAAGAAGGCCAATGGCATCCTGGCCTGGATCAGGAACAGTGTGGCGAGTAGGTCCAAGGAAGTGATTCTGCCCCTATACTCAGTGCTGGTGAGGCCACACCTCGAGTACTGTGTCCAGTTCTGGGCCCCTCAGTTTAGGAAGTTCCTGGAGCAGGTCCAAAGGAGGGCAACTAGGCTGGTGAAGGGACTCAAGCACAGATCCTATGAGGAGAGGCTGAGGGAGCTGGGGCTGTTCAGCCTGGAGAAGAGGAGGCTCAGAGGAGACCTCATTGCTCTCTACAACTACCTGAAAGGAGGTTGTAACCAGGTGGGGGTTGGTCTCTTTTCCCAGGCAACCCTCAGCAAGACAAGAGGGCACAGTCTCAAGTTGTGCCGGTGGAGGTTTAGGTTGGACAATAGAAAGAATTTCTTTACTGAGAGGGTGATCAGACATTGGAATGGGCTGCCCCGGGAAGTGGTGGATTCTCTGTCCCTGGAGATATTCAAAAAGAGACTGGATGTGGCACTCAGTGCCATGGTCTGGTAACTGCAGCAGTAGTGGATCAAGGGTTGGACTTGTTGATCTCTGAGGTCCCTTCCAACCCAGCCAATTCTATGATTTGAGCAGCAGGTCTTGGCTTTGTGGTGGGTTGGAGGCAAAGCAAGTCCTCTTCCCCTGCTCCCCAGTAGTTTCACTCTCTCCCTGTGCCCCTCATGGGAGTCTGGTGGCAGTTCATGGATGTACATCCCAACCTGAGTGCTCAAAATCTGCCTGTTTCCTGTTGCACTGGACTGGAGGGGGGAGAAGGAGGAAAAATAAAGCAAACAGATGGAAAGGCAAAAACCCAAAAGCACTTCCTCTCTGCAGGTTGTTGGTTGTACCTAGAGCTCTGGCTGCTTTATGTATGCATGCAGAGTAAGTTCTCTGAGGAGTATCCTGCAGTCATTTCTCAGCGAGTGTGAACAAACTCATTAACAGCTCCTTTACTAGAATGATAAGTTGTTTCTTAATGAAGGGAAAAATAAATACCCTCGCTAACCCAGGCTCCATCACTAGAAGTCACACATCATTCTTAAAGACTCCTTATTTTCCACTAGAGACATTTGTGTACAGCCCTTAAACAAAATGAAAGAGCTTGGTTCTTAGACGCTCTTTTAGATGCTCAAATGGCACAGCATTTTTTAGATGCTTTTCAGAGTTTGATCCCAGATGTGAGTGGCTTAGGTTCAATAAAATAAAAAATAATGATCTGAATCTTCACCTGTTTTAAGAAGGGAAGGTTTGTAGCACTTAAAACATGGGACTAGGGCCCATGAGATTTGGGATCTATTCCAAGCTCTGCCATTGACCTGCTATGTAGTTTTACTTGTGAGGAACTCACTTAAGCTCATTGTGTTTCAATGTGCCCATTTGTGAAATGGAGATAATAATGCCAAGCTCACAAGGGGGCTGTAAAGGTTAATTAAGTAGTTTTTAGGTGATTTCACTTCTTTGGCTGAGAATTGTGACAGAAGTATTGTTTATTAATGAAGTTTGTGCAAAAATGACAAATCTGAATTTTCGTAGCACAGAAATATATATTGATTTTTGTGTGTGTGTGTGTGTGTCTGAAAAATGCCCGCATCACAATGTTTTTTTTATGGTTAAATTTTTTCAGGCTAAATTGTTTCAGTTTGAGCTTCAAAAATCTGGGAAGGCTTTCCATTTTATTGTCCATTTTGGCATGTAGCTACGTGATGTCTATACAAGCCACTAGAACAGCAAGGCATAACCATAGGCAGCTTTCTGGAAAAACCCCTAGACCTGACAATATTTAAGTATTTTGGATGCTCCTGTGCTTTAGGATGTAAAACTTCACGGTAGAAGTATGGCAGTGCCTTGGATTCGTCTGGTTAGCAAAGTATATATTTTTATTTTATTTTACCTTTATAGGGTATGATAAAATATGTAGATACTTGTTTTCTTGCTCATTGACTCTCACATTTTGAATTCCTTATTTTTCTAGAGAAGGAAATCATAGTGCAGCCAGGAAGATCTTATCCTTGCCAGTTTTCAGACTTCACTGCAACTTATACTGATGCAGCAATCACAGAGTTTGATTCCCTGATTTAGATGCAGGTTGGCACCTCACCACTCTGCAGTGCTAGCCCTCAGCTGTGTGAGCCTGGGAACCTCTTTTAGATCTGGTTTCACCTTAAAGCTCCATGCTTTGTAGGGACTAAACCTGCTCCTGTCCCTCACTCAGGTCACTTGATGAGGGTTTTCATTTTCACATCAGTTGTGTGAACATGGGGGTTTATTTTTTTTTTAATTAACACTGGAGCCCTTGCATCACTTGTATAAAGGGATGTCCTAAAAAATTACAAGTTAACAAGAGAAGAAATTGAAAATTCAGCTGCTGTGAAACTTGCTTTCATTGAAGCTTGAATTTGGGCTGAAGATTTAAATGCTTTCCCTCTCTTGCTGAACAAGGTGACCTACACCATAACCAGAGAAATTCCAGATGAATAAGAGCTATTAAGTTATCTTGTCCACCTGCCCCCTCTGGTGCAAGATTGAGAGGGTGATGTGGATTCTGGCAGTGGGCTGTGTACAACCCATAACAGAGCCTGCACACAAATATGAATCATGTTGTTCTTAAAAGGCCCAAATGAGTTTACTGGGTTCTTCACCCTTCCTCTTAGCTGAATGGAAATGGGGCCCTGGAACTTAAAAATGTTGACAAAACAGATTGACTCGATCCCTGAAAACAATAGATTTAATGCCATGAACTCCTCAGATGTGCTGTTGGCTGCTAGTGCTTCTTGTGCCATTTTTGCCACTGAAAGACTCCCCTAGGATGCTGCTTTAAGTAAAACGTACATAAACACTACCCAGTGTGTAAATCTAACATCAGGTAGAGGTTTCCCAAGTGTAGCTTGTGGGATGGCTGCTTGAGTCTCAGATGAGAAAGCAGTTCACTGCAGATTGGAGAGACCAGTAAATGGAAAAGAGAATCTGGAAAGACAAAGAAAAATTAGTTTTTTCAATAGCATTGAGGGAAATAGCATCTTGACTTTTTCATAGTTACATAAAAACTCCTTCTCACCCTCCCCCATCTCTTTCCAGTCACTGTGTGCCTGCATACCTGGAAATATTCCCTTGGTATTGGAGGCTGAGATTTGTTCAAGCTGCATAAAAACACTTGACATGAGCTTTGGGCTCTCTGACAAACTCTTAAAAAGGTAATTCACGTTTATACAGGCTCTGGCCATTGGCCACTGACAGCAACACGAATTGAACCAAAATGCAATAAACCCCACCAAGATTATCATGGTGAACACTCATGCCTCAGACATCTCTTAATTCTCTGGAGGTCAGGCAGAACAGAAGGTCCTCTACCAAGCCTAGGAAGTTCATGGCTGTGAGCAGTCCTGTACCAAAGCAGGAACTGATTATCAAAGGCAAGGCCCCAGCTAAGGTCTGTTTTTCTCTCATGAAATGGTCTCATCTGCTGACAGAGCCTGTAGTGATGTTGCTGGCAGTATTGGAAGGAGGACAGCCCTCACCTGGCCCAAATTCTTCATAAATTCATCTGTGGGAAAGACTGCAGCATCTTTATTGTTTACTCTCTAGTATTCTGAACTTTCCTTTATATGTTTCTCTCCTGGTAAGCCAGATGAATCCCATTTTCCCATACTCTCAGGGTTAGGTTTGCATTCAAAATGAGGTTCAATTTTACAATGAGAATTTGGGAGTCACTGGCCATCATGGAATGGACTTGATAGAGGTTAATTGCAAAAGTTGTGATGATCCTGTGTCTGAGGATTTCTGTGATTGCTGAGTATTTGTCTTTTATCTCTAGTGCCTGAAGTAAATGGGCAATTGAATATTTCACTGTGGATCTTGCCACCCTTCCTGTGTTAGCATGGATTTTCTGGTACTTGGGTTGTGCCAGTGACACTCATGAGCTTCAGTGGAGTGCTCAGATGATTGTTCTGGGGGCAGAAAAAAAAATTTTAAAAAAATCAAACAGCATAAAACAGAACAAACAAATAATTTGCTTGATTTATGGGGACTGACATGGAACTAATCAGTTTGCTCAGGTGAGATAAAAGTTTTGACTGCTTTGCTCGTATGTCAGGGCACGTGGGTGTGTGTAGCTATGTATTACTGTGAACAACTTCTGTGTTTCTAAAGGGAGGTTTATAAGAGTTGCTGAAAGGATTTGTTCTGAGATGTGATCTGCAGAGTATCAGTTGGGAGACCATTTTCTTTTGGAAAAGTAACAGAAAAAAATTAATGCATTTGGTCATTTCACTAAATTCTGGAATGTATAGCAGGTTTCCCCAGGAAGAATGCGAAGAAGCTGTGGTCATTCGGGCAGCAAAGACTTGGAGAAAATGGCAATCAGTCTTAGTGGGGTTTGAGTATGCTGCTTATTAATCTGAATTTACATTTCTTCCATTGAAACTGGTGTACAAAGTGATCTGAATTAACGTGAGCTGACAGTTGTTGTGCTTACACACACTGTGTACAAGGGAAATAGTTTCCTTCCCAGTCTTTGACATTCTCTGTTCAGAAGATTTTTTATTTTAACCCCAGTCCTAATTGCCCTTCAGTATCAAAATTAATTGTGTTTTCTGCTAAAAGGCCAGTGCAGTTTAAGGTTACTCCAGGGTCCCAGCAGCCGATGCATCTTCTGTAAATGGCTTGATTGCTGTCTGTGGAGAGGAGTGCTGGGAGAGATTTGCTTGACCGAGGCAATACATTACAGTCCAATTAGTGTGAAGATCACTACATGAGTCTTTAACTTTATCTGGTAACTGTCGGGATCTCTAATGCTGAGAGCAGAGTGAGGAAGAGGAATGCAGAGCCCACCTGGGCAGCCATACAGAGCCTGTGTAGCTCTCCCAGCTCCCCTCCAACTGTTTTGCAGGCAGCAGAGGGAGCAGTGGGAGGATGGAAATACTCAGTGAGCTGCACTGCTCATCCCGGAGATTCTGAGGCCAATGTCCCTTTTTATCCCCCTTTTATTTCTTTGCTATGTTACTGGTGTACTAGTGTATGGGGTATGGGTTTGATTTTACTATTTTTTCCCTTTCTTGAGACTGATCATCTGAGGTCTGCTTTCATTTAATGTAACCTGAGGCAGTAGGCTGAAAAGGGTGGGAATCTGCTAGCCTTGGATCCTCTAGGCTAAAGAAGAATGATGAGTACTTCCCCCAGATTAATGGAATTCCCACAAAGGCCTTCAGAGCTGGTTTCTCCTTGGCACTGTCCCTCTGTTCTACAGCCAGGGCTCTGAACTCAGGTGTTTCATTTCACTGTTCAAAAGTGGGCAAGAGTTAGACTTTTCATCTGTGCAAAAGTGTTTCAAAAGTGCAAAAGACTTTGCACTTTTCTGTGCAAGAGCACAGAAACTTCTGTTTGGATCATGGTAAAGTCAAGCAAAAATATAACTCCTCAATAGAAGAGGCCAAATCTAACATGAAATGCATTTTGCAGAACTGTAGAGTTGATCTAGAAGAAAGGTAGTACAAGTAACCTCCTGTGAGCTAGAAATTGCTCCTTTTTTGATCTGCAGGGATGAGTATAGGCTGTGATTTACAAGTATAATAATCATGAGCAGTCATCAGCTGACACCATCTAAGTGAAGCCTTGAAGGGAAAGTGGCCTTGCAGCCCACATCAAACACATGCTGTGAAAACACCAGCACAAATGTACTGAGAAATGGGTCTAAAATATTCTCATCCCTTCAATTATGTTCATTTAGATTTTCTTCACAATTTCAATAATCTCTGCTTCTATGTTGTTGTCAGGAGTCATTATAAAAACAAACAAATAAACAAAACAAACAAAAACCACCAAAAAACCCCAAACCAAAAAAAAAAAAACTTGATGAAACACCAGATTATGTCTTATCAGAGGCACCTGGAACATCTGGAAATAATTTCAGTTGATCTGAGCCCCAAGTCATAAAGCTTCTTGTCTGCAGTATCTAGACCTTGTGTCTTCCAAAATGTCTTCTGAAAGTAACTGAAACAACTAGTATTAAACAAGACTATTAAGTATCGAAAGAGTTTGAAAGCTCATGAAAAGTAGAATGCAAAGTCTCTGACATTTTTCACATCTCCACCCTTTATTTTTCAGCTAATTTTAATGCTTAATGTCTTTTCTGAGTCACTCTCCAAACCAGGAAATGAAGAGGCAGCTGCAAAAGTGGGAAAAACATGGGGAGAACAACTTGTTATTTGACACCATCTCACAGAAGTTCCAAAACTGGTGAACTTTCTCTAACAACTCCACTTCTCATTACAATTTCATTTGACACTGGAGCAACTATGATTTAAAAAAACCAAGAAAACACATCAACAAAAATCTACAGCAGTATTTCAGCATTTGGAAGATGACATAGCAACATAACTTGTTAGACAGCACACCCCTTTAATTTATTTTTTTTCTGCTAAAGTTAGTGGCACTCATGCAGTTATGGTACCTGTCAAACTAGTTCTCCACTCTTCTCATCTGCTCATCTCAACTGCTGCAGCAGTTGTCTCCTTCAGTATCTGGGACACAGCCATAGATATCAACCACTGTTTTCAGACCTGGTTTACCTGCTGGGTTCACATACTTAGGATTCCACTCACCAACAATTTCTCTACACAGTTCACAACAAATCTTGTATCAATGTGCAGCGTTGTGTTTGCACAACAGAGATAAGGGAGTCTCTCAGAGGCATTTTAGATTAAATAAAGCTGGTAATGGGATGAGAGCTGAGTCTCTCATCCACTGTTCTTCTAAAGGTTCTTTAAAATGACTGAATTGAAACTCCCCTCCAACTGGCTGAAGCAGAAGAGCCATATTGAACAGCAGTTTTTCCCTCTGGTAACCAAAGTTGTGGATTGCTCAAGGTAGAAGCAAGTAACATTTACCTTATTAGAACTTATGAAATTAAATATTCAAGAAAAAATAGCATTATATAGCATAATCAGCCAATAAGGTTCCCACCACAAAATACTGTGTCTTGAATTAAAGGAAAAAAAGTATTTGTGAGGGGAGTAAGAGAAAAAAATGAAGTGGATATCTCCCTTTTCAGATACATGGCTAAATTCTGTGGTATTCAAACTAACAGCAGGTAGCTGCCTGCTATTTGGGTTTCCTATCTTCTACCCCTCACTACAGCTGTATACAGAGATAATTAACTGGTTAAAAAGATAGCAAAAAAATGCATTTCATAGCAATATAAAATAGAATTTGAGGGCCACTGTATGCAAGAATGGAAGGTTGTGAAAGAAACTTCCCTGTTTGTAGCCAGGATTGGTCACAAATGGATTTTTTTGCTCCTTTTTGGAAAATCTCAGATCAGCCAGCCTCAGAAAAAGGACACTAAAACTTGGGGCCTTTAGTATGATCTATGTGATGAGGGAGGGCACAAATAATAATTAAAAATTGTTCTAACTTAACACTAATTTGTGGCTGCAGCATTTCAACCTCTCTGCCTTAGCAGCTTGAAAGGAATACAAAGGAAAATTCTGCATGTCAGAAAGTTATGAAACAAAGGCAAAGTGGAGAGGAAATAGAAATATAAAGTCAAAATGAAACCCTCCATCTTTCTGTCAAACTGAAACAATAAATAATAATGGCATCTTGCATTTATATAATGGTTTTTATCTAGAAAGCCTGGAAAGCTCCTTGGAAACTCTGCAAACTCCTGTGGAGGAATAGGAATGATTTCATACACTGATCTATTGAAGGCTCCTACTTCTGTAAAGAGTTACAGCTGTTTACATCTCAGACTGGGACAGGTAGAGACTGATCCTAAGAGACATTGGATGGATCTGTAGATAGTTGGAGTAAATCTTCAAAGTCCTGTGAGAATTACACTGCTGACAGTTATTGTTTCTCATGATCAGGCACTTGCTAAAGAAATAAAATTACAGATAGATGAAATAGCTGCTGATCCTAGTCTGTAAAATGTGGCAATAGCAGCCAGAGATTTACAATTAAAATCCATTGTAATTCATCAGTTGCAGGATGGTAAACATACTAATTTGAAAGAGTCAGAACCTCTGTCCAAACATTCCTCAGTATTATCATATGGCTGACATCCTTTTTTTTTTTTTACTTTTTTTTTCTTTTTTACCAGAGTTTATATAGAAAATCTTGTTTTAAGAGGTAGCTGAAAACAACATAAACCTCCCAGGTTTACCCATCTGCCATGTTAAATGGCAGGCAAAGCATGGAAGAAAAAGCAAATAATTAGTGACCTCAGGAAGCCTGCTTAATCTTTCCATTTCTATCCTATGTTTCACTTAAAAAATCACATCATACTGAAGAAGTCTGTTGGATATTAGGAGATGTCAGATTTCCAGGTCCTCAATGGAGGAGAATTCTTAATGATTTTCATGAGTTTTTTGTTCTGAGAAGGAACACATAATTTTGGCTCCTGAATAAATCTATAACAGTCAGCTCAGGATTTCCCTGTGTGTGAAAGTATTTCTCTATCGGCTGGTGAAATATATTTCTGTACTGGAGTGCCCTGTTTATGGAATCCATCCAGCACCTCCTAAGGGCAGCAGAAACAGGAAAATGAATGAATTTGAGGAAAAATACAATTCCAGAAGCAATGGAATTAAGAAATTACCTTCAGATTTGTGTCTTCATTTTACTGGCCTCTAGCAAATACTTCGATGGGATCTCATTACTGGAGTCAATACACCTCTGCCTTAGCCTCACCACTTATTTTCCTTAGAACTTAAGAAATACATTCTTCCTGCCAAATTTGGCTGCATGGAGGCACAAAAGGAAGAAGCCCTTTTTCTGTTTGTAAATTTTCTTGTCTTGTGAGACTTAAGCATCAGGCACCTTCCCATTCTTGGACGTAGCAGCACCAGCAACTGATCTGGCTGCTGCCACCCAGGGTACAATGCCTGTCCTGGATGGCAGGAGGGGATCAGCCCAAAGCAATTGCTCCTGGTGCCCAGCCATGACCCCTTGAAATAACTTTGCTCATTCCAACAGTGCCTGGGATGCAACTGGTGTTTGATTCAGACAGGAGCTCTCCTTCAGCAGCCTCTGTAATCTCCTGTTCAACATCCAGAATAGTGTCTGGAAAGTTCCCCTGTGCTCATTCTGTCCCCATCCACATTAGTCCATCTGCCTTGAAACCAGTATTTATGTCCAGCCAAACTTATACCTCTTATACCAGTCTTTTTTACCTGACCCTCCCTTGACCATTGTGTTTTTGGCAGATGGAGAAAAAGAGAAGGAACATGCACCTTCTTAACTAATGACCAGAGCAATGATTAAACATGATAAAGCTTTGAGTATGAGCGTTTCCTATCAACACCTGGCAAAACCACAGCACAAATACTCTGCAGCCCAAGAAAGCAATGTTTGTAGCCTGCTGTTGAACTAAAGGTAGCTCTCCATATTAGAGAGAAGAAATAGCCATCTCCTCTGTGAGGGGGTTTAGCACCAAATGAAGATGATATGGGACAGTGTGTCTGCATTTATTAAAGCTGTTTCCAGTACTGAGTATTCCGTAAGAAGAGAAAATCATGGAAAGAAGTCTGATGGCTTCACAATGTTGGTGGTTTTTTAGCCTTGTAAGAATTAATTTTTATGTCCCCTAAGGTTTGCTTAAGTCACAGTAATATCTTGAGAGACTGAAAATTTTAAATCAGAATTTCGAATTTAGTCTCTAGACTAATTCCCAGTTAAATCATGAAACTCTCAACAAAAAGCCTCTCAGCCACATTTTGTTTCAAAGATGTGCTATTTAGCCATACTGATTGACATCTTAAATTTTGCACATTAAATAATGGGATCTTTGGATCTACAAAACTATCATTCTCCCCAGAGGGAAGAAAGAGTGTTGGATATTAAGAAAAAAACCTTTTTGTCAAATCAGTAATTTCAATGTTACATTACATGACTTTGAATTTCTCACTGGTAGAGTTACTGGCCTTCCAGGTGGTTACTGGGGAGGCTCAGTTCATTATGCCAAAGCTGCTTGCAGGTGGAATATAGGCTGGTATGTTCAAAGGCAGACAGGGTTGCAATAGGACAAGCTTTTGTTAAAAGTAAATGAAAGTTGGATGCTTATTTCTTCTTCACGCTTTTGAAAATCTGCTGTTTTTACTTCTTGAACATGAGAAGGAGGTTGGCCAGAGCAGCTATTATAGGCTACTTAAAACAAATGCTTCATATTGCTGGTGACTGGGAGCCTCCAAGAGTTCTTGTCCCACATTTTGCCTGGCAATTAAATAGGCCGAGATATAATTTGCACCCCATATTCTCTATGTCGAAGGCAGTAGGCTTCTTCATTTTTAGCCTAACTCTTCTGTCACCTTCACCAGTTTCACATTATTTATGTTAACTCCATGGCCTAGGGGTGGGAGGGAGAGGGGAATTATTCCTAATTTACAGAAAGTGAGAGAAGAATCAGTCACTTCTTTCTTTGATTAACAATCCTCCACAGAAATTTAAAGTTAAAACAAATCTGTGTTCCAACGCAGAGGTGGGTGAGGAAATGTGTGCCTAACACATATGCACTTGGGGGCTCCTGCAGAAGGAAACAGAATTCTGGAAACTGTTGTGAGAAAAACATTAAAGACACCAGACTCGATGCTATGCTTCAGGCTGGAAATGAGGCTTTGGACAATATTCAGTTATGTTTGAACCTACTTGAAGAGTTCCATTTTATTCTTCATCCTGGGATGAACGGCATAAATTATCACCCTTATTTTTGCCTCGTGTTTGAGGAGAGCCAGGCTTGGAGCAGGACAGTGACTTAAAGTAGGAGCCAGGCAGAGAGAACATCAGGTATTCGACCTGCAGGCCTATGAAATGCAGTGTCATCATAACCCAAAGGGTGTATCATTAGTCACTGAAGGAAGGAAGTGCAAGCATGCCTGGAGAAATCAATAGAAGGTCCTTGTCTAGTAACATGAAGAGAACAGCACCGATGTTTATGTCTTTGCCCTTCACATACTTTGCTCTTCTTTCCTCTCCAGTCACCTTTTCACTTTATCCAGAATTTCATTTTCCTCGTTCCTGAGGATAAAGGGACAGATGTACTAACTGAGACTCAGGCTGCAATCCAGTCTTTCTCAGACAAAAAAAAATAAAACCACAACATCCATCAGGCCCAGTGTTTCTGTATAGTGGTTATCTGATTTGGCTCTTGCTAACTAAAAACATGTAACTGGTTATCTCCATCAACACAGTTTAATTCAGCTCTGGTCTGTATTAGTGTGTTTTTCTGCAACTTATGTCATGGGTGAACAGTTACTGTTAAAATCATGTTTAAATATAAAGATCAAACAAATAGTCCAAAGGTTTATAGCATCTAAACATTCATTAAGCAATACGAAAATACATTGCCAACTTAATAGTTCTTCCCCAAAGTACAATGCTTTAGGTAAATGAGGAACCAGTTCAATACTGATTTCAGGGGTTTGCTAGTATATAGGGCAGCAATTAAAAGTTGTCAAGACTCCTTTTATTTCCATAGCCCCACACTCAACCTGTTCTTTCACTTTCGTGCCTCAGCTTACCCATCCATAAAATGAGCAAACCAGAAGTAACATGCATCCCAGGGAAGCCACAAAGCACCACTCATTACTGTCAGGAAAATGCTTTGAAATTATTCAACTGTGTTCATAGCAAAACCCCAATGATTTAACAAAATATGTTCAGTCAATGCATATTTGTTGGCTTCCATGAGAAAACTGTGAAGTGTTATGAATAATGTGGCTTGTTGGTGGCTGTTTGTTCTAACAATCCTAGTTTGTACATTACATGAAGGCAAAGAAATCTTTTCATGCTCAGTTTGACCCTTCCTCACACTGTCCCTGATTTCTTTCCATTCTGGCTCTTGACAGGAGTACAGAATGCACATCAAGGACAAGAATAGCTTTCTAGACTAAGATAACATTTGTATTATTAGCAGAGGTTAGGGTGTGCCTGGGAGGGCAGGAGGTAAATTTGCTGAACAGTCTAAAAGATTTGTTTATCAAAATGCAAGAATGCTACTAATAATGCCACAATAGTCTTGATATTCCAAATCAGTCAAACTGTGAATGTGCATACATGTGCATAGAGAAAGAATTTTATCTAAGTATATAAAGCTCAGACCCTGGATCAGTTTTCCAGATAGAAAAAATGAAGCCTATGAAATTCGATGGAACAATGACAGTCTAGCCCAGCTGAGCACTCTGACAATGTCTCATTGTTTCAGCCAGGAAAATTAGAAGTGGGTTACACAGTCCTGGATGCAGTTGCCTCCAATGGGAAGTAGCAAGCCTGAAGAAGAGGAGGTGTAGGCAGCAAGTGCCCGGACAGTGCCCCCCCCGCCTGTGCCCAGCTGGGGCTAGCCCAGGCACGCATGCCCGGGTTCGGTAGGTGTGGTTTCCGGGCAGAATTCCAGAGCCGGACGGATCAAAGTTAGCTCCTGATACTGTCCGAGCCAGCACTAGCTCGACTGACTCCCACGGCGAGACTCATCCCACGCAACATCTGGTGGAGAATGCGAGCACTAATTTCGGTCTAAACTGTCTCCCCGAGCGTTTCGTCCGAAAGTGACCCTTCTCTACAGACCGTCCGATACCCCGAAAAATTCGGGTAAGAGAAACTTTTTCTTCTCTTCAACACCGTTATCAGTAAAACCGATGATGGAATCCTATGTAAGCAAACCTACCGGCACCGCCGCTGCCGATCAGATTACAACCCAGGCGGAAACGCAGGAAAACCTCCGCTACCCGAGTCCTGAAACGGCCTGGGACCTGTGGGGGGAGGTGTACAACCTGCTGGCAAGCTTCCACTATAAGGAGGCCAACGGCGACATTGTTGGTGCAGACAACACCTGGCGAACCGTTTGCAATCTATTAGCTTGCTTGAAAGCCGAAGTAGAAGTGGCAATGGCCACGGCCGCGGCCCCATTACGAAAAACCGAGGTATTTCCCCTGAAGGAAATGCCCACAGTAACCCCCTCGGCACCCCCCTTCGAAGGGGAGGAGCCCGGGAGGGCGCCGAGTGTAGCTCCGTCGGTGCCGCACCCCGAGGGGGGGGAGCCCGGGACAGCGCCGAGCGCAACTCCGTCGGCACCACCCCTGGAGGAAGTCGAAACACCGGAAAATGATGGGGCGGAAACCGCGGCTGGCGGCACCCCCGGCTGCCGCGGAGAGCAACCCCCGATGCCGCCCCCGGCCCCACGGAAGGCTGCGAAGATAAAAGCAGCCCCTAAACTAAAGTGGCTGTACGAGGGAATCCTTAACCCCAAGCTCTTTATGTTTCTACTCCTGCTCCTTGTCTCTGGTCCTCCTGCCATACACTGCTGGGAAAAGCCCAGCTCCATCATCCTGTTGATCACCTCCAGGAGCCTGCAGGCTTCGCAGATGATGCCTTTAACCCTCAGCTTCTGCGGCTTCGTCGTCTTCACCAACCTCTCCCTGCAGACCAGTACCACCGGCTCTGAACAATGAGGCACCACGCAGCTAAGATCTTCGCGCATTTGTCATCTTTTCCCCCATAAAAAAAAAAAAAAAAAAAAAAAAAAAGGGGGGGAAATGTAGGCAGCAAGTGCCCGGACAATGCCCCCCCCGCCTGTGCCCAGCTGGGGCTAGCCCAGGCACGCATGCCCGGGTTCGGTAGGTGTGGTTTCCGGGCAGAATTCCAGAGCCGGACGGATCAAAGTTAGCTCCTGATACTGTCCGAGCCAGCACTAGCTCGACTGACTCCCACGGCGAGACTCATCCCACGCAACAAGGAGGCTCAGGGGAGACCTCATTGCTGTCTACAACTACCTGAAAGGAGGCTGTAGCGAGGTGGGAGCTGGACTCTTTTCACAGACGACCTTCAACAAGACAAGAGGACACAGTCTTAAGTTGTGCCAGGGGAGGTTTAGGTTAGATATTAGAAAGAATTTCTTCACGGAGAGGGTGATTAGGCTATGGAATGGACTGCCCGGTGAGGTGGTAGATTCTCCGTCCCTGGAGAAATTTAAAAAAAGACTGGATGTGGCACTCAGTGCCATGGTCTAGCAACTGCTCCGGTGGGTCAAGGGTTGGACTAGATGATCTCTGAGGTCCCTTCCAACCCGGCTAATTCTATGATTCTATGATTTTCTGGCAAGTTTAAAAGCTTCTGACACTGCTGTCTCTCTAGCCACTCACCCAACTATCCGCTTACCAGTGGAAAACTCCAAAATCAACCTTTTCAAGGTCAGCTGAACTCCCTAGGACTTCCTCAAGGAAACTAGGAATCCTCTAAGCTGTTCTCAGTAAACTAAAAACAAAACCAACCAACCAAAAACAAAACAAAAAAAAAACCCCAAAAAACCCAAAACCAACACAAACCACAACCCTAGATACATTTTGTACCTGCTTGTATGATTTAGGAGCTAACATATCTTTTTTTCCCCACCACTGTTTACATAATTAAGCACTTGTAGAGTTACTACTTTACATAGTTAAACCTGGAGTCTGCTATTCAGTTTTGTGAGACGTTTTACAGTTCGTGAGACTTGTCCCTTTTTAGGAGAGAATCCAAGCTGTTAATTACTTGAATATTTCTGTGAATGTTGCTGCCTCCCTGTCAAGGTGCAAATGATAGGAAACTGTAGAATTGGCTGCTGTTCCCTACTCAGAGTATAAGAGTGCACCACAAAGGGACAATGGCCAGGTTGAGAAATAAACAAAAAACCAAGCAAATCAAAACCTCCCAAAGACCTTTATGAAAGACTTGCCTTCAGCTGTTCTTCACTGCATGCTTTAAACAGCCTGTCCTCACAAATGTCAGTTTGGGAGACGCTGGTCTTGCACCTGAAAGGAGTGAAGAGCTGAAATTCTAAATATTAGGATATGGACCTGCCCCTGCATCTGAGATCTGTCCACTCAAAAGAGACCAAATTCATGATCCAGGAAGCTGAACTCCTTTCATATTGAAGGGAAAGTGATTGCATCTCTTTGACAGGTAAAAATGCTAAATTAATAAATAAGACATCATTTGAAAGGATTTTTTGCATAGTATTTTAAAGCCACATAAAAAATGTTAAAGTGAAATATAACTTTTCTTTCACAACAGAGTGTTTGGGCTACCTCCTTTAAATATACACTCCAAACACACAGATTTGCACAGCTGAAATATAATTTTATTTTGAATAATTTTCTTTTTCATCACACGTATGCCACCACTGCTTATTTTTAACATAGTGATGTCACCATATCAGTGAGATCACTTTACAGAACATCCTACTGAGCAGTAGAGGTGAACTGGCTCTTTAATAAATAGAAATTACCCCCCTTCCCCAATAGTATTATATGAATACAAAGCAGAGATGCTATTTGATAACTGCAGGACAGGGGTAATGCACTTTTGTAAAAGAAAATACTCATGCTCCTCACTTAAGGGAACAAATTTTTTATTCTAGAGAATCTTAAATTCTTTGTGGACATGTGAACTATGTGAATGTGTCCATTCTATAGACAGCCAAACCTTTCTATAGACAGCCAACCCTTTAAGGGTAATGGTGTTATAACTTTTATTCTATTTGATCATAACATAAAAGACCCTCTTGCAGATTGGAAATATGGAGCAGAAGATTCCACTGACATACACATATTGCCCACATACAATGTATCTCCCACATAATTAGATTTTATTATGATGTTTTAGGCATACTCTAAACACATTAAAATACATGGCCTTTGTCCTAGTATATTTGTAGCTGGAAAGAAAAATAGTGAATGAATTAACTGTTAAATCAGGTTGACCCTGGGATTTTTCAGAAAGTCAAAAAAATACAAATGTTTTATAGAGATCAAAATGTCTTTTAAGGATATATTTTCAGCATATCAGAACTGAAAAAAAAAAACACATTTCAAATCAAAAAGAAAAAAAAAGTGGGAACATGCTATCTTTGAATGATTAATATTGGGATAATCTATTTCTACTATCAAAATAAATATTTTGGTTCAGTTTTAGGCTTGATTGACCGATCTCAACTGGGAAAAATTCTTCAAATGTTTGGAGGTTTTTTTGGTACCCTTTTCAAAACTTCCCAATACTTGTCCAAAAGCTCCTATGGATGAAAAAAGGGGTGGAACCCTGGAGCCAAGTGGTGAGGCTGCTCTGAGATTCATAGTTCAATGTTTTTTGTTTGGTTGGGGGACTCTTTTCTTTTAATAAACTATCCCCAAATGACTACCTACCTAATGAGTATTATCTGCTTAATTTCCTGCAGGCTTCAATGCAGAAGCAGGTCAGTTGGTTTAATTATCAGCTATGGAGACATGAAGGAACTTGAAATTCAATTGAAATATACAGCAACACTTTTTTTGTCTGTATTCCTTCATATTTAACAAAAATACCTGTTCAAAGAACAGATTGACTCAGCTGTGACTTAGAGAAAGATAAAATTCTGGGGCAGGAAAGAAATAATGCTATTATTATCCACTGGACAGAGTATATTTGCATGGTGATTAGTGATGGCTAATATAGTGAAACGCTATACATAAAGAAACAGGCAGGAATTTACATTCTGACTATCAAATCTCTTTGGTTTGAAAATGTAGTCCTACTCCCTCTGTCTATATCATGCTGTCAATTAAGTGCCAGACAGACCCAGAAATGCCTTATGAATTTTGGAGTCTTAAACCCATATGATAGTATTCAAATGACAGACTCTCCATTGCTGTGGCAGAAAGGCATGCAACACTTACTCCAGTGATTGGATCCCTTGCTGGGAGTTTTTTTGGCACAGGAGGGAAAAGCTTTTCCTTTTAAAACAGGCTTTCTCTGTGTCCTAGATAAAGTGTGAGGAAGGCTAAATAAGCAATAGTAGGTTGCCATGCCTTCCAAATTCACTTTTTTTTTTTTTTTTTTCACTTTTTTTTTTTTTCTTTATAAATCTGGGAGTTATTATTGGCAAGTCTTTATTCAGAGATAGGCATGTAGAGGGAGCATTCATAAGGAAGGAAATCCAATTAATTTTGTTAGAAATCCAATAGTCTCCCAGTGAACACAGACATCTACCACAAAGCTGCAAGTTTATAGAGCCGTTAGGGTACTTGGAGCATCCTCACAGCTGAAAGACAGAGATTGGGCTCACTATGGCTAGAGTGATATCTGTAATATCCCGCAGAAATCCATTGAGAACACTTAAGAAAGCACAATATCCTTTAAACGTAACCTTGATAATGAAGGGAAAGGGCTCTTGTTCCTAAATAAAAAACAACAAGCCCCGACAGGTTGGAATTGATACCAGCATTTGCTGCTGCCTGAAACTCCTGCCATGCACTGAATGCTGCAAAAGTATCTATTATTTTTAGCGGTTGTGTTATTGTCCATCTTTAAGGATGGGGGAAATTTTAGGAGAGACAATTAATAATAATAATAATAATAACAATAATAATAATAATAATAATAAAAAGTTTAGTGTTATTGCAGACCTCGAGCTAAAATACCTAAGGGGCAGGGGTGAGTGAACAAAGGAAGCTGAAAGGAAAAAACCAGATATTTGAGGCTCGTTTTGGAGAAAGCAGCTTAGAAATCTCTGAACTGAGGGTTTTTTATATATAGCACCACATTGAGTGACAAAATGGTAGCTGTCATAATGTGCCAGTTAACATGTCCAATATGAGCCGATCGTTTAGTGTCCCCTGGGATTAGAAGACAGAAACATGACAAAGAACAAAGAACTCAGATCAATAATGGTTGGGGAAATAAGACAGAGAAGGTTATTTACTCTGCATTGATCCGTTGCTGCAGTCGCGTAAACTTGGCCTGTTTTTCTTTTGTTAACCTTTAAGCTTGAGTATACTCACAAGCAACTAGGGAGCCAACTAACAGGTGTAGATTAAGGATCGAAGGAGGTCATCGTACCTCTGTCACCACTAGGCACCCATGTAACAACATCCCTGAAGAAATTTAAACATCAATAACTATAATAAGGGCAAATTTATCAAGCTTGGCCTACTTTTGCTGGGAGCCTGGCTGTGTCCAGTCAGTTTGCCCTTGCTAAAGCTCAATTGATTTGGACATTCTTTTACTAGAGTTGATTATCAATTGTGACACAACAAATTTGTTAGCTTCCAAGCACTGGAGTTGTTGTTGCCATTGGAGCCTCTGAAGTGAAAACACCTGGCCGTGCTCAAGTTTTACTCTTGCTGAGGAAAAGAAAAAAAATAAAAAGAAAATAAAAGGGGAAGAAGAAGAGGAAAGCAGATAAGGCCTTTGGATAAGATCTCTCCATAGTTGTTGGTTGTGTTGGAGATACCTGTACTGTGCAGCTGGAACATCTGGATTGACATTTTTGGAAAATTAGGAGCATGAGGAAATATTAACTTGAAGGAAACTGTTTTGAGAAGGAAAAGTCCCAACAGCTGTTAGCTATTTATTTTTTTGTTTTATGATTTGTCACCTAAGTCATATGGAATCATTCCTGTTCCCTGCCTGGATGACAGATTTTGGAAACCAAGAAGTAATGAATACCGTATGATGGGCAGCAATATTCTTGAAGCATGACTATTCAAAAGAAATAATCATTCTTGCTGAACTCTGCAGAACTTGTTAAATGTGAAAATCCATTCACCAATGCTCAGGCGCTGTGGTTAATTACCTTAAGTAGACATTTTGTGCAGAAACATGAGGGGATGGAATTTGTTTTATATACTGCCCCTGGTCTTTTTTTCAGTTTAATAGTAAATGTTTCATGTTGTGCCAATAGTATTAGCAGTACATTAAAAATGTAATTCTGGAAATATTTATCCTATTTAGTTTGCTTCAAAACCAAAAGGATTATTTAGCATCATTGTTGTAGCTTTTCTTTTTTGCCTGGATGAAAGTATGTGCTGCTTGACATGCTATAAAACATTTTGACTTGTGTATCATAGGAGAAGATAAAACAGTCAAATAATATAAAAACAAAAGACCTTATACTTAAAAATTGAAACTCACTTTTTAAGATCCTGTAAAGAAAAAGTTAATATTGTACAGTAGCCTTTCTAAAACAGAAATTTTACTCAGAATTTCAGGATTAGAGTAGTGGCCAAACAGAAGCATTTTCTTTGAGATTAATACTTTAGCTTTTGATCAACATGTTGAAGTACCTGTGCAGGTATGAGCACCCGTATTTCTCAAGTGCAGGGGCAAAAAATCAGTTCAGCACAAATGCTGGCACTGGCAAATGAGTTGCATTTGTTTTCTTGCTGATGAACTATACACAGCCATATCCAGCACCCATTGCTATCTGATGGGTTAGGTGTATAAGTCCAGGGCCATGGATCTACTCCTCACTTATCCCCCTGTAGGACTTCTGGGCTCTGCTGGCACTCAGGCACTGACAGGCAAAGCTCAGTTCAGTGCATTCTAGAAAGGAAACCTCTATATTACACTTCCTATAGCAGTTTGATTTCACATGGCAGAGATGTGGTTGCTTGAGCTGGCTTTTATCCTATTAATATGGCAATCAGAAACAGTCGAATTTAATTTAATATAG
This sequence comes from Heliangelus exortis, assembly GCF_036169615.1. Classification (NCBI taxonomy): domain Eukaryota; kingdom Metazoa; phylum Chordata; class Aves; order Apodiformes; family Trochilidae; genus Heliangelus; species Heliangelus exortis. The sequence continues at coordinate 5,513,556 of NC_092432.1, forward strand.
GACAAGTTGCATCTTTCTTTTTGTTTGTCTATAATTATGAAGCACAAACAAGAAACTGAGTGACAAAGGAACTCAGATCCTACTTCCCTCTTAGAGCTGGAAATCTGTTGTTTGCATCTCTTCATGCAAAGATTCTGCTTGTGACCCTTGCCCCATCACCCGTAAAAGTGTCACCACACTTTTTAAGAGCATTTAAGGCATTTAAGAGCATGGGAGGGAGAAAGCAGCAGCTTTTAGGGCATCAGAAATGACAGTAATGTGCACTGGAACCGTCTACACAAGCAGAGTGCGTTGAGGCAGTTGTATTATTGATCAATCTGTGCCAGAAGAGAAGCCACTGACAGTTTATTTCTGTGCTGCAGAATGAGCTGCAAAGCTCACAGCCCATATTAGGGTAAATGGAGAACAGCTTTGTTTGGTCCTCACCAAAACTTTCTACCAGGCAATGGTTATTCAGAGCTCTTTGTGAAATGAGTTAGGGCTCTCTTAGCCCTGCCAGTATGATAAAACCCAGCACCCTGGTTAGCAGTGATCAGCATCCTTGGCTGAGGGTCTATGGACTGAGTAAGCACAGAGAATGAATTATTCTCTTTCCACTAGACATGGTCCCTCTAGGTCAGGGCTCAGGTGAGAGGAAAAAGATGCTATGGAGCTGCTTTGATTTACAGCAGAGAGCCTGGTCTTAATGGCTCCATGGGGCTTTGAAGGTGCTTATCTGCACTAGAGGCTTGGGGAGCAGATCTACCTTACAGTAGAGATAGAGGCCATCTCATGGGAATGCCACATGGGCTGGAGCCTCCTCTTTGCCTTGCCCCCTGGACCATCTGGGCAGGGTGAGATCAAGGCACAGGACCTTGTCACCCTTCCAGGCACATTGCAGCCACATGCTGCAAAAGCTCAAATAGGAGTTCTGCAGTTTTCAGACTCCCAGGTGATGTTTCAGAGCAAGGTGAGGTTGAGGAAGGAGGTCCTGAGATCAAACTGGAGCTGAACCATTCCCCAGGGCTATATAGGGCAAAAATGGGGCTACTCTAAGGAAGACTTGGTGCTTCCCTCTGTGGTGGGCTGCTGCAAATAAGGGGGAGTCAATGAGCAGAGCTGGAGGGGTGGGATTAGATCTTCCTCTAGCCAAAGAGGAAAAGCTCATTATTAAACCAGCATGAAGAGACACTGGAGGAGAATGTAAGAAGATAAGAAAAAGGAAAGGAAAGCTCAAAAGCAATGCTTTATATGTTGAAAAGTGTATGCAAAAAATCTCCAGGTCAGCTTTCAACAGCACTTCAACCCAAGTGTCAGTGTAAGCGAAGCAAACCATTCAAACTCGGCTGCGGAGCCAAAAACCCAAAACACATGACAGTGCATTAAGACAGCACATTTCCTGGTTGCATGCTTATGCTAGCATGCCTTCCTCACCCAGAGGCCTTGTCCACCCTGACCTGTTCCCTTGTACTGGCCAGTTGGCTGCTTGGCTCCTCTCCCAGTAGCCAGGGCTCTCCAAGCATGACATCGATCACTGCTGTAGTGAGGAAGATGGCACTTACCTGATGGGGTAGGCGGAAGCTCCCTCTCTTACCATATGCTGGGAATTGTCAGTGGCTGCTTGAAGCCAAGGCTGCCTTTTTCTCCTGCCAGGAAACAGGCCTTTTCCAGAGCCTGCCAAAAAGAAACAAAAAAAAAAAAAAAAAAAGAAAGAAAAAATTATTTTTTTGCATATTACATTTCACACTGAGCAGTTTTATAGCAGGCTGGGCAGTACTGGGAATTATGGATCACAGCTTCCTTTGGCACTAGGGACAGACAGCAGACAGTGAAATAAGAAGCACTACAATGGGTAAAGGGGAAAAAAAAAAAAAAAAAAAAGACAAAAGTGTTTGTATTGATTCTCTCCAGAAATACAAGATCTGCAACAGCCAAGCAGACTATTGAGTCATTAAACCCAGAATCCTGACTCCAGGGGTGCTTCAGAGGAACACAGGGGGAGAAGGCACAGAGCCAGATGCTCCATGTCCTTTGGAGAGAATCACCTTCCTGATCCCAGCCAGACCATGTCCTGGCACATAGTTCCTGACTGCTCAGTAACCTTTTTCAGCTTCAAACACCCATCCCATTTCCTTTTTCACTTTTCACATTGGAAGGAGCCTGGTGTCCATGTGCGTTTGCACCACTGCCCCAGCCACACTAATGTTGGGACCAGCCTTCTGGTCCTCTTTGTCCCTGAGCTCTGGACTAAAGCCAGCACAGACAGCAGAGATGTTGACCCTCTGTTCTATAAAGGAGACTTGACAACTGGATTTTCTAACTAAGGAAAGTCTGGAAAGTGCTTTCAGTTAGGTGACTTGGATAAATACGGCTGTGACATCTCACATCACAGCATGGATTTAATTTCCTTCAGGTGCCATCACTAACATGGTAATAGTCCCCAAAATATCCATCCCTCAAATGCTGCGACAATTCCCAGCACTGGGAAATGAAAATCACTTTCATGAAAATCACTTTTTCACTTTTTTGTGAAAAAAATCACTTTGCTCAGCTGGACCCAGATTTGAACTTCTCCCACTGGCAGTGGAAAAACCTGCATTGAAGAAAAGAAGACTAAAATCTCTGTAAAGCATGTAGAAAAAGAAAAAAAAACAAACCAAAACAAACAACCCAAAATATATTGAGGAAAAGAAAGGAAATAATCTCTTCTTGCATCTGGTGATGTAAACAATGATGCTGCATCAGAAGAAATGGGATTTTAAAGCAGATCCCATCCTCTTTGATATATTTCCTCTTCCCTTTTTCTTTTTTTTCCTTTTTTTTTTTTTTTTGTTTGTTTGTTTGCTTGGTTTTTTTGGTTTTTTTTTTTTTTTTTGGAAGTGAGAGAAAAAGAAAACAGGGAAAAAATGTGAAGAGATCTCCTTTGAGTCACAAAAAAACCAAAGAATTTTTCCTTTCAGTGAGGGGGTGGAGTTGAAGTGTTAGAAATCCAGGCCAAGGGATTACTTTGCATTTCTTCTAAGGAATGAAACCTTTAAAAAAACCCCAAAGGGTCTCTTTTGGATTACTCAGCAGTTCTTTTTTTCTTATCCTTCTTGTGGAAAGTTGTTGGGGTTTTTCCCTAATAAAGTGTTTACTCCTCAGCCCTGCATGCTCACACATCCACAGGCGATCACTGAGCAATTTTTATGAGAAAGAATCAGGCTGGTGCTGCGAAAGTGCAGGGAAGATCTTTCACTAAAATGATCTCAAGGTCAGCCTGGGGGGTCTCTAGGTTTCTATATTCAATCCAACCACATTTCATGTCTCTGCTTTGCTTGCTTAACTTACAAGAAACTTGGGCACAATTTTGCTTGTGTTGGCAGTTTTTAGGTGTGGATTCATGCAGGCTATTTACAAGATGCCAAGGGATGTCAAATCCTGAACATGTGTTTTTGTCCTACAGTCATTCTCTGACAGCAGAAATAGTCTGCAGCTTATCAGATCCATTTGCTGATATTTAACATCTTTTTCTTCCTGACAAAGGTTTGGGGTGAGATGAATTTTAATGTTTCTCTGCGCTGAAGCTGACAAAAAAAATCTTTATGCATCCAAGTTAGAAAGTGGAGCTTTATACTGTAAGGGAACAAAACCAACCTTCCTTATTTACAGAATTTTTACTTTTCCTACATGGTCACCATTCTGCTTATGTTTTTTTTTTTAAAAAAAAACAGTGAAGGTATTTGTTAAACATTTTACTTAATCAAGAGATATAACCACATATTCATAGATTGAGATGCATTTCTAGGGAAAGTAATGGATTTTAATGCATATTCTTGATATAACTGACAACACATTAAGAAGTCTGACAAAAAATTTTATGGGAAAATGTTTAAATAAAATTGAGCAAAATACGAAATCAGAATTTCTCCCTTTTAAAGCATTATTTTTAAATAATCACACAGGAGAGCAAAAGAATATATATAAAATGTAACAATTTTGCTGAAATTTTCAAGTAGAAATAACAGTTTTCGAGCCTATAATTGCCGGATAATTTTAGCAAATAGTGAAGTTTTTTATTGGAGGTTTTAATAAAAATATATAGGTTCTCAGATACTAGAAGAAGTACTTTGAAGAGAGGATGGAAACTTAGGCATTGATAAAGATGTGGAAGGAGGGGTAGCAATTTCAGAGAATATTTCCATATTATGAGCAAGCATACAACTGAGTTTAATTTTGCTGGCAAAAATTGCCAACAAAAAGGGGGCATTTTTAATGCATCTGAGTCATAATAAATACTGGAACTACATCTGCTATGTGAGGCACCTTTTAAATTCACAGTGCCATATACATATGTTTTCATACCACAGTAGATGTGTCATTCCTGGTTTCTGCAGAAATCATTGTATTTAGAGCTACTTTTCTCTGCTAACCATCTTCATCAAATTCTCTGTTTCAGCACAGCTTTTATGTTAAAACATGCCCAGCACTGTAACTTTATGCCTGGAGGTACTATTCAGAAGAAAAAAATGCCTAATTTTTTCTCTCTGGCAGAGACCAGAGAAAGCTAATCTGGAAGTCTGAGTATTTGGTATCTTCTCCAAAATTATCCAGACTGCTTTTATTTGCAGAAGTCAAATTGTGAAAGCTGCTGGTGTGTGGCTTGTCCCAGTAAGTTAAGAAGAACAATCTACTTGAGAGGTTTCCAATTATTCTTACTTTTGGTCAGGTTAGATACACAATTAGATCAGATGCCTGACAGGTTTTTGGCTTCTCTAGTTTCTAACCAAGCCTTTATTAGTCCAAGCAGATGGAAATGATTTATTTTCTGTTAGCTTTTACATTAATTTGATTGTCAACAAAATCTTGCTCAGCTTTCAACAAGGCTTGGACTCTGGGCTTTGCATCTGGGGTGAGGTATCCACCTCAGCCAGATGAGTTTGGTTTGGCAGAGGCAGCTCAGCTGATCAAAACACACAGAACTTAGAATCAAATAGTCTCTGCAGACCTCATAAACCACACATTTCACTGGAAAGGGATGTATGGGCAGAGGTGACTCCTGGGATCCTTCCTGCCTGTGGTTTCCTCTTCTGCTGCTGTGCTGCCAGCTCTTCTCAATATATTGCTGTTCCACTGGGCCTTGTCCTTTACTTTGTTGGCAAATAAGGTAAATGACCCCTGTTCTGGCTGCCCATATGCTGCTAACATCATTGGTTTTGTTTCAGCAAACTGTATGAGGATGGTGTTCACAGATGCCAAAAAAGAGGGGCCCCATCAGCCCCCCAGGCCCTGCTGTGAATCACCAAAGCACCAGGGTGAGTGGCAGCCGGCATCTCCTTAGTTACTGAAGAGAGCAGCTGTGTCATGTTCACTTAGTTTACATCATAATCTAAATCAACCATGAAGGATGAAGATGCATAGAAGGAAAGAAATGAAAAAAAACACCAAACCAACCCTAAAACCACAACAATAAACTGAAGGGATGTGTTCAAACAAACTCCTTACAAACTGCATCTGAGTTGGGTCCTAGCTAAACACTGAGTGCAAGGCAAGGGTGGCTTGCTTGCCAGTTCCTCACAAAGTGTCTGCATAACCTGAGAGAGAGACTGGGGCTTTGTCTTCTATCTGCAGATGTTTGTAGTCTTATTCTTTCCCCTCTGCTTCCACGTCCTTGTCTTCCTCCTGTTGCCCTGACAATTCATTAGTTCTCACCTTGGACTGGAAGCAGGTCCGGAGAGAACAGGAAAGTTGGTTACAGTTTGGCACATGGAGTATGTTAATTGTGATACAGCTAAAGGCTGTTACTGCAGATTTAAAAAGGACTGTGACATCTGTCTCCAGCTCAGGGGCAGTTTTGGCTCCAAGAACTTCCCTGGTCATGAAGAAGTCCATTTTTGACAAAAGTATGATAAAAAGTGAAAAGGCTTTATTTCTTTTCGGTAAGGGGTTAATTCTTTCAAATATTTTTTTTTCTTTTTTTTCTCCAGGTGAAGCTGTGGTCTGATGAGAGAAAAAAAAGGGGGACAAGGAAAAGAGCTATAAAATGATAACTGAGCTATAGTAATAATTTTGCCTGAGGTCAGGGAGGCAGAAGTATTCTAACACCTCTTTCTAATTAGTGTATATATATGTGTATATATATATATATGTATATCTTAGATGCAGATATTTAGGTGCTGTGGAGTATGGTTTATGTGTAGCAATAGAAAATAGACTGAAAAGACTGCAGCATTGTTTCTCTTTTATGCTGTCCTGTATCTTGATGATTAGAACCTTTAAAGCATGACATCTGTGAGGTTTTGGAGCAAACTTCTGATGGGTGTAGTAGGAAAAAATATTTAATGAGGCTTAAAATGGGCTAAAAAGACTTTAAGAAGTGGTGAGGATACAAGCAGGCTGTAACACTTTGTCTTAGATTCTCTGTTTTCTTCCCTGGGTAGAACGGGCAAATTCCTTGGGAGGTGCTAGAAGGAAGTCTAGTGGTTTAAGACCACATTCCCCAGCTCATCACAACTTGTGGAGACTCCAAAAGTAGAAGTGAAACTGGCCAGCATGGGGCTGAGATTCTGCTGGGTGGTCAGGTTATTATGGCATCTTTTAAAGCCCAGGTAATCTCAGTGTTTTTCTGGTGGGAACTTGAGCTGAATGGTCTATTTTAGATGAACTCCATCTCCTACATGACATATAGTGGAGAATGAGGAGGAAGAAGTGGCAGCAGAAAGAGGAAGCTTTGAGGAGGTGATGTCTCTGTGGCTTCAGCAGGTGTTAAGCAGGGCTGAAGTACTTCTCACTTTGAGAAGAGTAATAAAGAAGTGATTGCTCAAATCAGCTGAGCCTCCCCTCACAGCTGCCACTGCTGAAAAACAAATGGAGGTCAACAACAGCTGAAGGTCTGTGTTGGCTCTTCCCCTAACCAATCTGCCAGAGACTGTGCCAGGAGCCTCCAGAGAAAAGCATGAGGTTTGTCAGCTTGATTTTAGCATTTTTTGGAAGTAATGGCAACTAGCACAGGGTATGTCCTCTATGGTGCGGCACAGTGGGTACCTACCTGCAGGCCAGGTCTCTTTTTGATGCAATGTGGATAAATGCCCACAGTATGTTCTCCATTAAGTGCCTTACAGAGTATGGATGAGTTAGGTGGGCTCATCTCAGAAGGGCTTAGTGCTTACAAAGGTTTCTCTGAGAGCTGATGGAGACATCTTGCTTCTTTGAGTGTCTGAAGGAGAAAGCACAAGGTGTGACGGCTCTCTGGAGCTGGAGTAGAAGACAGCAGTGTGCAGGCACAAGTTCATCTTGTTTCAAAAAGCTCTTTAAATATACACATACATAAATTCATGGTTTTCTGTTTCAAATGCTCCCTATTTAACAAGATGTGAGACTTTCCTGGCCCTTGGGGTGAGAATGCTGGTGCCAGCTTCCTGCAGCAGGTATTGTAGGTCAGTGTGCTGCTGGCAAATGCGTGGTGGAAAGTTGGGTTACTTCTCATCTTGTAAAAAGTTTTCAGCTTTGGAGACAAAAAATAGTAAAGCCAGATACTTCTCACTTTCCAAGCACAATACATACTTTCCCTTCTTTCTTCAAATGCAGTTCCTTTTTGCAAATCTCTGTGGAGAACAATACAATAATCAGCTCTTAACATCTAATTATGCCCTTCCCTTTACAAAAGAAACTCATATTCTTAAATAACACTTCCTGGCAGCAAAAGGCTCTGTGGCTCACTTTGAAAGAGAGGGGAAAACAATGCAACCCAACCCAAATATCTTCAGATCATTAATGTACAGGGAATTGGGTGCAGAATCCTTTCTTAGCCTCATCACTAGATGAAAATAATACTTACCCTTGAGCACTTGGCTGTGTTCTTGTTGCAGTGCCGACAATAATCTAATCAGTTAACAATTCTCATTCTGATGATCATTTTCCTGAGAATTGTTTCAAGGGTAAGAAAAAAAAAAAAATTCTTTTGCTGGAAAGATGACGGCTGACCAAAAGTCCACTCTCTTGTTCTTGGCTCCTTGTAACAATTCAAATTCTTTTCCCTGCTGGGTGAAATGTCAACCTGCAGGGCAGTAAGCTAAAAAAGGCCTTTTGCACTGAAATCTTACCCCTGTTTTGCCCAGAGGCATTTCCCAGTGTAAGCAAAGCACTTGAGGTCTGCAGCTACCGGCCTACATGGCAACTTCCCTTTGTCTGTGCTTCAGGAATAGGGTTGGGTTTTGTTTTTTAATATAAAGAATGTTTAGGGGTTTTTTGTTGGTGGATTTTTTTCTTCTTCTTCTTCTGGAGTAAATTTCAGCCCCGAAATGTATGATATGTGCTGCATTTGGTGCACTCTCCCTGAGGCAAACCAGGGGATCTGTAAGTGGTACTATTTTTCCTATCAGCCCTGGAGAGTAGTGTGGCAGCCCTGCGTGTTATTAATGGATAAAATCTGAGCAGCAGCCAACCCCAAGGTGAACCCTATGCATTTAAAACATTTCATCAGACAGCTAAGTATTTTTTTTTCCTTCACTACAGCGGATATCTCTACTGCCACCACTCAATAGATCCCGATAGAAGAGAGCAATAGCTGGACTCACTAATGTGAAAATTGATAGTATGAGCTCTCCAATGAAATATAAACAGCTCTGTGTTTCTTAAGTGTCAATATCACGGGGCTGGGCTGAGGAGGTGGTGTGGTGGATTAACCCTAGAATTATCCAGGAGGGGGGAGAAGCTGGTAAATAGGAAATATTTGTCCAATCAGCCAGGGCTCATTTCTGAAGTGGATAAGATGGGCTGCTGTTGATTCCCAGCTGCCATCAGCTAGAAACCCAGCTACAGTTTACAGCTTCTGTGCACTCTAGTGTTTCCAGAGGTGGGAGGAAGGTCAGGCTGGACTTTTTCCCCTGCTTTCCCCTCTCCTCTTTTATGCTGATAATCTGGGTAATAGAGGGAACAAGGAAATGGTGTGAGAATTAGGGCTGCAACTGTGCAGACACCTTTGCAGATGCACAGACAGCCTGCGTTGGGAGCAGCTCCTGGCAATCTGCAACACTGCTGTCAAAACAACATTTATTAGAAGAGCTGCTTATTCTGGAGGGAAAACCTGTGACACACAGAACAAATACCCTTGCTTAAGGAAAACTGAGACCTTGCATGCTCATTCTTTCTTACAGAAATACTTAGCAAAACCAGAAGGATCCCTGCAAGGGAAGGCAGGTGCCTTGGATGTTTCCAGGGCTCGGATTACCTAAATTTTCTCACTGTTATTGTCTCCATCTATGGATAAGGATAGAATGGTATTTGCTCCAGCTGGGGAACTGAAAACAGCCAGGATCACTCCTTTGCTGGCATCAGAGTCACCTCCTGGTCCCAACATGTGAGCTGGACATTGCCAGGTGTTGGTTACAAATAGCCCTGAGCAATGTTGTTCTTTTGACAAAGAAATGGTTTCCATGGAAACTTTTAAATATACTGAAGAATATGTAAGTTTATATCCAATATACCTCCAGAACATTTATATTGATAGGTTGCAGAAGCACATTTTAAAAAAGAATTTACTTAAATTTCTTTGGCACTTTTTCTTTTTGAGAAAAACACGAAATTCTGTGTGCTTTTTCTCAGTATCTAACTAGTAAGATTATTGAGCTAAGTGCAGGTAAATGGGTATGCAATAAACTCATCTTTGACTGGCAAGGGCTGTGAGGGGGCAAGACAATAAAATATACGAATCTCACATCCTATAAATCATCACAAAGCCATCTAAAACCTCTTTGTAAATACATGTAAAGTGCTTTTAATTCCTCTATGGCTGGAGACTTGAACTTCTTATCTCAAGTTTCTTTTCTTCAGCTTGTTTACTGAGTTTCAATCTGCTTGTTGAGGCTTAAGGACTCTTCTCATCCTGACTCAACCCTGGAACCAAAGCTCTCAGAGGAGGATCATACCTAAGTTGAGGGTCCTCAACCCTGATTGAGCAGACTGAAGATTTAGTAAACAAGCCAAAAAAAGACAAGAGAAGGTGGCTGAGCAGCCCTCTGAGACAAAGGGGGAAGGAGAGAGCTAGGAGGAGGGAATCACTTATCTACACAGGAATAAACACGTGAGGAGGGCACTGTCTCTCAGCACTCTCAAATCAGCAGTAGTTTTATGTTAGATTTTCATGGGTATTCGTTTGTGCCTATGCAAGCATCTTTCAGCTACCCCAAATCATTAGGAAACTTCTCACTGGTGGTTCACATGAAACCTTTCCCTCCCTTAACAAGAAATCTTGTGCAACCTTCAAATTTAATTCTCAGTGCCTTAACTCAGAACTTTGGTTCTGTTGGGACTCAGTGACTCTTCCAGCTTTTTTCCCAGTTTTCCCCAGTCCTATTTCAAAATTGCTGCTGGCTTCACAGTGGTACCAGTTACTCCTAGTCACAACAGCAGAGCTGAGCAACTGGGATATTGGTACATAGCAGAGGTTAGAAAAGTGGCCAAGTCATTCCCTTGTTTTGCTTTCTTGACACCTTCAAAATATTTTGTGTTTTAAAACAGTTAAAAAATAATAGGTGATAACAGCATCCTTGCTGGATTTTTTTTCTTGTTACTTGATTAAGAATTTGAAATTCCAGATAATAATCTACATTTGGAAAGGTTTAGATTTCAAGCTTCCATTTTCCTGAGAACATACTACAGACCTTTAATGAAGTCTGGATTTAATGCAGTATCATGACATGAGAAGCAGAGGAAAACCTATAAGAAAGGGACTGAGAGACCTTAAATCTGTGCCCATAGATCTGAAATTCTGCAAAATCCAAGGTCTGACTGTCTGCTTTTGGGCTGCAGAAACTTCTTAAATGGAGGAGCTTCTCACTTTGAGAGGCCTCCTGTCTGTTGGAGGGGGATAAAATTCTCCTTTGTTTGATGAAATGTAGAGAGTACATGTGAAAATATTTCAAGTCTGGTTTTAATACTTTATCAGCAATCTTTTCTTTTTTTTCTAGTAGAAAACAATTCCCATTTTCTGACCAACTCCAGTGAGAGCTGTTCTCTGTTTATTATTAGTGAACATGTCCAAGAGTTTTGCCAACGTGTTTATTATCAGTGCATCAAAGCTTGATTGATAAAATAAACTAATGTGGCCAAGAGTTGAGCTATTTGAAGAGTTTTTCAGAGTATCTGAAGCAAAGCTGAAGAGAAAGATAATATATACCAGCTTTCACCTCTCAGTTGGATGGAAAAAGGCCATCAGACAGCAAGTTCTTCTCCATTCACAGAGTGATACTGAGAAAACATGCTGGTCTCCCACCAAACAGGAGCAAAACCAGCATCAGTGTAGAAGGAGTGGTGAACATGGTTGCATGACATGGATGACATGGATGACATGGATTGCTGCCTCACTGTACCCTGCTTTCCTTTCTGCTCTCAGAGGTTAGTTATGTAGGTACCTTCCTCTGAAGCTGGCACTGGTTGAGACAAAACCAACCAACCAAAAGTCATTATGAAAGAGAGTTTCATATGAAGACAGGGAAAAGCAAAAGAAAGTGAGGCAGAAAAGAGAAAATGGTGAAGGGGGAAGAAGACACACGTAGCTCATTTAACCTTACAGCTGCCATTTCCCTGGACAGTGGATGTTAAGATAGTGGCTGGATCACAGAGGAAGAGTAGACATATGAGCAGTGAAACATGAATGAAAAATTAAATAGTATTTGAAGAAGCTTTAACTGTGTGGGTTCTGCCTGGCTCCTTGGGAGGATGCCTTGCTCTTAGTGACCGTCACTGGCGGGTGGTTTTATCAGTTAAATTAATTTTTGGGAAAGGCTGAAGTCTTAAGTGAGATGTCCTCTCAATGTTCCCACTGAGTTTTGTGAAAAAATTACTCCCTGCTTGGCACACGCTCCCACTCACAAGAAGAAAAAGAGAAGCTGGCAAAGTATTTTGTCCACTGACTTGAAAAGGTTTTGCAGCTTGTCACAGGTCCCCACAAGGATCAGCCAAAAGCTGGTACTTCTCCTCCAGCTAATAGTGGCAGTGCAAACCTAGCAGAAGTGTCCAAGTGCCCAGAAGTTCATTAGTGTGTGATCTTATTAAGCAAGTGTTCCAAGACCATGTTTCTTGCTCAGCTCCTCCAAGCCCGTATACAGGGTTCTTAACCTGACAGGTTTCATTCTGGTCCTCTGTAGAAGAAAGTAATGGTGACATTGCTTACTGGGAAGCCTGATTAATAAACTTCACTCTCTGCACTGGGGAAGAGGTGGTTTGGGGCAGCAGAAACATCTCTTAATTTGGTCCCACTGGAGCCTCTCTGAATACTACATCTAAGATAGGTAGTGGATTTTAACTGCTCTCTATAAGGGGAAGCAGACTTCCTCTGGAGTGAAGCAGCACTTGGCTACAAGGAGGTCTAGTTTTACCCCCTCTGAGTCGTCTCATCCAAGGACTGGAAGGAGGGGGTGATGAGCAAGCTGTGGAAACTTTTCAAAACATCTCCCTTCCAACAAGTCTGTAAAAACGCTGAGCCGAAAGACTCGAAGCAACTCACTTGAGACCAATTTTCAGTACGGCTAAAGTTCTGAAACCCAGACTGCGAAATCTCAGGAAGCAGCTGGGTTCCTAATTAAAACAAATAGTTAATAGATTTAGCAGGCCAAATTTATGCTTTTCAATTAAAACCACTATTGGGCTTGGGATCTGTGTGTGTGTGCTGATGCGTACTGGAGATAGGTGCAAGTTAGCGGTGAAATGCAGCAAGGGATTGGGTCAAACCTCTTGCCCACGACGTGTGCTAATGGATTCAGAACATCTTGGTAAGCAGAGTATAACAACTTTGGAGCAGAAAAATGTGTGTCAAGACAAATGCAGTGTCAAGGACACTTTATGCCTTCGTTGCCTGACCACAGACGGTTTGTCCTTCCGCATGAAAGCGGTCAGGCATTTTCCTCACAATAATTTGTTCTCATCTGAAAGCTACAAATGTTTTGCAGTGGGGGTGATGGGCCCAAGCTATTGATTGACTGGTGGTCACCCAGCAATTAGCCCTGCTTTTTTTTTTTCCCATGTGTTGCTGAATTTCACAGTGTAGACCAGAGAATCCATTTGCTCTTCCACAGGCGTTTCACTAAAACTGGGGTAAAGGCATTTTTGTTGTTGTTGTCATTTAAATAATTTTTATAGTATGACAATAATTCTCATTACACAAAATTTGATGAACTGATTTTATTTCCATCTTTTTTTCTACCAAGACAAAGAATGCATCTGTATGTTTTTGTCACAAGAAAGAAAGAAAAAAGCCATGTGTTGCCTCAAAACATTAGGCTGCCGAAAAGTACTTTTGTTGCTACCAAAATGAGGCTAGCATCTCATATAGCTGCTTTGGAACAAGAATAAGATAAAAACGGCTGTAATTTTGTAGAAGCTAATTTCTCTTTTCAAGTTAAATGGAGGGCTACTTCTATACATAATTTCTTCTCTCACAAAAAAAAAAAAAAAAAAAAAAAAAAAAAAAATCCAGTTCTGTGTTTTCAAAATGCTGATGAGAAGAGAAACTTTTCCCTGCAGTGAAATGTGAAGCAATTTTAAAAGGACAGGATAATATGTATCTCCCAGAGCCTGTCCTCAGCTGATCATGGGACTGTCACTGTGCCTGACCTCTGCATGGTGTTCAAATGAAAATAGAAGCTCCAGTCCCACCTCCAGTCCTCTGACTGTATAGATATTTATTCATTTGTGCTATAAATGGGGAACTTGGGGTTATCAGTTCACTGTAGCAGATTCCAATGCAAAACTGGGCCCCTCTCTATATACAAACATTTGTAACAGCCAAAGACTCTGTGGGTGCTATGACTAAATGCAGGCTGGCTGCTCCATCTGCCTTAAAATTTGCTGCAATGCTCATATTTAGTACGTTGCTTTGCAAAGTGTTTTCTGAGATATCTTGATGGCGAGAAAACAAAATCCTCTTGTATTGTTCTATAATGGGCAGCACTGACCTGATTTATCCTTCCTAGGAAGAGCAGCATGGTGATGGGGCAGCATTTTTGCATATTATGGAAATGTGGCAGTCCCAGAGATGCATTTGGTGTAGTGCTGGCAGCCAGAGGGGAGGTAGAAAGTGGGAAAAGCTGGGTAAATTCCACAGTGCTGCATTTAAACCCTGGAAATCTCATTTAGTCAGAGATTAAGCTCTGGAGCTAAATCTGAAAGGAGAAAGGAGAGGAAAAGCTATTGAAAACTGAGATTCTACTGCTGACTATGGAGGCCACATGACCCTGACACATAACTTTTACTGAGTTGACTATATCTCACTTCCTTTAAGTGCCTGTCCCTCCTGCTCACTCTCAAGGACTTGGCCAATCTCCTTTTGTAAATAGAACAATGCTTTATATTTCTCTATTACTCTGGACTGACTATATCAATAATGCCGGAAAGGCATCTGTCCAGCACAATGAGATTATTTTTCTGATTTCGGTTGACAGTTATGGTAATAGTTTGGCAAACAATCTACTCCACCACCAATGACCACAGATTACAGCTGTTTTTAAAAATCTCAGCTGCTCCTGGAAACTTAGAAGATTGATTACATGGACGGAAAGAGACAGAAAGATGTGTCAAAAGCTTTTATGGCTGAAACTTTAAACTCTGTCTTGCTCCCCTTTTCCCCCTCCCTCCCCTTCCCCCTTGGATTCTGAAAGCTGATGTGCAGTCCTGTAGTCACCTTACGTGAGTGCAGACCATAATAAATAGAGGGAGTAAACAAGCAATTGTGCTTTGAAGGGAATTGAGGAGCTGCTCAGCACCAAAACCTTCAGAAACCAGGATGGGAGCTGTAAAGGGGAGTGCGGGGGGAAAGATGCTTGTGTGGCCTTTCTGACCAGGGTGATGGGAGCTGGGGAGGCTGCCTGCCTGGCCCTGTGTGTGTCCTGCAGATTGTACTTCATCCCCTGTACCCACTGTCCTTCTATGTTTGAGGTCTGGGGCAGGAGGTTTTCTGCCCCCCTGGTGGACAGTGATATAAGCTGTGTCTTGTCTGTGTATAGACTGTATTTGCTCTTAAAACTTCAATTTGTTCCCCTTCACTCATGCCTTTCTTCAGCTCTCATTCAGCAGCTAGTGGATTTGACTGGGGGGAGGGGGGGAAGACCTGCAGGTTTATAAGAAAATTCCTGAAGAAAATCAGTTTCCTTGCATTATACATATTATTTATCTCACATGAATCAAAACTGGGACCTTACAGTCAAAAGCACACCTCACAGAGCTTAACACTATATTAAAGAACTCATAACCACCAATAGCCAGAGTGGAAAAAACAGTTTTGAATCTATGGCCCCTTTATGCAAAGAACAGGAATAACACCATCAGATCTGTGTGTCTAGCTAGCTCTGGGATTTCAGATACCAAATGTTCACAGTGAACTGCTCAGGGACAAATTTGCAGAACAAGAATTGTCTTCAGAAATTATTCAGCAGACATTTTCAATTTGAGTAACAACGGAGGAGAGAAAATCAGAGCCTGCTTGTGGACAGGGCCATGAACAGGGGGAGAGAAAAAAAAAAAAAGGAGGTCAATTCATCAAATAAATTATCCCCTATGAATTATTCACGCAGGTCTAACTTAACTGTTATTCCTACTTTCCCAGCCTCACTACAGGGGTTGAAAATAATACAGCTTTGTCAGTTTCTGGACTTTGATATTAGCAGGAATAAGATTTCAGAGTGCAGTTAGGTCCACCAGAGTCAGTCAGGAGGTGAATTTGGTCCTACAAATTGATTTTTCTCGTTGGCCAGGACATTGGTATGTTATCAGCCATCATGAGCCCACAAGATGCAGTCAGAAAAAGCTGACAATTACAGCAATCTCTTGATATTCCTTTTCCCTCTTAGTTAAAGAGCAAAAACCCCTCAAAACAGTAGTGAATATAGGTTAAGAATCTGTCTGTTCAAACTCTCAAAATCCAGGAGGGTTCATCTGTCTTATGAACTCTCACCCAAGCCCCAATTAGTATTATATTAACCTCCTTAAATATGGCATTGCTGTGATCTTACAATACTCCAAAATGGTCTATTAGCCACCCCATTTCCTGGCTCTGTCAGATGAAAATGTCTGCAGTAGGTCACCTGAAAGCATTACTCAATTAATTCAGTGAGCTGCAGTGGGTTCCCAGGATGTCTACAAAGCACAGGGAGCTTAGAGGACTTCTGTTACACAACCTCACATTTCTACATTACAAGTGCGTGTAAACATGATCCTAGGACTTGGCCGCCCATATTCTCAAAAAGAAGTAAACCTTGACCTCCTGCTGAAATTGGTAAAAATTAGGTACTTAAAACCCACGAAGAAATAGGGCCACACTATCATCAGTGGCCTTGGATTAAGTCCCAGGCAAATGAGATTATTATTATTTCTGGGTAGTCTGACCCACCATATATTCTGTGCATAATGCAGTTTTTAAGCAAGGAAAGAGATTTATCAATTTTGAGAGTTCCAGAGTATGCAAGAGACCTTTCAGGTGGGCTTGGGGGAAAATATCACTACTGTTTTAACGCCTTTCTGATCATCACATACTGCAAGTTACTCACTTTGAAAAAGCCTCTGGGTAACTAGCTGTATCTTTCAGAATCTGCCTTTAACTAGCTTTTGAAAAAGCAAGTAAAGCTCCCAAGCCAGCAGGGCATTTTGGAGGTTTTACCTGAGGTGCACGTTGTATAATTCATTGACACCACGTCAAACCTACAGCTATTTGTGGAGTGGTGGCATTGCCTCCACTGAATCCTTTCTAAATCAATCCAAAGCACCATTTCCCATCTTCTTTCCCAATCATGGCTCATTAAGCATCATGCAGAACATAATCTGTTAGCAGCATTCTCCTTGGCTGGTGAGAAAATCAGTTGTGAGTCGCTACCTTTTATAAAACCAAACGAAACAACAAAAAAATAAAAACAACATTATAAGGCCTGCCACTATTAGAGAGATTGAATGCAGGAGGTGTGTATTTATGCCACTGAGCCAACTTAAATGTTCATAAAGACGATGAAACTTCAGTATCCTGAGTCGTTGATTTCGAGCTTCAGGTCAGAGACAGATGACTTCATGCTGAGATTTATTACTAAGAGGCGAAGCTTTGGAGTTTGTGTCAAGGTGGGCTCATCCATCACTGGAAGAATTTTGCCATAATATTCTGCTGTCAGATCCCATCTACCCTTGATCAATCTATCAGTCGGCCTGCTTAGGAAATTGGACATAAACCCAATATAATCTGATTAGACATCCAAAAACACCGTCGATGGTTAATCATGCAGGTAAATTGTAGTGTGCTAAATATGACTCCTTCCCCAGTGCCTGCACGTTCTGTTTAGATGTGGCAGGGGAAAGTCCCCAGCTATCTGCCTGCCTGATGAATTTCTCAGTCCTCTGTGCCTGGGGAACTGGTGTTAATGCTGTGTCCCTCTTAAAAATTCAAATGCTTTTGAAATCATCTGCTGCTTGTGTGTGTGTGTGGAGAGGAACTAGAGTTTGTACTTGTAAAGTCTGGCTGTCCATTTTTAGTACATTTTGCAAGTGAAAATACTGGTGTTTATCAGCGGGTTCAGATGATGGGCTATTTCCAGAGAGTATGGAAATGTTATCAACATTTACCCATACCTACTTCTGAACTTTTTGATATAAATACCTAGACTCTGATACAGGAAAGTGCAACAGTTGACTTCAAAGGCTCCTTCTGTTTTCTGTGAGTGCCTAAAATCCATACTATCTTGTCTGTTCAATCCATCAATAAATCATCCCATTTCATCCCGTTTCATTTCTGAACCTTAGGTGATAGTCAGAGAAATCACTGCTGAGCTTCACAAAATTCCTGTGAAGTTCTGAGATGTCCTTGTTATGTCAGAACAGCTCCCTGAAGCAAGGCAATCATTTAAATGTCTTCATGTTGACCATGCTTGTGAGTCATGTTGCAAAGGAGTATGCCCACAGTGAAAGCTTAAATTGGTGATTTCCCTCTGATTTTAGCCATGTTACCTTCCATTTTACATCCAAGGAAAGCCTCAGATCACACAGTCCAGACCAGATCCTTGGCCCCATTATCTCCATTTGAGTATTAGTTCTTTTCAGAATGTCGTTTTGAGACTGCTGGGTTGCAACACTGAGCTCCCTCAGGTTAGAAACTGATGCTGAACTTCAGTATGGCTGAGATATAAAGAGAGATGAATTTTCCAAAATGAGGCAGAGCAGTGAACTGTGCTGGCAATGTAATTCCATTACTTTCAAAGGAGTTCAGTCTGCTGTAGCCAGTCAAGTGTAACCTTGTACCTTAAAGGAAAAAAAAAGGATGGATTTTTATCATTGTTATTACAATTATTACAATTATTATTTTTATTACTGTTGTTATTGCTGTTGTTTCTACTATTCCTTCAGTATAAGGCACTAAAGAAATGGAGATGTGTTTAGGCTTAAATAGCAAACACAACTCCAAAGGGAAGGAATATTAGTTGCTTTAAGGTGTAAAATCAACCTGCTCATAGTTGAAAAAGTGGCTGGCAGTGATTTCCAGATAAATTGCTTTGAAATGGAGTTAGGAAACACTTCACCCTCTGGTTCTTTGCCCACACAAAATGTCCTCCATGCCAATTGTAATCTTGAAAGTTTCCATTAATTAGGGGTTCAAATCCAAAGAAATATTCAAAGAGAAGAAGGCTGAGGTTAAGGTGAGACTTGAAGAGCTACTGAAAGAGACCAGAAGCTCACCCCAAAGCCTTTTGCTTCCAGTGTCTCTGACTTGCCTGTTTGGATAAGGAAAACTATGCAGATTGTCTAGACATGCAGAGGCTGCTGGCCACATCCATCAGCTTTATCTGAGTTTCTCTCTGAAGGGTGGCACAGACCGAGGACATTGGCAGTGCTGTGATGAGAAAGGACATTTCTCATCCCAGCCTTTTATTCTGAATCCAGGATATGTGGAAGATCTCATTAAAGACAGTTCAAGGGGAGTTACTCAGAGATGGCTTAAGAGAAATATACAGATGATGAAGGAAGAGAAGGTTGGAGCTCAGCAGAATTTATAATAAAAAAGACCCAGAATGGCCACACAGTTCATACTCATGTAACAGCATGGTCTTTATGAACTTTATTTGCCTGCCTCCAGGATGCTCAGACACTGTGTACCTGCCAGCTATAACACTGGACTCAGATACTATTTTTGGGGGGGGGCAGGGGGGTTCTCACAAATTATTTCATATGAGGCTGCTGGTGGTGGCTTCTGGTCAGCTTGGGCAACACACAAAGTTATCTTCTGCCTACATGCAAAGGGGCATTAAATACCAGGAGCACCCAGTCTGCCTGCTTGGCAGGGAAGGTGTTACCACATGTGATGTTTATGTAAGAATAGAAATCCAAGGTGGATGGAGACAAATGCCCCAACAGGCTGCTGTAATAATTAGGCAACATTTTTTTCCCACAGAGAGATCTGTGCTTGGGGTTTGCTGGGAGGCAAGAATCACCAATCTAGCTCTTCCCATCCTTCTACACACACATTATACTGCACAATCCGAGAGACAAAAAAAAAGCCTGAACAACATGCAGTTAGGAAAAAAACCACAAACACACGCACACAAGAGAGTCAATATTTATACTATCCTGAAGCCTGTAGAACTGTTTGAGTTGTTTGAAAATCCAGCAGGAAGGTGCACTGTAGCTTAGCATCTATGTTTTGAAGTACAGGAGAGAAGGCACAGAAAGCCAGGAACATTTTCCCTGGAGCCTAGCTCTGAAATGCCAGGCTTTAATGATTTGGAAAGAAACACATTTCAGCACTGCCATGGCCCAAAGTACAGCAGAGACATAGTCAGGAGGGTGGGCAGATCTTTCTCCTAAATACCTAAGGGGAAGTTTGTAACTGCTCTGATCCACTCCTGTGCCTCCCAAGGGCAAAGTGTTAACAGTGAAGTGGCCTTGTTGGGGTCGGGTGATACCATGTATTACACCACCAAAATTGTACCAAAGCAGCTACCGGGGAATTAGCTAAAGGTATTTGACAGCTGCTGTTAGGTTGAACTTCACTTTTACCACTCTGGGTTGAAAATGAATGCCAAGCTGAGGATTATTGTTATATGAAACCATTACCTCAGTTCTGGGTTATTGACCTGACAGGCCCTCCTTTGTTAGAGATCAAATTATTTGGACTTTTTTTGCAATGGCTCCACTAAGCTAGGGGGTTGTGGTTTCTTCTTTAACTGTCTTGCTAATTGCTTATTCCCTCCGGGGCATTTTTAAAATAATTTCCTTGTACTTCTTTAGCCAAAATAAGTACAGTCCGTGATAAGTATTGCCTGGGCATGTGATCAATTGATTTTTAAAATTTTTTCTAGGTTATTTTTTATTTTTCTTTTCCATAGAAGATTGTTAGCTGCCTCTGGACAGTTTAAAATAGTGCAAGAACCAGGCAGTCTCATGATCAAATGAATGTTATAGAGGGGCTTGAACTCCAAGGACATTTGCAATGGCTGGACAGACCATTCCTTAAAGGAATTTTTATTTCTTCAAGTTAGAGTCCCTGCCTTTGCAGGTAAATGGATTTATTCTCAAAGTGCTACCTCACCCTTGGCAGCATCAGGAAAGAACATGAAGGTTACATTCCAGCAGAAGGACTAGGTAGCTCCAAGATGTGCCTCCCTGGAAAGACTTAATTTATATCTTTCCTCTCCCCACCACTCATTTCTCCCTATTTGTTTGGAGGTCTCTCAAGAAACCAGTGTCTGGAAAATATGATGGTTAAACAAATAAACTGAGTTTGCTTTTTTAAGATTTTTTTAATCTTCTACAGATGCTTTTCAAACCTGGGAAAAGCATTCGTTCTCCTCAGTCGAATTCCCAGTGAGGGAATAGAAAAACCCAAATGGTTTTTGTAGTACATCCATGGGGATCTGTATCACCCTGCTGTGCCACATGAACTTTCCTTTTGGCACTGCTATGATGTGATGCAAACAACTCTGAAGAGCTCTGGAGTGAGTGTGACCACTCTCAGGCACATCACTCACCATCTACCCTTATGCAAAGTCAGTGCTAAATTTTCCAGTTTGTTTCCAACACTGACTTATAGTGTGCTTTGTCATCTTTTAACAAAACCTACAAAATCTTGTACTTCCTTGTAAACGTGTGAGGGTGGTACAGAGGAAAGGTGATGCTGCTGTTCCTTTATCACACAAAATAAAACTGATACGTGGGGAAATGGTATCTGGTATTACCAAACTAAGCATCTTACAGAGGTCAATAGAAACTACAGTTTCATCCATCCTCAAGTCTGACTTTAGGATGCAATAGTAGAGAATTAACTACAGATAACTAAATTCAGGTGCAAATTTAGTAGCCGAAGGTGAAAGGGCCTTTTACTTTCTAATTAGCATCAGTCATTGGATCCAGCCCTAGCTATTAAATTTAATCTAAGAGACTTGCCCAGGAGCTCAGAGGCAGTAAGAGTACATCACAGCAAGAATTGGCTCCCACTTCTTGGCTCCAGCCACTTCCCTTTCCTCCACCCCAGCCTCCCCTTTTGTACTTGTATTACTTTTGTCTGTGCAAGTGAATATCTGGCACCAGTATTTGTGCATATCTGCAGATCACCAAGCCAGTTGGGTTTTGCATTAAAAGGAAAAGAAAACAAAAGAGTTAGCCTTTCTCTGCCCGGACACCCCTGATACATATTCTTTACCATGTGCTGGCATGCTGAATTCATTTGTTTTTATTAACCAAACTCAGAATCAGTAGGACAGCTAAAAGGGAGGAGGCAGTTATCAATAGATAATCACAATGCTGTGGATTAGAGGCACTTAGCTTTGTACTGTACCTTTGCTCTCCCAAGTGTATGATTATATCCCTTGGCTATGCTTTAGATGATGTTAAAAACACACTAAAGCAACTGATATCCCTTCCAATCCCAAAACACATGCTAAAAGAGGAGATTAATCTCCTTTGGCAGCTGGTCACCTACCTGGTGGTGAGCCACTTTCATTAGAAGAGGAAGGGTAGGGCTGTGTTATATATACTTGCTCCTAACTACACAAGCATGGGAGGCAGCTGGCTCTGTGCTGTCCCTTGCATCCTCGCTCAGGAGTAATTTTCCCTGATTATTGAAAAATGCTTAGAACAAGAGAAGCACACCAGGAAAATGTGATATGGGATAGCTAAAAACCAAAGGGTCCTGGCCATCTACCAGATTCCACTCCAGTCATAAAAATCCATCCTGTAGACATGTTCAGGTGAATGTGCTGAAAGGCCTTTGTCAGTGCAATAGATGCAGAAGAGAGATGCAGAACAAATTGATGTTTTCCCCACAGGCAGGGTAGTCAGGAGCTCCTTGATCTCATCTCAGTTTCAGCTCCTTCTGAGGCCTTTAGAAGGTCACTCCACTGTTTTTTTCTCCATCTGGAAAATGGGAATAAAAATAAATCACATGCTTATCTAACTATCTCCTGGGGTTGGTGTGAAGTTCTTCATAAAACACTTTAAACACTGAGCAGGCTCTGTAGGGCTTGCCTTTATTATCAACTTGGTAAGTGTGTCCCAGATGAATGACTGCTGATGGGAGGATATTACTCCCACAAATTTTTCTGCCTGTAGAATCTGGCAATGTACGGGGACGTGAAGGCAAATGATGAAAATATGGGGGGAAAGCAATACTTAGGAGTAGGTTCAGAATAACTCCAGATTATTTAATTTGTATGCCCAACTCATAACCACTTCCCTTCCTGCTCTTGTTACATGTCATGATCATCAGGCTTTTCTCCATCTGCTTCACCTGCACATTCCCCTGCCCACAGTCTGTACTGGTACATTCCCAGTGACAACAGCTCTCTGGGCCAATCTATCAATCATGTAACCTTCCCTACAAGACAAGACACACAGGGTACTGCATGTCCTCCAGTAATGATTTTCTTCTGCACCTCTTCCTCCAGGCATTTTTGAGGCTCAAAATGGCAACAAAGCCACAAATCCCCTGTTCTAAACATTGATGTTCTGGCTGTGCAATGGGAAGCCTACATGCACCAAGGCCAAATGGTGTTCACATTCATTTGTCCTACAGGATGTACTTTAACAGAAAGAGTTGAACATTGGCTTCCTTTATCTGGCTGCTTCTATGTATTTCCTATCTTCAGACACAGAAATTTAACTTTTTTCCTGTTTAATTCAAGCATGGAACTTGGGTCCATGGATACTAGTCCCTGAAGGAAATAATCAATACCAGGCTCTAGGGTTGGGGATTTTTTTTTTGTTGTTGTGGTTTTTTAATTTTATTTATTTATTCTTGTTTTTCACCCACCTGCCCCCCTTTTTACTTTCATTGGAATGAACCAAACCTCTTAATACCCAGAATCCTTCTGACCCATCACTAATTGTTCCTATTTTTTAGGAGCTCTTGGCAGGTCTGGTGACATTATAGAAAAAGTCCTCCCTAAAGAGCACTGCCAATTTCAGCTTTAATTCCATCAGTAAACAACTTTGACTGTGTTGGGAAAATTCCATTAATCATTCATGTTCTGTGAAGAATGATACACAAAGGAGTTGTCAAAAGCAAGCAGCTACTCTCCATTTGTTTGGTAATTAAGAAACTCCAGGCCATTCTGATGGTGCAGGGATGCAAATTCCAAATCCAACTAGAACCACTTCAAATGAAACCAGACAGAATCACCTGCACTTAAACTCTGGAGGCCAGACTTTAAAGTCCTCTTTCCATTTCTGTTCTTGCAGTGGTGTATTTAAGGTCACTTGCCCATCTAAATACCCCATCAGGTATTCTGATGTCTAAATGATCTTAGCTGCCCTTACAATTATTTGTGGGAATGCACAATAATGTGCTACAACCTGAGCAAAAAGTGTGATTGTAAAAAAATTGAATGAAAGAGAAAAAAAGTAAAAATAAAATAAGTGGGTCAAAGTTCAGAATGTGATTTGTTCCTGAAATTTTACTTTAGACAACCCAGATTCCCACTCTGCTTTTCCACTGCCAGCACATGGCATCTGGTCCTTGGTAGCTTTACAGATTTCAGTGAATATCTTCTGGAGTAATGTACTTTAGAAAAGGGGGGTAGGAGAATCTACCTCTCAGACATAAAATTAATGGCTTTTGAAATATAAAGATGGCTTCTCTCACAATATTTCTAAACTTTGGTGTGAAGCCCTTCATTAAGTTTTTTACTGAGGCAGGAGTTACATGTTAAAGATATTTCAGATATATGTTATACTGGTCTGAGTAAATGTCTGAAACTAATTCCCACTCTGTTTGTAGCAAAAGGCTTTGAAAAGCAAGACAGGTTCTGCATCAGGATATTCCTTAAGTTATCTGCAATGCTCTCCCATGAGTTGTTGATAAGGGTCCAACCCCTGCTCTAGGGGACAAGCAAATAGAAAAGAGGAACAAAATTTTAATATGCTGGCTCTAAATTGCTGATGTTTATTCACCCACTTTTAGTTTATACTGGATTTATATGGCAACAGACTATACACTCACAGACATATTTGCTTCCCACAGTTCTTCCATGTAGATTAAAATGCTAAACACGGATCGCTGAATTTAGCCAAAGTTCAAGTTAGCTTTAGTTCAGAAAGAATGGGGCTGAATTATGACTTATCAGTTGACTGACTGGTTTAATTACAGACCTCCTCTTCTACTCAAACTGGAACTAGAAGTTTATTTGGAAAGTGTTAAACCTTCATATTGTAGAAAAAGGCTTTATAGAAAAAAAGGGGTTTAGATCAATAAATATTATTGGGCTTTCTCTATATAATAAGTAGTTACATACAATATTTTATGTCATATATAATTTTATTATAGAAATAACCTAGCTACTACAGATGTAAAAGTGTTCTGTGCTCTCTAGTGCCTAACTATCTGGACATCTACTTGGAGACTGCAAATCAGGCAACTAAATGCTGTGAAATCCATGCATTTTTAACTGATGGTACAAGCTCAACTGAGGCCCTTCAGAAGAAATCTGTGCCTTGGGGGTTAGTAGTACTTCATGCTGCCGACTTGGCTGCCTGAAGCTGTGGCCAATGTATTATTTATGAGGTTATTATTAGATCAGTAATGATGATCAGTAATTCACTGGTGGTGCTTGATTCTGGGCGATGTTCAAAATCAAAGATGTTGGGAGAGATGAGCACAATGGCCTAATATTTATGCTGAGGTCAGTTTGCCTTGCAGACTTTCCAAGCAGTCCCACCAGGCTGACCTGTTGGGTGGGATGGGAATCCCTTAGGAAATGCCCTGGGACCTGCACTCTCCTGGCCTGCTGCTCTGTAAGTCTCCAGGGTGCTCATTTATGTCACGTGGAGAGCTCCCAGCCAGGGGAAAGCCTCTTCCCAGGTGGGACCAGACCCTAGCAAAAGCCTGGAGATCTCTTTTTAACACAAAAATTAATACTTCCACTCATTTGTTATGAACATAGTCCCAGAAACACGACCCTTTTCTGACATTTCAGTGCAACCTTTCCTTAGAACACACTGTACTCCCTTGCTTACATGACACTGGCTTTAACATTTTTAACCCGTTTATATCAGACCAATGCAGCTGAAGAGAACCCAATGACATAACAACATTTTAAGAGGTTTTGATAACATTTGGCCTAAAATTTGGGGCTCACTTCTGCTCTCCAAGGTCCTCCTAAGCACTTACTTGGTTCTGTCAACAAGGACTGTAAAACTCTCTCCATTGTGGAACAATTCAGTCATTCAGGCTCATCAGCTAACTGGGCATTTCTCCTCTCTTGTGCTAATATTGATCTCCCAGAAAATCATTAGGAAAGCATAAGCTGGATTTTAGGGGTGGGAAAAGAAGATAACTAGCTGATTAGCTCTTAATCTAAATTTAAAAATCAATCAGTCAATCAATCTATCAATCAGCATGTGCTTCCATTAATGGGCCTGATTGATTTAGGATTAATTAGGGTGGTGTTTACCAATTGTACAACAGGAAAGAAATGCATGCTTCCTACCTGCTAGTAGAGAATTTTAGCATCATCAACCATGTTGGCTGAGCTGCTGTCATCTCCTACAAGTGCCTTTTCCTGCCTTTGTACTACGAAGTCACACACTTCTCTTTGCCCCATTTCATGGCAGGCTGAGCTATACCATATAAGCCAGCATTTGCTTTCAGATAAAAGTATTCCCAGGGATGGTTACTGCAGCTTAGCTGACTCATAGTAATTTGTTATGATTGGGTCATCTCTACTGTTTTTTTAATGAAAGCTGAATTTTTTTTCATGCTGCTTATTCTCTGAAGCTGCTACTTTGGATAAGAACACCATCCATCATGAAACCAAGGATACAACCACAAGAGTGGGCAAAGCTGCTTTTCTGCACATTCTCAGAGCTTGTGGAAGGTATTTAATAAATTCTGTAATATCAGGCAGTTTTAATCTACATGACTGGTAATTGAGATGGCTACTTGGCATACATCATCCTGCATCTCATCTCTTTCTCCGATGTATATCACATCATATCTTAATTAGAAAAGTGAGTAGGTCTGCCTTGAAATACATGAGGAGTATTCCTCTTGAGGAAAAAAAAAAAAAGCAAAGTCCTGTCTCTTGTAACAAACGGCCATGATTTTTTTCCATCTGATGATGCTGTATGTTCAGTCAAAAAAGAATGATCAGCCTTTTAATACCTGGCTAGCAATTTGTTGAAATGACTGAGGAGCTGAGGTTTTGTTGTACTCCAGCAAGTCTGGAACTGCATTTGGAGAATGAGTCAGGCAAGCTGTCCAACGCGGAGAATCAGATGGAATCAGGCGTGGGTTCACAGCCTCAGACCTAAACCCTGGGAAATTACAGGCCCACAAGGCATTCTCAGCATAGCAACATGGCAGAAATAAAAAATTCCAAAACAAAAATAAAAACACTTCTTCCTGCCAAACAGGTCTTCAGCATTTTTCCTTTTCATGGTAAATCTTCACTGTTCTGACCACAACACTACAGAAAAAAAGGGTGGCTTTCATTCTAAACTTAAAAGATATCCACAGACTGAGGACATGAATTTCAGAAGCAACTATAGACTTTTATTTACTAACCCTAAAGACAAATGATTACAGTTGATTAGACTCCATATACCTCCCTATAGCCAAATATGGTGAAATGCAAATGCTGACAGTCAGTCCAGGACCCTGAGCAGCAGACAGTTTCACCTTCAGGAATCAAAATGATTCAAGAGATGGTGAGGCTGAGTAAGGATTAGTGAATCTGTCCTTAAAGGACACCTGCAGCCTTGAGTAACCATGCTCAGGGAGGATAATCTGGGAGGAGATAGCTGTCTAGCTCTGGCATTTTGGAGCTGCCTCCTCTAACTTGGCTCAGGTCAGCAGAACCTGCATGGTCTCGAGCAGTCAGGAGATTTCCAGGGACTGCTCAGCTGTCACTGAGCCAATGTGAAGACCTCTCTGCTGCCCCAGTTCTATTTGGATGGCATAGGTGGCTGCAAATACCCTTGTGGTTATTTGTCATAGCACACAGTGATGGGTTTCAATTAAGAAGGCAAAACCAGGCTCTTAAAGCTGCAAAGATGCTATCAGGTGTGATAATCCCGTTCAAAGCACTCCTTCCTTGGTCTCCCTCCCACCACTCCTGCCTTTCTTTAGGCATGCAGAAAAGTCTGTGATTTTTTTTTATTTTTATATTATTATTTTTTTTTAATGCCCTGTTTTCAGTAGGGCACCTTAAAGGTCAAGTAAGATATTTGATATATTTTAATGCAGGCAGATTTGGAGATGAACAGACTTGACATATTTAAATAAAACATTCTAATAGTATGTTCTGGCCTTGAAGGCCTCAGGCAGCATACATTGTATTTGTTAGACACTATGGCTTAATTACTCTCATAAATGAATTATACCCATTTCAATTTAAAACCATAAGTGTTGCATTTGAACTAGGGTCAAATTAAACTTTCTGTCAATTATGCAGATTACTTAAGCAATTATGTAAATTGTTAATAAATTCTTAAATGGAGGGAATTTTTTTTCTTGCAAAATATATATTTTATGCATTACCAAGCTTAAGCACTTTCAGAGGACAGAAGTATGGGAGAAAAAAAGCGTGTGGCTTTCAATAGCTATCTTGGGATTTGCTGCACTGACTCTCTCCATCCTAGACACTAGTGGGTGAGGGTCATTTGTGCTTGAGATGAATCAGGAGAAGGGGTCCACCCACTTCATGCTACATTAAGGTTTTCCTTTCTCCTGTGGAATGAGAAGAGCCACTGGGCTTGTGGCAGGATGCTGGTGACAGCCAGTACTGTCACAGGTTATTCCACAGTCTTAGGGATGTCAGGGTAGGCTCCTCCTCTGCCCCCTGCTTTGTAATGCATTTCCAGAGACAGAAAGTTTGTGAAAGGAGTGACTATGCTTTACTTTTGATTTCAATTTGCTTTACTGTTGAAAGTCTGTCTCCTTCAGTGAGAAAGAAGCAGGAGTTTTGCTACTGATTTAGGTATATGATGATTAGTGTCAAGAACAATTAAAATAATAGTAAGTAATAATCAAAGTAAAAACGTTCCATTCTCTGGACTTGTAAACAAAATCCTGATCTTGCTTCCATTAGGAAGAGGGTGGAAGTGCACAGCTATGAGTGAGGAAGAATCCTGCAGAATTGAGGCTACTGCTTGCTGGATGTGTTTTGATGCAATTACACTGAATTTATTTTGGTGCAAGAGTGATTTGAATTTTTGGTGTCCAATTTTAGTCCTGTCATTAGGAAGCTCAACTCTCCCAAGACCTGCTTGTCCTCTCACCTACACCAGTTTTATACTAGTGTAACTCTGTTGACTTAATTAGAATTACTCCCTGCAATGAGAAGAGAATCAGGTCCATTAACTTTGATGGGAACTTTCATTAGGACTCAGTTCAGTCTCTGGAGCATCCAAATGAATTAAAGCTATATCCATTTTGCACCTCAATAGAATTCCAGAAATGTGCAAGTTACATTTCTGTGCTGCCTCCACCCATTTTACGCTGCCTTGCACATTGCTCTTATTGAATCCTGCTGATTTGTGTTCCTCCCAGCCCAAATTTTGCTTGTCAGAAAACCACAGAGTCTTCCAAGTTTCTACAAAGACATGTCCATGATTTATCTGAGCCTGGCACTCAGCTCACAGCTCTTCTTGTTTCTATCATGATGCAAGTTGTTCCAGTGCCGGGTGGGGTGAGAATTGGAAATCCCACCAGGAAAAACAGGAAAGCAGACCAGTGGTTGGGTCTAGAAGTTCAGGAGCTTTTGCCTCTCAGCTTTGGCAAGGGCAGCATTCAAACCCAGAACTTGGGCGTTCCCAACTTGGGCTGTGACTAATTGAAATCCTAATAAAGAAAAGGCCTCTGCCCTCAATCCTCTGGGCCACTTACCTTGTGCAAATTAACATTTTAACATCAGTTATAAAATGTGCTACATCTCTGGGACGTGGGTGGAGGGGGGGGGGGAAAGGGCGAGGGAGGGAGAAGCATCTAATGCAATGAAATATGCATATCAAAGCCTAAAAAGAAATGGGAAAATTAAATGAATGCTAAATTATGGATCTACAGAGGGACGGCTTTGTTAAAATCTGCACGGCGGTATCTTTAAACTCCAGAGTATTAACCAAAGGCATGGGGGCAAACATACCTGGCAACCCTTTACTTTTATTCTTTGTGACACATAGAAAATACTTTATAAAATATTAGATGAAAGGGCCCTTTCAAAGCTACTTTGCTTTTATGGTGCCTTTCTCCCGAGCTGTTCTGCATACTTAAAAGTCAGAGCCACCTTGAGTGGATTACATTTTTTTTTTTTTTTTTTAAAGTGCATTATAGCTTTTTCGCAGCAGACGACGTAACAGCCACCCGACCTGCGTTCCCAATGCCTTGTTGTCATCATGATAAACATTTACTGTGATAGGAAGGCAAAGAGAATCAACCTTTTTAAACACACACAAAACCCTCACTGCTTTGTTGAAGCAAGCGGCAGCCCCAGCTCACAGAGATACACAGGGGCTGTAGAAAGAAAGCTATTTAGAGCATTGAAAACAGGCTTATTACCCTGCTATTTTTTTGTGCACAGGATTTTTTTTCCCCTCCTTCTCTCTCCCCCTTTTTTTTTTTTTTTTTTTTTTTTTTTTCCTGTGACATTAGAGAGTCCGAAGTGACATACATTTTTTATAGCTTCATAAAGTCGTCTCCTGACCGGGTCACCCTTCTCATAACTAGGGAGCAGAACGCTTGAAAAAAGCCATTCATCAACGTGAAAGGAGCCGCTGTCTACTGGCTCCAATATGCACACAGTCTGGCAAGATTCAGCTCACTGCAAATGCTAAGTTACTCCTTTGCTAATGCCAAATGACCCGCTCACTTCTATTAGCACACAGAAGGGGACAAGAAGGGCATGGCTGCTTTCCGTGTCTGCATAAATGCCTCTCAAGATGCAGAGAGGGAGCAACACTCTTTGCTAAATGTACTGAACACATAAAAAAATTAGTTTCATATTTATACTAATTAAATATTCAATTAAACAAAGATAAAATTATGGGAAGAAGATTTGTTCTTGCCTAATGGGCTATGTCCCATTTTATTACTTTTCCACACATATACCATTAAAATCTCTGCAAAGGGATGCAGGATTGTTACTCCTGGTTTATGTCTTCCCCTTGCTCCCCCCACAGCTCTTTGTTCTGATCTGAGCCCTTAGGATGGGGTAGGTAAAATCAGACAGAGTGACAAACAGACTTCCCTTTCTGCTGTGGGAAAGCTCCTGAGTTAAAGATCGTTCTGCAAAAATACAGACATTTGCAAAGGGCTTGCATGTGGGAATACATCGATACAGGGGGAACAGGGAATGATTATCCTGGATGAGGCCTCCCTTTGCTATTAATGACGACCAAGACCAGATGCCTTCAAGGAACACCCTGGAGACCCTCTAGTGGGCAACTCTGGGATGACCTGCCAGGAGAAGAAGTTTCTTCCTGACCCTAAATAATTAGTTTAGACTCCTGCCAGGCAGCCCGAGGTCTTACCCCAACCCCTTGAAAAAAAGTATGTTAGAGATGTTTGAAATGAGCAGTAGCTTTTTTCACTATCAAAATAAACCTCAAGTGGCTTTTTCGATCTTGCTTTTGACTCCAAAGAGACATGGCAGCAAGGAATCTCGTAGGTTAATAAGTCACTAGATAAAAAAAACATCAAAACCAACACCAAGAAAACTATTTACTTTGTCAAATTTAAATGCACTTCACTGTTCTTGTGTTATAGGAAGAGTGATAAATCATTCCTTGATTTAACTCCTCTGTGCTGGTCATAATTTTGTAAAACTCTTTCACTCATCTTCTCTCTATTTTGAGCCAGTGCTAAAGGGTTCTTATGGTTTTCCTTTGAGATTTTTAAAAGTGGGTTTAGCTTCTACAAACTCTGTGTCTATTTCATATACTTTTTTGCAGATAAAGTGATCATAATCTGCTTAGTCATGCAGCGAAGTGGTACCACTTACTTATGACATTAGTTCCAAAGCTTGTTTTATTTTTGTCTTCTGCTGTTTCCACTACAGCTATACATTTAACTATGGGTTTATTCACCTTTCCATAATGCCTCAAACTTTTCCATCTATTTTTGATTGGGGGGATTTTTGTTTCTTTGTTTTGGTTTGAGTTTGTTTCTTTGCTTTGGTTTGGTTTTGTTTCTTTGCTTTTTGGTTTTTTGTTTTGTTTTATCTTCGTTTTTTCCCTTGAAATATTGTATATACCAGGGAACTTCTGAAAACTGGGGATCCATGTAAGCAGAGCTATGAGTTTATCTGGGATTTCCCTTTTACAAAACCTGAAGGCTTACAATAGCTGCAGTCTTGTTTTGCCTTTGAGAGCAGAAAGCTTTTTGCAGGATGAATGCAACAAAGCTCTTTACCTAGAGAAACCTGACTTCACTCTAAAATTTCATTTGTACTAATAGTTCACTGAGTACTTTTCTCATTATTAGCCAGAAGTTATTGCCTTCATCTTTCTCCTGACCAAGGCACTAACTTTTAAAGTAATATTTATCAGAAAACAGTTTTCTCAGAAACAGATTGGGAGTGTATCAGCAGCAAGTCGGTCCAGAAGCAAATTAAAGTGCATTGTTAGCAGTTCCTGGATAATGTTCTTTCCAGAACCCGCCTAAGCAGATCTCTGATATGAGTGGAGGAGGCAGGCTAGGCAAAAGAAGCTCAAAAGCTTTTTTTTTTTTAAGGCAATCATCACGGTGTTTCATGTGGGCCTTACAAGAACTGCCAGTCAGTAGTAGTGTCCCAAACCAAATGGATACACATGATGTTGCACTAAGACTATGCTGTCAAATTCAGAGATCCAGCCAGAGAAAGAAAAAAACAAACCTAAAAATTAAGCTTTCTTCTCCCAAGCTTTGGATCAAAATTCCCAATGGAAAATTTTGAAGGCCTTCTTTACCCTTCTTTTTTTGTTGTTGCTGTTTAGGAACCTTCTCTGATGAATAGTATTTCCTTCTTTTAAAAACCATTTTCCAGTTAGATACATGAAAATCAAAGAAAGGCAAAAATTGTGGAGGAAGTTCAAGTACAGAATGAGTGACTAAACCCCAGCTTATTGTAGAGAACCCCTCCTTAATGTAGAGAATGCTTCTGCCTGCTCTGAGCTGCCTGTGCAGGAAACAGGAGAATAACACATGAAGATACTTGGGTGTCGGGGCAGTCAGCCTGGAATTGCCAACTATAAAAGGAGATGGTGAGGCTGCAATATTGATTTAATTTTTGGAAGAAAATATAAAGTAAACATAGTACATTCTGCAAGCATCATATCTTCATAGTGCCAAGTAAGATAAAACAGGGCCAGAGGATTTGTGCTATAGAAGTTTGTCAAATGCTCCCCTTGACAACTTCAAGTCTTTCCCAAAATGGTGTCTCTAGATGGTTTGCGTCTTGCCTGTACCATTTGCTGTGAAGCAGGAAGCTCACAAAGAGATAACAAAAAAAAAAAAAAAAAAAAAAAACAAAAAAAAAAAAACCAAAACCAAAACAAACAAACAAAAAAGTTCTGCCTGGTTTTGAAACTGAGATTCTCTGTAAAATCCCAGATGGTTTCCAACTGTTTCAAAGTATTTGCAAGTATATTTGGAATTTAAAGAACTGAAGCAACCAGGAACTATGAATATACGGGGTTTAAGCATCCTTTGCTTTTCTGCCATCATCCCAATGAATGCAGTGTGACACTGAAACTCTGAAGGTGGACACTACCAGGCTTTAGCAAAGGTCAGATGTCTGCTTGGATCAGTTTGAATAAAATTCATCCATGAGCTGCCTATGCTGGTCTTCTGTTTCTACATCCTACAGCAGGTCCAGATGACTCCCTGTCTTTTTCTGGGCATATCAAAATCACACCAGGAATCAGCAGACAAGAGAATGGCTCTCAGTCCCTCTGTCTAATCTTGAAACACAAACCATAAAGCAGAGTTATTGGTGAAGCAGAAGGGAATTTGGGGTTTCTTGTAGACTGCTAAGGAAATCTTCAGAAGTTTCAAAAAGTTGGTTTCCAAAAGCAAGGGAAATTTAATTTCTTTTCCTAATCCACATGTTTTCTTTGCTAGATTTTTTGAGGATGTGTTCTCTTGTAAGGTCTCCTAAGCAGTCTGTTTACAGCCTGTTTAATATTCACATTTTCCTTTGGTTTTACTGTGACTTATATAGGAATTTGTGGGCAGAACTGGATGGCTAAGTAATTTATAGAGAAGGTCAATACTAGATTTGTGTGAATAATTGATTTTTCAGCTTGTTTGTGATTTTTTAAAAATAGACTGTTTAGAGTCCAGCTGAAAAAGAGCCTTTGGTAATGTCCTGAATGCTTCAGTGAATTGAAGAGAAAACCCATCCATACTGAAATATTTTATCCTTGGGAAGTCTTAGTTTTAATCAACTTAAAGTGTACTGAGAACACAGCAATTCAAGTTGAAAAAGAAAACTAACAGAACATTTGAGTTGTTCTTAGCCTTCTTCTAAAGAAACAACTTGGTCAGTTTGACTTGTTCTTTTCTTTGCTTTTAAACCAAAAAGGCATTTCAAAAGAAGCTTTTACAACCAAAACATTTGTCTAGCTGTAACTATTGCTGAAAACCACTGCCAAGCATGAAGAAATTGAGTTTTGTCTTTTCTGTAATTTCTGTTATTCTTAAAGTCTTTGTTTTTGTCATTCAGGTCATGAGTTCTTCATTTAAATGTCAAAATGTATGAAATTAAAAGTAAAAAAGAAAACTTTTATTGGGTTCTGAGCAACTTTGGGTACAGCAAGAGGACCTGGTTTTCTTTGTTTTAATACAATCCTAGTTTTTCAAGATTAACTGAAACTCTGTTAAGCAAACCAAACCCCTTGCAAACAGAAAAAGAAGTCACATTATTAGCAAATCACCCTTTCTCTCCCTGTCTGAGGCCTACTCTCTTTTCAGAGCACACTGAAACATTCCCACTGACTTCAGGTTTCTATCCCCCATGTCCCACCTAGGTTGTGATACTGTCACCTCCTATATAATTTTCCAGCCATGCTCTCCCAGAAACTCTGTCTCTCAAGCAAAGAGCATCACACCTTTCTATTTCTTTCAACAGCTTTCTCCAATCTCTCCTCTCCATTCCTCTGCAGCCTGCTAATCTCTTCTCTTTTTCTCTATTACCTTGTCCTATCTTTTTCCTCCCTATCATATCTTGCTGTTGGATCACTTCATCCTGCATCCCATTTGCATACCAGCAGAAGCAAGGTACCAATGTCGTGGGACATGACCCACAACATTTAGATTGAGACGTGTGTTTTTGGATCACTCACCCTAATCCCAATTGAGATGCAATGCATCTGAGCCACAACTTTGGCAGATGGCTCACAAATCAGGTGTTTGCTAAAACACCCCAAAAGCAAGAAGCATTTGAGTGTGCTTTCTATACACTTTGTAAACTCCAACACTCCCTTGATGACAGAGAGCCCAGTCCTCTCCTTGGGTACCCAGGGAGGGCTTAGATTTCAGGGGGTTTCCCAAAAAACCCATATATGCTATTTTTTATCTAAACCAGCTTGACACTTTTTGGAACAGATTTTACAGGGCCTTTTGGGAGAATTGTTTGTTTGGCTTGGGTTTGGTTTTTTTTTCCAATTTAATTTTTGGAGCTCACCTAAACCTCTTGCTCAGCCTCCTGTAGATAATTAGCTTGAATGCCATTTCCATCCCTTGTGCTAATGTGAAATCAGACAATGTCGAGAATAGGTAGAATGAGTTTTGAAATGAGATTGCTTACTTTGTAGGTGTGCAGAAGGGTTATTTGGTGGTTTTTTTCCAGGACCTGGGGAGCGTGCTTCATCTATCTTTTTCACTGGCTTTTAATAGCTACTTTTCATCAAGTCAAGAGCCCTGCATAAATGGCTGGGAGAGGGGAAAAAAAAACCCCAACCTGCTCCCTTCCCTTCATGTGAAGCAAACATCAGTAAGAGTGTTGCAAAAGGTAGTTATGAATCATTTGGAAACCCTTGCTTTGAAGTCCTCTTTTAACAGTTGCTTGTCCCCTGGTGGTTGCTGCCTGCCCTCTTCCTGGTGGTGTATGGATCAGGCAGAGATGTGTTAATCAGCTTTATGAAGTCTGACCGTAGCAAGACTCATGCCTGTACTCAGTCAATCAGTGTTTGGCTTGATGGTGCAGTTCTCCTCTTCTCTGTTCCACTGCTTGAGTTCATTGTTCCAATATCCTTGGTGGAGTCAGCTGGGAAGCAACTCTGTAGGAGGTCAGGGTGCCTCTTGTTTCATCCTTCTCATAAAGTTTGAATGAAGCTCAGCTGACTTCTTAAATAAAGTGGCTGTTATTTTTTTTTTTTTTTTCTGATTTGCCTCCAGATTGCCAGAACAAGGGGCTTAAGTTTTTCCCAGTGTTGTAAGTCAGGAGGAATAGCAACTGAGTTGCAGATTTACACAGGCATAAAATGAGTGGAAGTGAAACCAGTCTCCAGTTCTTTTATCCCAAACACAATGCCCTTTTGCCTTTTCTCTGCCTTCCACTGAAAAGAAAGATCCTTACACCCACCACCACATTGCTTTCCTAGCACCTCATTACTCTTCTCTGAATGCTTCTTGCTTTACCATTTCAATGGGGAGGGGGTCTGAAAAATTTACAACAGCCCTCTTGTCTCCAGGGGAGAAGAGGAACCCTGCAAGGTGCTGGGCAAGCTCCCCAGACCTCCGAATCCTCCCATTTCCTCGGGAATGTGCTTAATATCTTCTAGGTTGAACCCTGTCCTTGAGCTGTGATCCTACAGGGACACGTGTGGGTCTCTGCTCCTACACTTCCTTGGACCTCCATGTCACTGCCTGTCCCCTGCCCAGATCAAGGCTGTAGACATCCAGCAATGGTCCAACTCTGATGTAAACCCATCCGCACAGGCGCAATTAGTTAAATTTTCTACATGTGACACCTCCTGCCCCCCTCGCCTTCTCCCCCAGACCCCTCACTGCGTCTCCTCTCAGCATAGTTGAACTTTAAAGGGCCCAGGAGAAAAAAGAAATAAGACTTTAAATAATTTATTTTGGAGAAACAGTCAGTGAAGAGGAACAAATAATGTTTCACTAAAAGAAGCGGGACCTTTGACACTCCCCTTTTCACTCAGGTACCCGAAGGCCTGGCCGGATTGCATTAGTGAAATTTTCATTTGATGGCATTTTAATACTCTGCCTTGATGACTTTTTAGCAACATTTACTTTCAGAGGTCTTGAGTGCTCCCTCAGAGGAAATGAAACATGTCAAAGCCCATTACAAAAATCAAAATTTAAATACCTCAGCCACGTTGGGGCTCACACACAATCCCATCAGCGCTTAAACTGCGGCTCACAACTACTCATTCACTTGCTCAGTTGGTAATGAGTACATTTGATGAAGCATTCTGGGGTCATGGAACATACGTTACTGATCTAAACTTAACCCATTGATTGCTTATACACAGAGGACCAGGGAGGGGCTCTTTTATTGAAATGTAATGGTAGAATAATTTCCACCAGTGCTGAAATATTTTTTCCTTTTTTTTTTTTTTTTTTTTTTTTTTTGTTAGCAATTGCTTTGATGAATCAGAGTATTAATAAGCATGATGGTAAGGCTTTATTTAAGGTGGGGAAGAAGGAGCCAGGCTGGGAATTCAGAGCAGTTAGCTGAGCTCTTCAGCCACTGAACAGCAAGTGCAAGACAAAAATGGGGGTCCCTCCTTATGAAACCTGCATTTCGGCTGCCTTGGAAATCTTCCTTGTTCTATAATCTACCTGCTTTTTTTAGTGCTATATTGGTTTGCAAACAGATAGTGGCAGAGGCAAATGTCCAGTACAGGAGAGCAGAGTGGTAGCACGGAAGTGG
The DNA here is from genome assembly GCF_036169615.1 of Heliangelus exortis. Taxonomy (NCBI): domain Eukaryota; kingdom Metazoa; phylum Chordata; class Aves; order Apodiformes; family Trochilidae; genus Heliangelus; species Heliangelus exortis. The sequence goes on from NC_092432.1 coordinate 5,550,842, forward strand.
TAAATTATAAGTATCATATCTAAAATTCAGCAATAACGTGTATAAAGTATCTGCACTATATAAATCAGTCTGTACAGATTCCATATTTTTTTCTGGTATGGAGGTTGTATTTTTCTATGGACCATTCCCCTTTTCTCATTATTTTTCAACATATCTAGCACAAATAGCTGAAAATGTCTGACATTCCCTTCATTCTCCTCTCCTTCCCCCACAAAAAGAGAAACCTTTTTCTGTTGTATGTTAACTTACTCCGTGAGGTGACCATGATGTCATTATGCCAGTACAAGATTTTTTGCTGCTGCCATTCTGAGCACATGATATATTTTCAGCAGCTCAACAGCAGTTTCAAGAGCTATTCCAGCCAATCCTTTTACCTCCTCAAAGAAGGCTGGCTCCAAACTCTGCCCTTTGGCATTCAATCAGCAGAAGACTTCTTGGTTCATCCAGCAATTGCTGTCCTCTCATTTAGACAGCATTTCTCTATTCTATTCCTTCTAATTGCAGTAGTAAAACCCACATTCAGAGAGCAAATGTGATGCAGAGCCCAAGAGTTCCTTAGGATCTGGAATAACCCCTTATGCAAGAAAAGTCAGATACCACAGAGACAAGTTTGCATCCATGTAAACCTCTTTCATCCAACCAAAGACTTGTGTTTCAATTGAGTAATTTGTTGAATACAGTAGCAAGCTGCAAATTGCTCCAAGTTAAGGTCAGCTAAAAATGTAAAATCTGGGGAATTTTGCAAAGACATGGAGCAAAATTTGGACCCATACTGAAGTCCACAAAGGACAATCACCTTTAAAGCTGATTTCACATGTGAATGATAAGATGCCAAACAGCCCTCAAAGATGAAGGAATGATCAAACTTTGGAAAACAGCTTGGATCTCCCCTGAATATCAATGACCCTCTGAGCTGATGGGAGACTTTCTCCCTCACACACAATTAGATAGAGATTAGGCTGGGCTGGAAATTCCCAAAGGCAAAATGCAATAAAAACATTGTACATGGGGAAGGTTGTAACCCTTTCTTTTGTTGATGAAAGAGTAGCATAGCTCTAAGGATTCATAACAATAAACAGTTGTAGGTATTGTGAGGAGACCACTATTAAATTGAATCAGGTCCTACCACTATTTTGTCCTGGGCTTTTATTGCTAGGAGGAACAGAGAATGCAGGAAGCATCTTGTGTGTAAAAGCTCTTTCTGGGATTATGAAGGACAAGTGGTTCAGTGCAATTTATACTTGCTGTAAATGTTGTCAAAAGTCCAGTTCCAGCTTCTTGCCAATTACTCTGCATTGCACTAACCATGAGATGAGGAGGGTAAAATGCTGGTTGTTACAGACAAACTTTAGGAGTTCCCATTATTCTGTCTTGGCTCTTCTTAGAATACAGCATAATTCACTGTGGCCAATCTCACTGTAGAGATGATTTTGAACTTTTTTCTCCTTTTTTTCAGTCATCTTCTGGAAATGTGTTTGCAATCAATTTTTACAAGTCAGAATAGTTAGCAGGAGCCAGTTTAAACCACATTTATTTACTGATGTCAAATGGCAAGGCAGGAGGGCAGTGAACTAGAGGAATTCTTCCATGAGTTTGTGTAATGAATAATTTTGACATTCTGTGAAGAAAAAATGGAGGCAGATTCGCAGAACTTCTTACAGATTCTTCTCTCAGCTCTGTGAGTAACTAAGCAAAATCAATAGCATATGAATCAGGGATCCTGAAATCTGGTAAAGGAAACAAATCTAAGCAGGCTTCTGCAATTCTTATTCCTGGTGAACAGCACTGAGCTTTTTGCTGTTTCAGAATTTGTCAGTATCTCCATTAGAGAAAGAGGGAGCAGAAATTGATCTGCAAGAGCTGCCTTCATCTCATGGTAAGAATGCAAAGTGAAAGACCTCACGTGCACTCCAGACTTTGACATTTTCATGCTCAAGCCCCTAGAAACCAGCAGCCAAGCAATTTGATTGTTCCACGATAGTCACTCCAAGACAACATCACCACTGAAAAGCAGCCTGGTTGCTTTTGCCCTGGTTCTGCCAATCTGCCTCAAGACCTGCCTAGGAATTTGTTGACCCATTTCTTCCTCGTTCTGGTGCCTGCCCTGTGCACCATGTACGCTATAAATCCATCCCGCAGGATGCTGCACTGCTCTTCTGTAACATGAATTTATGCTAATGGCTGTCTGCATATGCTTATATCACATATCTATATTAAACTTAATAGTCTGTTACATTGCTTCTTAACCCTGTGTCCACACATGATTAACTTTTCTGATTTCTTTCAAAACCGTTATTAACACAGTGTAGTGTTTCACTCAACATGTCACTAACTTTCCCTGCCTGATGCAGGAGTTGGGGTAATTATGCAGCCTTAGAGTTCTTCCCACTAACACTGTACACAAAGGCCTAGGAGTTTATTCAGAGATCTGGGGGTTCTGTATGAATGTGTGTTTGTGAATCCTTGGTTTTGCTGAAAAAGTAAGTTGTAGTAAAGGTAAAAGGATGATCTTTCAAAGGCTGGTTTTCAGTTAACTGATTCTTAACTAAGTTCAGTACTTTTGGACCCAGCTGTCAAATTCAAATGAAAGGTCATCAGCTGCTTGAATTTGTAGTGATATGCATGAAAGTCACTGAAAGTCAAAGCTGGAGTTTAAAAGAATAGTTCAGAACATATGGTATCCACTTTCAAAACTTTCTGTAGACCTATAAAGAGCCAGACTCAAACCACTTTGACAATTCAGTGACCACAGTCACAAATACTCTTTTAAATGTAAATATCACACTATTAATAATTAATTTCTTGATAGTATAAAATGTTGTATTTGCTTACAGGTCTATACTTTCAGTGGTACAGATGCAAACTTCTCAACTTTCTGCTCAAGGGAGCACAGGCTCATTTTTGTACCTCAGTCACAGCTCTGGCAGTGGCTGCTAAAGGCAAAGATTTTTGATGGTTCTGCCACACAGCACACTCTCTGAAGTCAGAATTGCATAGCAAACTCTACAGTTTTATTTTTATGACTCATTTTGAGGTTAAAATGCTACTGTCATCTATAAGGCTCTGAAGCCATGAAGTTGTGCTGGAATCCAAAGGTCTTTGGAAAACTCTGCCTGCTGCAATTCATATTTAAAAGGTGAATTTGTTCTATCTCTCCTCTTTCGTCTGTGGCCTTTAATTTTGAACCAGTTGGAAGATGGGACAGCAAAGAGAAAAATCACAACAAATGTCAGCTCTACCTTCATGCAATGTACTTGCTGTGTTAAATAATGGGAGTAATAGGGACACAGCCACCAACTTTTCTGGATAAGGGTGGTTATTCCAAAGGAAGATGAAAGAGTGGTTTCCAAATCAGAAAGGAAATCAACAGCAAGGGTGGAGTCAGCATTCAGGAACTCATAGTTGCAGACCCATGGCTTTCACTGTCTGAAGACCCAAAAACTCTCAGGAAAAGGAGAGTTTAGTACAGGGTTAAATAAAGAAGATAAAATAAAAAATAGTAACAGTAGTAATAATAATGATAATAGCTAAAATTAAAATACTACAACAAATTTGGGCAGGCCATGCTGGTACACAGCTGAATAGATATATGAGCCAGACATAAATTTAAAAACTGGAAAATCTTTGACTCTTGTTTTCAGCATTGATTTTCAGAGGCCAGGGGAAGGTAGGAAAGACAAGGGCTCAGTTGCTTGTAAGGAAACAGGACTCATCTCTGCAACACACTCTCCTTGTTGAGCAGACAGACATTTTTTACACTTACAGAGTGGACAAATACATAATTTATTAGCTTATGTGTAAATGTAGTGGTAGCTTCTGCTGGATCAGTTCTGGCTCACAAACTTCTGCTCTTGTACTTGAACTTATTTTATCCTCTAGTCTATGGCCAATAGTTTTTATTTTTAATGGATGAGAGTTCAAGTGATAAGCTATGGCCAATAGTTTTTATTTTTAATGGATGAGAGTTCAAGTGATAAGCTATTTCTCAAGCATTATGTATGGCTGAATTGGTGGCCATGAAGCTATGAAATCATTGCAATCAGGGTGCAAAATCACTGTTTTTTTTAAAAATAAGAAGCTTGCCAATGGCATTAGAGATAATCTAGATTGAATTGCTCAAAAAATGGGTCTTCGCTCTCCCAAAGGCAGGAATGTAACTGATCCAGCTCAATACTATATTGAAATTTAAAACAAGTGGTAGGCAAGTCTACATGAGCTTTATAAAATATTAAGCTCTCTCGGTTGTAATACATGTAGCCATCATGAAACAGATTGGGCACAAGGGGGGCAAAAATAGAGTGAAATACCGGAATGCTCTTGGGATTGATTGTATCACATAAGTGAGCAAGGAACAGGAAAGGACTTCTGCTAGTGGAAAAAAATGACTTGGCAACTCAGGGATGTGTTGTAAGAAGAACTTGAATAAAATAAATAGGGAGCACTTTCAGGCTGGGGGGGCTGAATGAACACAATCAATCTTCCCTTGGCTGGAACTGCATCACTCTCATCCACAGCTCCCTCTACTGAATTAAAAGCCCACGGTAACTTCAGTTACTGAGTGAGACTCCAACAAAGGACATTCACTGAGGACTCCATGATGTGTGTAATCAAATATGGGATTTCTGAATGGAAGGTTTTGGGGAGCTGCAGCCTCCTGTTGGTACCAACTCACAGATCACATCTTAGGGGTGGCTTGATGTGGGCATATTCAAGAAATACAGCAGCCTCTCTGTTCACGCTGAGTCTACATCCAAGCCATGGCATGAGAATAAATTAACCATCAAGCTAATGCTGTGCCACAGTTTGCCATGTCTCCTGATGGCAAATCTTACTCTTCTCTACCCCTTCTTTATCAGTCCTCTGAGTTCTCATTACTTTCATTCTTGTCCTTTTTAGGATGACTCGGTCCTTCCTATATAAGAGGAGCCATGAAGGAAATACCATAATCTTTGCTGTAGTGCCACTAATCCTGTTTTCATAGTTACTTTAAAGGTCCTGAATTTTTACTGGTGGAAATGCTTTTCTCTGAGCCTAGTTGGGACCTTCTGAGCCCAGGTTCTGTGGTCATGGCTTCTAGGTCTTTCTTCATCCAGGTAGTAGAGAAGTTAGGCTATTGTGGTTTAGGGAGTTGTGGTGCCTTACTCTGTGCATTGAGTAGTGTCATGTGACTCTTTGGGTTTTTAATTATTATTGTGGAAACACCTAATATGAGTCAAGTTCATATGAGACTCTTGAATAAAAGATTTCATTAAAAACCTTTGTCTGGCTATTTATTATGCTGTTGATGCCTGGAAGTAGAAGACGTCATGTGCAGGAGTGAGACCTTCAGTTCTGTAGAGTTTCTGCTAATTAAATTGCTAAGTGTGTCTGTTATTAGGAATCCAGGAGAAAAGCAACAAGGGGAGGGAGGGAAGTGCCCATCTTGTCCTTTCTCTGCAGAGCAACTTTCGGATCGCTCTGACCTCCAGGTCTTATGGAGAAGGTGTCTCTCCCACCTTACCCAAGGAGAGAAAACAGGGACAGGAAAAGAGTCAGAGCAGGGGGAAAGGCATGGCCAGGAGTTCAGCTGGAGACTTTTCAGGCAGAACTTGCCCTCCTTAGATACACACTTCACCCTCTCCTCCCCCAGCAGCCCCATGCATCTGACATTTCTGTCAAAAGATACCCTGAGTCGCCCCTCCTCCCTCCCCCTCCTTTCTTATCCCTTTGCCCTTCTCTTTTCCCCATCTACCCCCCCCTTCTTTCCCCTTATATGTGAATAGTGAGAAAATGACTGGAAACAATGTGCCAGTTTGCAGCACTTTACACTGAGGCCCTTTTCTCTTCACCCCTGACTCGCGAATGACTGAGAGTTGTTTTATTGTAGAAAGATTCTCAGAGAAAAGAACTTTTATTTTACCCAATAACACAAGAATGGGCAAGGGGCAAACAGTTAGTGCCTTGTTCCCAGCTGCCACTCAGACCACGCAGGGGAATTGCTAATGGGGTCTCTGGGCCCCCTCTCTCCTCTCCTCTCCTCTCCTCTCCTCTCCTCTCCTCTCCTCTCCTCTCCTCTCCTCTCCTCTCCTCTCCTCTCCTCTCCTCTCCTCTCCTCTCCTCTCCTCTCCTCTCCTCTCCTCTCCTCTCCTCTCCTCTCCTCTCCTCTCCTCTCCTCTCCTCTCCTCTCCTCTCCCTCTCCCTCTCCCTCTCCCTCTCCCTCTCCCTCTCCCTCTCCCTCTCCCTCTCCCTCTCCCTCTCCCTCTCCCTCTCCCTCTCCCTCTCCCTCTCCCTCTCCCTCTCCCTCTCCCTCTCCCTCTCCCTCTCCCTCTCCCTCTCCCTCTCCCTCTCCCTCTCCCTCTCCCTCTCCCTCTCCCTCTCCCTCTCCCTCTCCCTCTCCCTCTCCCTCTCCCTCTCCCTCTCCCTCTCCCTCTCCCTCTCCCTCTCCCTCTCCTCTCCATCGAGTTTTGGTGCCGTCTCCATCCCCTGCCGGGGAGTGAGGGGGAAAATCCTCCTAAGATAAGCTGCTCCACTCGTTTTAATAACTCCACTTTTAGTTTTTTTAGGGCAAAAAATGTTCTGAATTTTGACCATCAAGACTTGGAAGGCAAGCATCTGATAGGGGTAGGCCAGGGATGTAGTGACACAGCTTGTGACTTGTCCCCTTTCACCTTGAAAAAGGAATATAAGACAGAAGAACTGCAACAGAGGGTGCCTGGGATAGAGAAAAAAAAATTAAAAAAATTCCACTAATACTTCAGCTGTTGATTCATAGTTGATATCTAAATGTCAGCCTTTTACAGCTTAATCATGGCTTTATTAACCCCTCTTTTTCCTAGCTGAAAGGCAGGCTGACTAGAAGGAAAGAATAATAAAGACTGGAGGATGGGGAAGCTGAGATGTGAAGAGTGAATTAGACTTGTTTAGAAAAGAAAAGACTAGACAAGAAAAGACAAGCTGGGAAAGAAGGGTGTGAAAAAAAACCTAACAGAAAGCATCATGCCATTGGCTGTCCAAGTGTTTCATATTCTCAGCAGCAAAGTAAGAAGCAGAGTTGTTGGAGACATTGAGAATTTGGGGAAAAAAAAAAAAAGCTTCAACTTAATTTCATCCATAATTCTCAAAGCTCATCTGTCATTTAAAATCATTCTAACTTGTTACACACTGAATGTCTGATTATGGATAGGATTTTCAGATTCTGATGAAGTTAGGTACTTAAACTCAATGAGACAGGAATCATCACATTTCTTTTGAATATCCCACAGTTTGAGGACTGTTTTGATGTGTTTGATTTAGTAGGATGCCATTAAATTTGCAATGACAACATCAGGGTTCAAAGAAGTTTTCCTGATGGTCTAATATGTGTTCCTGGGAACTTCTAGTCATATAGAACATAAGCAAAAATACCTATACTTAAAGCTGGGGGGCACTTTTTTATTACATTATTTTATTTTTACTTGTTTGTAAATACTTCTAAGCTTTCTGAGTGTACCTCAGAAGAAATTACATAGCTTGCCCAAATTACAGGATGTGCACCATACATGTCCACCTAGACACAGGAGAAATAAATTTTGGTTTGGATGCTTCCCTCATTATGAATATTTGTCTGTTTCCTTCTTTGCTGGGAAGAAAACCTTAATGATTTTATCCTATACTCATATACACAAACATGAGCTTCTGCACCTACTTAGGATCCCTTGGCTTCACTAACAGGCAGGTGGAGAGAGAAATGAAGAGTATCATGGAAACTGTGCCAAGAATAACTTACTTCTAATGATTATAGCAGCTATAATATCCTTTACATAGTAAAAAGAAATTAACATGCATTTACTGTAGAGAATTTAAAATTGTATACAAATAGGAAATTTAACAGGGTTAGATCTGTCTGAATCTTTTTTCTAAATCTGGGAAAAACTGAGGTGTTGTTACTAAGAAATCCAGGTGCATTGGCATCAAACTTGCTCTAGGCCAGGTGAGACTCTTTCTTTATAGATGCAAGATTGTTTAAATATCTTAATCTATTTTTACAAAATGAAGTAGGTCTTCTGCAGTTTCACTAAAGCCTCATATACTCTGTGCTCAAGAAAGTTTCTTTTCCTGGGTGTTTCAGGTGCTGAGTACGAAATGTTGCATTTATCCTTTATCTCTCTCTTTATTCATTCTCCCTCTTACTATGGATAGGAAATACTTTTTTATTTTTTATTTTTAATTGAAAAGATACAGACTGATAACTTTGAATTCATAGATACCTTTGCTAACCAAAATGAAGATTTGAGTCAATAGATAGTCTGTATCTGTCTGTATTGATTCTGCCCCAGACCCATTCTTCTTGATACTGCAGAAAAGGGAAACACATTTCATATTATTGATGACAGAATTTCTGAAGCAGGATCTCTGCTTTCAGTGTGAAATTGCCACAGAACATATTTAGTGGCAGGAACTTATACAGATTTCTGGAAGGCCTTAGAGAAGGACTGGCCAACCTTCAGATCAGCATCTTTACAGCTGCATTTCCAAACTTTCTGAGTTGGTGGATGAGAATAAAATTTTGGTTGCACCTTGGTGACAATGCAGTGATCAGCAGTTGATCACAGGCACCATCAGCCAGTCCAGGCACCAATGATTTGGTTTCTTCACATCACTCATTTCAGGGCTGCAGATTTATGGGAACAAATTTATTCAGTGCTAGTCCATATAGAAAAAATAAGGGGAGTGACAACAGCTGTTAAAGCCCGTGGACATCTCAAATTCAAATTAAACATTGGTGCTTTGCCCATAAATTTATCCAGGTAAGCGCTCTACATTGGCTTCATCTCTCTTCCTTTCCTGCTCACATATGTGATAATCACCACAGTGAATGAGCTCTTAGTTAACTGTTGCTCAGGTTGTAACTCAGAGAAGCAATTCAGGCTGCGAGAGCAACATTTCAATTATACGAATAATCAAATTCAAAATGTTATTTGAATAATTTGAGTTCTTAAATTAAGCAAGCACTTTTTTGCAAGTGTTCTATAAATTACATTTTCCGCTACATTGGCAGTAAACGGGTAATTAATATCTCAACTTTTCCTTCTTAATGTTGATTTAAGAAAAATAAAATAAGCTTAGGACATAAATGAGCTTTGCTTTCATAGCTCAAACATTACTGTCCATGCTCAGTTAGCTGTGTAGCTCTGCTAGCTTTCCCATAGCTGGACATATATGTAAGTATACAGATCCTTCTGTTAAATTCAAAGAGAGGAATTCTAGAACTGAAGAAATTACAACTAAGTTGTAGTGGGTTTTCTGCTGATTTCAGAGAAAATAGATCTACATCTTTAAAATTAAGAGATCTGATTTGTTACTTCTCATCCTGTACCAGCCAGGCATTTTAGTTCATTTGCCTTATATCAAATGAATCTAAATTTCACTGCTTTTCTGACAGGACAAATGTACATGAGTTAAAATAATAAAAAATTGCAGTCTCATAAATGCAGACACTGTAATTAAATAATAAAAAAATAATCTCATCTAACTTTTCAGAAAGGTTTTGTGAAAATGCCCCTTTTTTTATTTTGATAAATTAAAGGACAGAAATTCATATCCATAATATGGAATGAATGGTTAATATTTCTCAACAAGGGAGAAATTAAGTAGACCATTGGGTGAAACAAAGAAGGGGTCACCAGTGTCTAAATACATGCAGAGCTTAATCACTTGACCTCTACTATAGATATTATGTTGATAGGGTTATTTATAGAAAATACATTTGCTCAGAGTGTGAAGGTTAAACACTTGCTGTTCCCTTTCTAGGGTTAAATGTAATGAAGTTTCACCTGAGTGACAATAAGATATATAAATGACAGCAAAGGAGACAAAGAGGGAAAACAAAAAACAAACAAGCAAAAAAAAAGACTGCATGTTTCCAAATCTGCACTTAAAAATGGTAGAAAAATGCAGACAAAAATAAACAACTTCAAAAGGATCCACATTTTTTTCATTTAACTGATTACTTTTAGTAAAACATAGATCAATTTGTATATGTAAATTATAAAATGTATTTATTTTGTAAAATATATATCAAGCACTTATGTGAAATGGCTTCAAGAATAGTTATGGTTCCTGTAAAGAGTGAGGAGCACGGAGGAGGTTAACGATAGCCATACTTTATTTGTATATTTTTTTCATCCTTCCATCTTTTAGTAACCTGGTTTTGTTTACAAGAACATATATCCAAAATACATTGAACTTGGGAATTCTTTTTCTGTTTCACCAGTCTCTGCCCAGAGCTACAAGATGAGCCAGGAAGGTGATGCAAGAGTAGTGAAATACCAGAGAAATCATGAAATTTGCATTCTTGGTTGTTTTAATAAGGATGGCAGAAAGTGGGGGGGCTCTAAATTACTGAGAAGGGACTTCACAATATGCAAGAAGCCCTGATACATACCCAGCAACACAGAGCCTTTATGTGACCCAAGTAGGTGTTTAGAATCCTATAAAATAATAAATAAAATAAATAAAAATAAATAAATAAAATATGCAGTTCATATTTTATATGAATAAAAATGCAGTTTCACATAATCAAAGGTTGTCTAGATGGGCTCCGTTCTCACATTTGGTCCATGAGTGTCAACCCAGAAAAAACCTGCTGGCTGGCTTAAACAGAGCCTAGGATCAGCATCTGTTTGCTCCATAACATCCCACAGGGTGGTCAGAGCCTGCAAAGCCCTTTGCCAAAATCATATTTTAAACCCCTGCAAATCCAGCGAGTGAGCCGCTCTGTGCTTCCAGCTCTCCAGCCCTGAGTCTCATGGAATATTTGAGAGTATTTATTTTGATCATTTTCTATCTGTTTCATTACATCTGAAAATATATTAGGCATAAATGGTTTTTTTGGGGGGGGGTTTACTATTTGAGAAGCTGAATACATGATCAGCAATAATAGCTCTATCCTATCCTACTGGTCAGAATCAGTAGTTGGTTAATTATTCAGCAGGCTCTGGTATTGCTGCCAAGCTCATGCTTTCTTCTCTGAGAATAACAGACAAGCTTGTTAGAGCAGCTTTCTTTGGACTGTCACTTTAGTGTTGATATGGGGTTTATTGAGATGCCGGCACTTTAATTTTAGCTTATTCTTTTTTATTTCTATCATTAAAAATGTACAACTTCCCCTGCAAATCTGTGCCAGCAAGCTAAACTCTGGTAATATTACCTTTGCTATATCATCCCATTCTTTTGCAGAAATTATGTGCATGGTTTAACATCTTCACTGAGGTTTAGAATTTATCTTTATCTTTTTCCTGGTACCGTATGTTGCTGTTTTCTACTAGTATGGAGGTGCAGCTCACCCCCTCCATGACATGGGCAAGTGCTTTACAAAAGAGTATCTTTGACAGTTATCTTTTATAGTCTAACATGACCAAAGTGTTAGGCTTTACACCAGTAGGCCTTGTACTGCTTTGGGATTGGACAAAAGGCAGAAGTCTTGTGATAGTAGTATCCATTTATGAGTTTGCATTATCATTTCATAAGGCAAAACAGAAGGTGATATAAGCCCACTGCCATTCCTTAGTTTTTGACGGAACATATTCATCAAAAAAGCATGCAGTCCCCTGAGCTTGCAGCCATATGCTACAGGAAAATGTCACCAGTTAAAGAGGTATTCATTTGCTGTTTTGAAAACTCTGTTTGATATTCATGCATTCCAAGTGTTTTGACCTAGATTTCTGTAGAGGCATTAGATCCAGTACTGAACAGGAAGCTAGACAGCTGTTGCTTGTGTAGTCAAAGGAAGAATTTAAAGTAAGAGGGGGAAAAAAAAAGAATAAAAAAAAATGAAAACATTTATTAATGGATGCCAACATTTTGCACAGCCAATATGTTTAATACTAGATTAACTAATATAAGCATATGGAGATGCATTTGTTGCAAAGCTTTAAAGAAAAGAACAAAGAAAAAAGTTGGATGCATCTAAAGTTCACATAGAATAGAATTTGCACTTTCTCCCATAAATGAAAGCCTGGTGAAATGGCAACGTACTTTAATTATAAGCTACTTGCTAATGTCACAACATTTAAGTTTCGGGCTATACTGTAGTTCAAACCTCCCGGTGTATGCCTTGCCTAATCCAGAAACCTACAGGTAATACAAATCCTTCCTGAGTTCTGCAGCCTGTACAGTCTTTTTCCCCAAAGTCATATAAACAAATTGTTTCTTGTAATTGTAGATTCCTTTCTTGTCAATCCAGGTACAAAACAGATATAATGGAACTATACTCATCCAATTATTAAATGCTGGCATTCCTTCTGCAGCTGTAGCAAAGACTGTGTGTTGTTATTACTGGGCTTATATATACAGAGTTCCTCTGTTGTTCATGGGTCCTTTGGTAGTTGATTAACAGTTGTATATAACATCAGAAACAAATGTTATCTTGGTTTGATAGGAATTAGAGGGGTATTCATCTAAACCAGGTTTAGCCAATCAAAAGCAAGATTTCAGTCCTACTTATCCAAGTTGTGTCTCCATCTCTCTTCATCCCACTTACTGCAGATGTTCGTTCTTGGGTTGGGCTGTGTAGTCCTGGACAGGAGCCTGTTTCTTTCATTTGACTGTCAAGGGGATCTGACTGATTTGTCCAGATCAGGTGCCAAACCTTGAAAAAGCCCTACTTAACAGTAATTAGCATGACTGACTCATTTTTTAATATTAGTGGAAAAACTTTTAAGTTCAAGAACTAATCTGTTATTGATATCAACATTTTCTGCTAATGGATTTTATACAGAGTCAGTCCAAAAATACAGGGAAAGGTGCAAAAGTTTCCCCTCCCCAAAATGGATTTCATTTTCACAGTGAAAATTATGAAGATGGATATTTTTCCCAATAGCTCTTTTCCTGAGTGTTTATCAAATAGTTTATGCAAACACATTTCAGTTTATGGTTTATTTCTAAACAGTTCAATTTCATTCTCCACAAGGGTGTGGAATTGGTTACGCAAGCCACGTGCTGCTTATTTATTTATTTACTTATTTATGATGGGATGAATGAAACTTTTTGAACAAGGGGAAAATGAATGAAGAATAGTGAAAAAATATGCTGTGGTTCAGAAAGAACAAATCAACAGGTCTAAATGTCACAGAACTGAAATCTCCAGTATCTTCATGAATAGTCAGAGTACTTATGAAGGCCTGTTGACAACTAAAAACCTGAACATTCAATGATCTGGTTGGAATACACACACACCAGTCTGCATGGGTAATAATCACTCTGCCTGAATCACACTATTTGGACTTTCAGATAGAAGAACTTCAAATGTAATGTCAAATCTCAGAAATCTAATGATATTGGTCTGTTCAGTCTGCTTGTGATGCAGACCTCCACCATTACAAAAAATGCTCTGGAGACTCCTTCTTGCACTCTCAGAAGCCAGTTAAGGGGACATAGCTCTTTGGGACCACAATTTGTTGAGTATGGACACACAGAAGTGGCAGAAACATGATGATACAAACCCAGGAAATGGAGTAACCCTGAATGAAGAGACGGAAGGGCCATGGAAAGATCATGGATGTGAGGGATGGGTTTGTGCAGTGGTCAGAAAAAATAAGCCTTTGGTGGTTGGGGCTGTAAGAACTTGCAACCAGAATAAAGAGAACAAGATCATAAGCAATCATAATCTCTTGCTTTCCTGCTGATTTATGAAAAACAGCTAAAATTATCTCCTTGGCTGCTAGAGATATTTCTTCTGTTAAGTACATGTGGCAAAGTGAAATGCAGGACTTTTTGTCAGCTATGTACCATCTCAGTATATGGCCTTTATTTCCACAGAAGTAGCAGGCAAATATGTTTCACATAATTCTGTTCAGTAGTGACTACTGTTGAATGTGAAGTTTGATACATTTGATACTTGCCTTTCCTAAATCAGTCAACAAAGTGAGAGGTCTTTCTAGGCCCATTTGACCCACTGAGCTTGACTGGGTGCACAGAAGAAATGTTTGGTTAGTCTGACATCTGGTTAGCTTTAACACCCACCCAACTGTCCATGAATTCATTTATGTCTGGATCATCTGGGCACAGGACCAGGATGAAGCTTGAGCTCATTTGTCTGGTAATAACATGTTTCAATCCCTGCACCCTTGCTTTTCCAATCAGAAGACATTTTGCATGTTAAACTGACATATTTTCAAATTTTAAAGTCTACTTTTGCAGAATTCTTCCATATGGTTAAAGTTAAAATTCACAAGGTCTATAGATAGCTGGGTCCAGGCTTTGTATTAATCCAAAATGTTCTGGTTGAGTTAGGAAACACTTGCTCTGTAGAACAAAACATGAACTAATAATGGTTTAGTTCTTTGCTAATAGCATACCTGACACAAAAAAATCCTGTTACCCAGCCTGAACCACTCAGGAATTAGCAGTAGTATTCTGTACTATAGCCAGTTTGAACAGATGGATTTAGAACCAGAGAGTCAAATATATCCCTTTTTGGAATTTGTCTGCCTAATTTACTCATGTTACTGTTACAAAGATACCAAGATAGCTGATGATGCTACTCTGCACTGTATTTACTCGGCTGCATTGCCACACAGAAATGTGATTCACAGACTCCCAGGAATTGCAGATGGAAGAGCCATATTAGATCATTCAGTCCATCTCCCTGCTGATGCAGAATTGCTAACTACAGCTACAGCACATTTTTCTAGTGTTTTGTCTGGTCTAGTTGTAAAAGTCCCCTGACATGGGACTTCCACTGCTTCCCTTGGGAAACTACTCCACAGTTCATCTTTCAAAATTGGCACTGTCAGAGACAGGCTAGAGAACCAGCAGGACCATTGACCTGTACTCAGGTGGGAATTCCTCCTTTCCTAATCGCTAGGTGACCCTGCATGAGGATTCTGTACCATCAAAATCACATGGTGCTTGTTGAGGTCCACAGATTTAAAGCAATGGACATATTTTTCTTTACATTTGGAACAAACCCTTTGCTTTTTCAAGCCTACCAACTTGTGTTGTCTTTTTATCCCAATCCCTCTAGTGCATTTGCTAGCCCCTAACAAGGTCTATCCCATGACTTGACACTAAAAAGCCATCCAAACAATCTCACTCCTCTCTGGATCCTTGCATTTGGGTTGTAAAATTTGAGTTTCTGAGTCCCACAGAGTCCTGGCCCACTATCTGTGCCAGCCTTTTTCCTTCTACCAATAACACTCTTTCTGAGTGATTTTGGTTGCTTGTTTCTGTTAAAGCAGCCTTTGTTTTACTCTGTAACAATAAGACAAATAAATTTTCAGTTTTTCTGCTTGTTCAGAAAACTTCCAGCTAAAGAGGTAGGACCCATTGTCAGTCAACACCATTAAACAATTTCCAGTAATGTCAGCAAACCAAAAAATGTAGAAAGAAAAAAACCAACCAACTGAAAAAAACCAACAAAGACTTGTATGGCTGAATGAAACACTGCACTTAAAAATCTGAGTAGACTGTAAGCATTTAACTAATCAAAGGATTTATTTAGAAATTGAATTGTTGAGGGTGTCTTTTCAACAGAATTTTTATCTGAGGTCATAAGGAAAAAAACTGAAGTCAAAGTTCAGGCAGGCAGTTCCAGTTATCTGTACGTATCCTGGGTTTTTGAAGCAAGTCTCCTTCATGGGGCAGTCTGACCATCCTCTGGTCCTTCCTGATTACCTACTTTTACTATGACACTTAGGAAACAAGGCAGGTCAATGTCAAAAGATTTATCTGGAATCAGAGGTCTATCTGCTGAAAAAAATCAGATTTCTCTGCAGCTCAGGAACAATTAGGATGTGGAGACTAGAGAATGAAAAATGCAAAAATGAAGAACAATTCAAATGTATACAATATAAAATATATGTATAGTTTTGGGTGACTTATATGTTTTTCCTATGTTCTGAGCCAGAACTGGATACACCAAATACCAAGTGAAAGGGCAGGTATGTCAGTAATTCTAGCCCATCTGGAAGCAATAACTACAGTCAATCACAGACTAAATCCTTATCTGATGAGATTTCCAGCCCAATTTTTTTAGACACGAGAGGTTCAGATAGTTCAGATAAGGTTTGGCAGCTGAACTGGTATTTGTCCCAAGCAAATCTCCAGAGGTTCACCAGTCACTAGTAATAAATGAAAGTCATTATAAAGTGATGGTTATTTTGTGGTCAACATGAGATAAATTGGTGGTGCCAGCATAGGTCCTGGGAGACATCTGTCAATATCCAAATGCCATCACCAGCTTGCTAGACATCTCTGCAAAGTCACTGGTACCTGAAGGTTTTAATAAGCCTTCCTCCAAAGGTGGGTTTCCCTTTTAACCCTGAGGTAGAGCAGGAACCCAACTGTTTTCAAGGACAGTTGATCTAGCACATGAATGTGCTGGAGTAAAAGGCTCTTTGAAGGAGACATCAGTAGAGAAAACAAGCTGCTTGGGATGCAATACACACCATGAGATCCCCATCCATTCCACCTCTTTCCCATTAACTTGTTTGCCTGCTATGCCAGGTGTTCTCATTAGCCATATGTATAAATATTTGTCTAACTTTTTTTTTTTTTTTTCTATCATTCTGGTACTGTATGTATAGGAAGAAGTGGAGCCAATCTCTGTGAAAATCAATGTTTGAAGCTTTCCTTTTGGCTGCTAATAGCTGAGGCCTCTTTTAACAGCCCCTGTTGCAGCTGGCCAATATCTCAGAGCCACTTTTCCAAGTACCAGGAACCACATTAGGAAAAAAAATTGTATGGATGAGATATTGACCTTCCACATGTCGTACATTTTACCAATAAGTATTAATGACAAAGACACTAAGGAGTGTAATCTCCCATCAATGAATCGATACAAATCCCATTAACACTTGATGAGGGGATAAGATAGCCTTCAGGAGCTTCAGACTTTTATTTGTTCTCCCACTAGAGGCTCTGGAAGTCCTTTTTGATTCAGGACCATCAGTATATTTTGATTTTAATGAAATGAAGAGGTCTTAGGAGGCAAGGAGACTCAACAGATGAAGACACCTTAAAAATTCCAAGTCTGGTCCATACAGAAAGATTCTGCTAGAATCTGGACAGTCAGAAGTCCGTGATAACAGCCACTCAGGTTGTCAGCAAGATCAGTTAAAAAACAAAAGACAGTTAAATAGCCAGTTTCCAACATCCCAGAAATTACAGGCTATCAGTTTTTAGTCAGCTGTCTCCCTCCTTCCTCACTTTTCTGCTCTAACTTGTCCCTTCAGTTATATAAGTGATACCAAATATCCACCCTTGACCTCTTCCATTCTAGATCCATGGTCATCTGGAACAGTGATTTAACTCACAGCCTCTGCACTGTGCAATTTCTGCTTCCACTGAAACCAAAACCTCGAGCTTAACATCATGGGAACTTAGAAGCAGTTTCAGGACACAGGTTTAGCTCACTGAACATAGCCAAGGATAAAGTAGTTAAAGAGATGTGACTTGGGGTTATTGGTTTTCTTTAACCATTCAGGGCAACTTTAGCAAGGTCTTGAAATGCCTTTGAATGCAACAGGGTTGTGGTTGAGTGTAAGAGAAGAATTGCATAAATCTAAATGCTCTGGACAAAATTATCTTACCAAACCATCCTATTTTAGTCAGATAAATCAGAGGGGAAAAACCAACAGATTCTGAGTTGTATCTTTTGTCTGGTTTTTTTGGTTTGTTTGCTTGTTTTTCATTGATTTCTTTTTTAAATACCTGGTGGAGAAATATTGAAAGCCTCTGAGAATAATTTGTACTGAATATTAATTTGAGGTGCTGGCTCTTCTGAAAGTCTTTCCATAAATTCACAGCAAATTTAGGTGTCACAGTGTCAGTGAATTCAATAAAATCTTCTTTTCCTTATGTCCCTTTCTTCCTCCACTCTCCTGTATTTATGTCTCTCTGAAAATCTGAAAAAAGCTGCCTGCAATTCTATTCCTCATCCTCTGTTTTTGCAATTAGATGTGCAGTCTGTGTTACCAGTATCATGGGAAGAAAACTGGCCTCTCTGCCTCCTTCCTGGTTGCCTCTGAATCGCTTTAGTCTGCAAAGAAAACATTGTGGGACTTTGTTCAGAACAGTATGAAACTAAATATTTATCTTCCCTCTTATAATTTATGCAGCATGGGATTAATATAGAAAGTACTGAGATTGAAAGGTCAAGTGAGCTTCCAAACAGTGTTTCACAATGATGTATCATTGCACTTTTACCATGACCTCCTTTTTAGAAAATGAAGCACCAGAAGCAACGATGCACCTAAAGAAATAATCCTAACATTTCTAAAGACTGATTTTCTGTTATGTATTTATAAGTTTCATTTATGTTTCCTGTAGGGATCATTATCTCTGCTGGAAATTTTAAATCAGTGTTAGTACCAAAAGAGTCCATGTTTGTGGGTTACTCTCTAATTGTTTGCAGGTACCTGCTGATGTTTTAATTATTCAGTGGCCTGTCTATGGCATGAAGATAGTGTGGGGGTGGGATTTTTCTGGAGTTGGAGGAAAACACATTGTCCTTTCTCATGGAAGACCTTTTCTATGGATAACTTTCCTGTCTCCAAGATGCGGAAATCATGGATTTCTGTGACTTAAGTCCTCACATTTGTGGCCAAGGGGCCTTTCCAGTCCCTGGAGTTTCAACAGTATTTGAACCACTGCTGTTTGCCTTTGCATGACCATTATCATGGGGATTTCAGGTGAGGACACTGCAAGCCAGCAGGAGTCTTGTGCACCACCAAAAAGAAGTGATTTATCTCTGGTAACTGCAGCCTGTATTATGTTGTCTCAAAACAGGTTCTTTACCTGGTGTGTGAAATCCAGTCCACAACTGAGAGATATCAGGCTTATTAAAATGTGTCACAAGGTTGGGTGCCAACAGGCTAATGCCAAAAATCTAGCACCCCATACTGACAGAACAGAGAGTATTTACCCAGAACAAGTTGAGATCCATTTACAATGCTTATCACTCTTGTCTATCATCCTTGATTGGTCTCTTGGCATATAGAGAGGCTGGGGGCTAAAAGTGAGTTAGAGTTATTTTATTATGGTAATGACAACCTGTTATCTGCCCTGTTACCTGTCCTGTTATCTGTCCTGTTAACGATGGACATAAATCTGTGCTTTGTAGTAGAGCCAGTCCATCAGTCCTTCGAAGGTCAGCTGTTATCACTCTTTAGTGTAATCATTCAGAGTACCGTTTAGCAATTAGTTTTAAGTTGGTTGAATCAAATGATTCCTTAGTATGTCCTTTATACATCTGCTTGGTAGAGCTAGTACCTAACTGTGCCCTTTTTCTGAAGCTGGCAAAGAGCTGTCCCTGACAGCACACCACTGCTACCCAGTACTTAAAGTGCTTTGCTAAAGTTGAATAACCCAGACTACTAGAAGATACGGTGGGTTCTCCACACCTTCAAGTCTTCAAATCAGGAGTGGGTGCCTTTCTGAAAGGCAGCATTTAGACAAAAATTATTTTTGAGGCTCACTACGCTAGGAAAGGGGTGAAAGTAATACTAATACTGGAATTACAGAGCAGCTTAGCATAGGTGACCTGATGACCTCTTCCGGCATTAAAAATCTAACAGCTTAGCCTAAGATTCAAGAAGTGAATATGGTGCTTTTTTTAATAGGCATGATATAAACAATTTTATGTGGATGTATGTCTTAACCACAACTTGCTAAGGTTTTGCTAGGTCAGATGGGCAGTGGTCTAGGGCCTAAACCCTGTTCTGCACCAGTACGGCAGCCCTGAGAGTAACTAGAACAAAAATCACAGATAAAAGCTAAATAAAGATATGGCATTGTTTTCCCTTAAATGTCACCTCCTTTGGAAGCAAAAGAGTGGAAAATCAGAGGTGTCTGGCCAAAAATGGGAGGGGACATGGAGCAGTATCAGCTATCAAGATCTTCTGGTTTTCAGATAAGAGGGCAATGAAAGACTTCCTGCACACCGGGAACACAGGAGGGCCGGGGCCGGCTGGGAAATGTCCAGCTCTGTGTATAGAAACCTTCGCAAACAAACAGCTCCCGCCTGACACCGGGGCCCAGAGATGCGGAGGGGGAGAGGGGCCCGGGGGTGACGGTCCTGGGGGTGACGGTCCCGACCCCTCCGCGCCCCGCGGGACTTGGCGGATTTAAGGAGTGCAGCAGCCACATCAAAACACCCTCAGATGAATGAGCTGTTTGTTGTTCTTCCCGATGGCTTGATAAGAGGTCACAGGATGTGTTCGATTTTTTTTTTTTTTTTTTTTTTTACTATAATGAAACAATAGGTTAAGAGAGAAGAACCCCAGCCCAGTCCCAACAGATCTCTCCCTTCCCTCCCCTCCCCCCCACCCCGTGCTGCTTCATTTCCTGCCTTTCGGAAGCAGACATCCCCCTTTTGTTTGCCTCCATCCCGCCCAACGCGTGTCGGCCACCCCACAAACAGCTTCGGGACACCCTCACCCCCACCCTCCCTCCGGCCCCGCCGCCGCCGCACTCGCTCAAGGCCGGCGGTTTCCTGCAGCTCCCGCCGCTCGCTCCCGGATCCGCCGCCGGCCTCGCAGGAAGCGATGGCGAGAGGCCCCCGGCCCGCCCGGCAGGAAGCGACGGGAAATCCCTGCAGCCGCCCGATTGCGGTCAAGCGGCCGGCCGAGGCGTGCGGGCACACGGCGAAAAGAGGCTTCCTGTCGGCCACGGCCGCCGTTCTTCCCCTCCTCCCAACACCCTTCCCCTGGAAGCTGGAAATCGGTGGCCCGCCGGCTGCCTCCTCACGCACGCCGGGGGAAGTGCTGAGAGTCGGAGATAAGCCTTTCAGAGCCACCTCTGCCTGACACCCGGCTCAGGCCACCGCGGTGAAAAGGGGAAACAAAGGCCGGGAGACTCCCCCACAGGACCTTTTTTTACCTGGAAGGGGACACTGTGTGTCTCCAGGCTTGGTTTATGGGAAGGACAAGGACCAGGCAAAAAGATGGAGAGGAGAAGAGCAAGTGTGCTGGGACCCCACCCCGGTCTCCAGGGAGGTGCATGGAGGATGGGTGCTCATGGCCAGCCAAACATCTTCGAAGTTCTCACTCTTTCCTGGTCTGTTGTCATGTCCTAAAACTAGGGTGCAAATGGGGTGTTCCAGATACACATGAAATCCATGGGTTTCTGCATGTTTGGTCCTGGCCTCCAGCCAGGTACCAGTGGGACACCAGGCACCCTCAAAGGAAATATGTCCATAATTACAGTAAAAACCTGAAATTCCCAAAGCAACCCCTGACTTTTTAAAAGTCAATACACACTCTGCTCAACAGGAGTGGAGTAGCAATGGGAAAAATAAATTTTCCCTTCTAGGTGGAAGTTTGATGGCATGCTTAGGTTTTGGCAGCCTGTAGGTGCTGGATGGGGAGATGCAGCTTCAGAGATGGGTGCTCCTGGCTGGACCTTCTTGGGTGACCACATGTAGCAGCTGTGCTACAACTCTGTGGTTAGCAGGGGAAGAATGTGATTTGTAAATCTCTTCTATACCAGCCCAACATCTGATTTTTGCTTAAAGTTATGAACACTGGGAAAAAGTAGTGAATTCTTAACTGCTCATTAAAGTTCTGGGTTTTCAGCCTTCCATTTGATGACCTCTCCTTATAATTCCCTTTGTAGGGGTGACCTTTTCTTTTTCGCAGAGGCTGAGGTGCTCATCAGCGAGGCAATGCAGGAGTTAAAAATATATTCATATAGGCAAATATGAACACTAAAATAAAATTGTCTTCCTGAGGTCATTGTCTCTGTAGACCAAAGTGAGGGAGGAAGTGCAAGAATGTGCTGCTGATTAAGATACCACATGCTGGGCAGGTATCAGTTTAAACACTTTAGACTGTTACCTGCTCAGCAGGGGAGACCTGAATCCACATTTGATGATTAGGCCATATTTATGTCTCAGCTCAACAAGTTTCTATACATTGGCCTGATGAGCAGAGGGTACAGAACTCACACCAGAGTCCCTATATTAATCAGAGGGGTGAAAAAAGGTTCCACAGGTACATCAGATTTCTAAATACATGGGTGTCCAGGGCCCATTTACCCCAGGCTGTATTATGGGTAAACCACAATCAGTCCACTCTGCCCTCTTTCACATTTTGGATGAATTGTGCAGCGAGCTGAGTCACATCAGATTAATGTATGTTTGAACTTCCTAGTACATGGAAAACTGCATATATATATATATATATATATATATACACACACACACATGAATACATACACATATGCCTATAAACTGAAAATACATACATATATAGCCGTATGTATATATGTTTTGCAACTTGACATCAAAAGCTGTAGCTATGTTACATCATTCAGTATCTGAAGGTCTCCAGTTCTAATTAGCATTCTTGATGGGTTCTTTCAGCATGGGTTACTCAGGAATCCAGGCTTATGCAATCGCAGTCTGTGTATGTGTGTACGCGTCTGTCACCATTAAACATCAGATAATTTACACAGGAGAGAGGCATTATGAATGTTCCTAGACCAGGAAAAGCTTCCTGGAGAAATAGCTTCTGTTAGTACTTTCACCTTAAAAAAATAAATCTGAGAGGACCCAAGTACAAGATACATATCTGTTAAAAATCTTCATTAGGCTTTGTTAAATCCTATACCTGTGGAACTGCTTGCTCAATGTCTAAAGAATTATTATGAATAAGAAGTCAGAAAGGAAAACATCAAAGAAGCAAAATGCTACTCATATTTCATATCAGTCAGCTACATTTTTTACTTCAAGAGATATAATTTTTTTAAGGTTTTTATTTTTCAGTTTAGAAAATTCTCCTCTTGGCTATACACAAGTAGGTTTGCAGCTCTGGGCAGAGCTCAGCTTTCAGTATACTGTACTCCCACATGACCAAAACCATCTCACATGACACAAGGACCAATATTACTACTTGGGAGTTAAAGTTCCTCTCCAAATGTTGATGAGTGATGCACAATAAAGGTAAAGACCTTTATTGTATGCTCTGCAAAGACCAACTTGTATGCTCTGCAAAAAGAATTCAAGAATAAGATCTGATTAGCACAACTTATGCTGATGGTGCTATGTCTTCCTTCAGCTTTATCCCATGAAGAGTAAACTATATAGGATCCAATTACAAATATAAGATAGGATTTATTATAAGATAGAAGCTTAATTATTTTTTTCTTGTGGTTTTTTTTGTTTGGGGTTTTTTTCAGAATTTTTCATATATATATATATATAAAATATACAGCCTTGTCACTGAGCTTCATACAAAGAACAAAGTGTTGTGCTGCAGTGTCATACAAAAAAAATAAATCTAAGTCAGACAGCTGTGATTGTCAGAATGGATTCTGCCAAAATCCATCTCTGACTTGGAGAGTCTAGGTAGGACCCAGTTAGGTATTTGTACCCAGGTACATGATATTCCACTGCCTCATCTCATAGGGAGCATACACAATCTACTGGAATTCTTTTGGGAGCAAATAATCCAGTGTTGTGGGGAAACCAGGAAGGGAAAGGGAATTATGATTTGAATTGCTGACACCTATAAAGGAAAAACACCAGTTGCCATGACAATAAAAATGTGTAATATTCGAATAGGTCAAAATTAAAACACATGATTTATTTTTATCAAAAGAAGTGCTACACATACATTTCAATTTTTTTGAGATTCAATGTTTTCTAATTGTTTTTTTATAGATTCAGGACCATCTCTTAGAGCATTGTTCATACAGCCTTCAAACTGACCTCTGCCATGGAGCCCATTTCTGAAACTGTCCTTGTGCTTTTCTGTCATTCCTTGAAAACTGGAAAAGGTGTCAAACAGCTCTAGCCCATCGTTACATCTGTGACTAAATGGCAGTGAACAGGCCTGGATGAGATGGAGAATCCTCAGCTGGGAAAAGATGAGAGCACTTGCTTCTGTAGTATGAACATGTTGGCAAACAGAGATGCTTTGGGAAGGACAGCCTCACAATTGGTGCTTTGTGTTTCTTTCTTTTTCATCCCAGTTCTCTGGAGAGGGATGGCTGTTCTGTTTCTTCATTTTGTTTTGGTTTTAGCCCTCCCTATGGCATATTTCCAATTGCAATATAGCTACCTTGGCACCTCATTTTTCCTTCTTTTAGTGCTATCATAGGGAAGACCAGCCCTTACCAGAAGCTTGTTTCAGTATCTACATAATAAAACTCTCCAGAGGCTCCATCCCCAAAATTCCAAATTTGCCAAAAAATAAAATCTAATATTCTCTTGAACTCACAAGATATAAAACCACTTATTTTTTTTTTCTCTTTTGGTACCATACTAAAACTAGAGAACTGCAATAAAAAAACCCAAACCACAACAAGAAATAAAATAAATAAATGAAAAGCCACCCACCCAAAAAAAACCAAAAAAAAACACAACAACCCACAAACAAAAAGACCCACACCAAACACCAAAACACACACAAAAAAATACCCTAAACAACCCCATGTCAGAAACTCCTCCTACCAGGCTGTGATTGATCTCTGTTTACCTCAGGGGTTGCAGACTGGCAGGAGAACCAACCATCTGACCACAGCATGTGCCAAGTGTCACAGACTTCTTCATGCAACTGAGTCCTTGTGCTGTAATGTACTTTCCATGGAATGGGGACACATCCAGAAGAATCAGTGAGGCGTAAACCTCGGAGTGTACAAACCCTCTTTTGTTCTGAACTAATTATGTTGTTACCCATGTGCTAGGTTGGAGATGTCCAAGAAAAATCAGCCAAGAAGTCTCTCCTACATTCATCTGTTGGTCCCTGTTCAAGCCAGAGGGGATGGTGGTGATTTTGCCCTCAGGGCCATCTAGAATAGGGAAGTTCAGGAATTCACAAACCCAATTAAACAGTAAAGCAGTATGTGGGGGGAGACAGGAGGAGAAGGGTCAGCAGAGAGACTTTGCAACCTCAGTGTTGTGTGGGTGGAAAGGGGAAGGGGTCACTATTTTCTCAGAAGCTCTTGATTTACTGAAATTGGCTGATGAGGCTGAGCCACTTAAAATCAGGTTAGTTTTAGCCACTCTTCATTTGCTGTGCTTGCTCAGGTTGTGTCGGCAGTGAACGCCCACCCCATATTTTGAGGAGGACAGATTCTGCTCTCTGTGGTGCTGCTGTAAAGCCTGACTGCATTAATTGTGCTGGATTCCCCTCAGGCAATTCTGTTTTAGTCACTAATACAGGTTAAAAACAGTTGAATTAATACATAATGGCTTGGGGTTTTCACTTTTTTTGGGGGGGGGTTTGTTTTGGTTTTTTTTTGTCATGTAGAAGGCTGGTTCCTCACCATCAGCTCAGCATACAAACATACCTAACACATTCTGAGAGAATCAGCATCCTCGAGGCTGATTTGTGATTTCACTAGCCTATGAAACAAGCCATAAAAGAAAAAAAAATTATTAAGGATGTAACAATTTACCATCAGAAATCTTTGAATTTGCAGAAATCTTTATTTGCACAACAGACTCAGTTCTCCTTGTCTCCATAGCCTGAAGTATTCCTCGTGTTGCCAGCTGTACAGTGCATATCTCATTGCAGTTCAGGGTGCTCTGGAGTGTGCCAAGTAATAAGCTATAAAGAGAGAAACAGGACCCAAGCAACACAAGGATGCAAAGCAATATTTTCCCTTGACACCCAAGGTCATGGCATAAAGAAACTCAGAACAAGGGAGCGTCAATTTTCATTGAAGATGCAGGGTACAGTGCTGCTGTACCAAGCTAATACAAATAAATTAATGTGATGGCAAACTTAGCATGTCCTCTTAAAATGTAAGTGTGCGAGTGTGGGGGGATGATAGTGCATTGCTCTGTACGGGCTTCAAAAGAAGCACATTTTAAAGATAATCTGCTCTGTACAAACTATAAATACTGACACACAGTTTCAGAGGGAGCTCTGGGTTAAGGAGCTGAGGGGCACAAGTATAGTTTGCTACCCAGTGAAGTGCTTATCAATACAATTTTAACTCATCACCAAGTAAGACATAAAACATCACTAAGCAAAAAATATACCCAAGCTGACTTTTCAGAATTGATTAAACTTACATTAGTGTGCCTATAAAGCTGGAATAACTATTATTGCATTCTTCCATTCTCTTGCCTCTACAGTGAGATCTCTACATGAATAGGAAAACAAAAGGAACCTTTTTTGCCTGTTTTGCTTTTGCAGTGGTATTATGCAGTGTAAATATGGAGTAAATGCAGAGGAAGAGTTGGGTTTCTGATTGCTCTGTTCCTAAATTTGGATCCTGTGAAGTCGATGGAAAATCCTCCATTGACTGAGATGGGTCTTGCATCAGTCCCTTAACCTAACATTTCGGTAATGCAGACTGTAAGGGAGCATTCCTTTATAGTTAGGAAAGCACACGGTGCTTAATTTTAATGGAAAACTCTTTTTTAAACACGGACAGATCCTGCTGTGTTTGACAAATATGTTCCAGAAAGAAGCTCAATCTAGATGTTATGTGTAACTTTATCTTATTCCCTTTTGAGCACTACTGTTCTTGCAAAGTGATCTCTCAACTGCCCAAAGTCATTACACTTTTTCCCTTTCACATTGTACCTCTGTAAATGTCAGGCATAACTACATTTTTATTTGCAGAGATACCACTGCTATGAATGAGTAAAAATTTCCTGCTCCCCCGCCTCCTTCTCTTTACCCTGTGCGCTTTCCGCTAATATGATTTGTTGAACAAATTGTTCCATTAATCTGGGGCTGTTTGACAGAGTGAGAAAATAAGTGCCAAAGTGAGAAGATTCACAAGAATCGGAAATCTCAGTCCCTCTTTCTCAAGGTAAATAGTTATTATATCAGGGTGTCAGACTGGTGAAATGGATGTACTTTCATTCTCAG
Organism: Heliangelus exortis; assembly: GCF_036169615.1. Taxonomy (NCBI): domain Eukaryota; kingdom Metazoa; phylum Chordata; class Aves; order Apodiformes; family Trochilidae; genus Heliangelus; species Heliangelus exortis. The sequence goes on from NC_092432.1 coordinate 5,577,631, forward strand.
TTTGTAAATGTCACTTTTCCTCAGCCCATCAGGGTGACAAATGAGGTGTGGGTTAAAGTAAGAGTTCATTCCTTGACAAAGTTCTTGCTGGCTTATTTCAACAGGAAGGTAACCTCCCCTTTCTGCCCCCCACCCAAAAGCAGGGGGAGGGGGACACATCTTTAGTCAGGAGAGACACAAGGAACAAGGCAACCTGGGCTTGAATAATGTCCAAATTGTTTCCATTTGCTGCTAAAACCCGATGGAGGCTTCTTCAGAAAAACAAGTCGTGATACACTTTTTTTTTGCCTTTCTCCCCTTTTCTTTCGTGTTGTTTTTAGCCAGGACCCATATGACAAACTCTACTGATCCTCATGTCAATATTTATCAAACAAGTGGTCAAGAGAGGCCACTTTTCAAGTCCCACATTATCTGGTTGTTAATTACCACCCGGCAATGTGTTAATGAAGAAGAACACCCTAAACTTTTGACAGATAATTGATAAGAGATCAGGAGGCCCAATGCCTGGCTAGGAACATGAAATGGCTTCTTTGATTGCCCTGCAGATCACTGCATTTGAGCAGTCATAGGCTGAGCAATGAGCCCACATGGCTCACTGGGAAACAGTCCCAGGGTATAGAAGGTGCTAAGGAAAGAGAAAAGAATAATCACAATCACAATGAAACAAAATTTTCTACAAAATCCAGGAACAAAAGCCAATTTTCAGGAGAAAATTGAACTCGGAAGCCAGGCCTCCAAATTAGTAGCTCTGCACAGGCTTCTGTAGGTCTTCAAGGTTCTGAATCATGATATGTCTGTCTCCTGGGTAGGGGATGGCTGGGACTGCATCTCACAAATAAATCAGATCTCAAGTCCAGCAAGTTCAGTATTTGGAGATCCTAGGAGCTGTAAAACAAGCTGGATGGAAAAACATAAACATTTAGCAGAGCCCACTTGTATTTTCTTAGAAGTTCATCAAAAGCAGTATGTTTCCATGTAACATTTTGCTTTTGGTGACTCAGCATTTTCTGGTGAAAATATGTTTTATTGCAAAACATCTCCCCCATTGGCGTATAACCTGGCACATGTCATAAGAAATGAAAAGGACTGAGGGTGAATGGGAACAGGGACCTCCAGATCTCAATCTACTGCTTGAGCTGAAAGGCTCCAAAATGAATGACCCCCATGGACTCCTCCGTGTTTGAAACCTCAGAGGGAGACATTAATTAAATTCATGTTACATGTTTCTTTTCCTGACTGATAAAATGTCAGGCTTTAAATTAGCTTGACTATGACCATGCTTATGATTCAGAAATGGAAATTTGCTTTTCATTAATAAGAAAACCACTGTTCTCCAACACCCAAGCTGTGTCTACAAACATGTCTGCCATTAAATTTCCATGCTAGAATCCTTGTGAGAAATTAACATCAAAAAGAAGAGTACACATAATCAAAACAAATCCATCTAATTTTCTCTCTGTGTGAGCATTTCCAATGTATTTATCTCTGTGGAATCCAGGCAGCAGATAATACTGAATTTTGTATGATATCGTACCCATTTCAAACAGATCACAATCTCATAAACACACAGTTATGCTTTACCTAACAGATCAGGGACTAAAAGGCCCTACTGAAAAAAAAAAAAAGATTTCAAAAAGTAGAAGTACAGTGAACAAGAAAAACAAATCACTTCATACTGAGATTTTTTTTTTTTAAATGCTATTCTCTTTTTCTCATCAAGCTTGCTCCTGCACATAAATTGTTCTTTGAAGGCCTATTTTCTCCAGTACTGGCTAAAATAAGCAGAACAGCTACAGTCAACAATATTCTGCCTACTTTGCCAGAGCCTTCATAATTTATGTCTAACCTGGATAGGAAAAGCCCTTATAAATTTCAACAAATGTCTCATTAATTAACACCCCATCTCCCTAAGCCACAGAGCAGCTGGTGAAAAGAATTGTGTAGGTTGATTCTGTAGATATAAACTAGGTCAACAAGAGGGATCCGTACTCACTGTTGCAGGCTGATATTTCTCAGGAGGGTATTAATAGTTTCTGGGGTCTTTCAGCTTAGACTCAAACCATTCAAAGTCACCAGTATAAAGCTGCTCAGCCTATGGACTTAAATTAAAAACATAAAAACCAACAAAACCACAAGAAATCCAGAAACAAGCAAAAAAAAAACCACAAAAAAATCACTAAATAAAAAAAGAAAACCCCACCAAAAAAAAAAAAACAAAACAAAAAAACAAAACAACAACAACAACAACAACAACAAACAAACAAACAAAAACAAACAAAAACCCCCAAAAGGAATAACTATGCATTACAAGTTTTCTATGCGATGCTTTGCAATGGGTCAAATCCTGAAATCCTTACTTTAGCCTGTATCCAGGACAACTGGAGAGTTTCTATGATTTAAAATGAATTTTGTATTGTGACCTTTTTCTGGTTAGCACTTGATCATGCAGACTCCTTACTTTACTGATTACACTATATATTCATGGAGAGTCTGAAGTCCTTAGTCAGGCAAACTCTTTTGGCCTGCATCATAAATTATCTACATAGCATTATTTCTGCTCATTTCTAACTACTCCTTAGCCTATTCAACATGCTAATTTCAGGGCAATTTATTTTTTCCACAACTGTGCATAACTCTTAATAAAATTAAATTAAAAATATAAGGCAGGACTGGGAGGATATAATATTACAGGTCCAGCTAATGCAAGGACTTGAACAGAAGATGAAAAAATGAGAGGAACAAAATGCCTTGAAAGCATTTCCCTAACTATAGATGTCTTGCATATGAAAACCTTGTCTGAAGTCATCTGAGGAGGCAGGCAGGCAATTTTCCCCCACTCCTGCAATTTTAGTATATCCTGTATCATGATTGGATGCAGGGACAGGGAAGAATGCCTGAACAGTGGCTCCCAGTGAAAGATTAGCTGTACAAAATTTAAGCTGGATCTGATAGCAGGAGGAGGGAGTCAATGGGCAGGCAGAGCAGAGGAAGATGTTTCCATGCTGGCAAACTCATTTCAAAAAGGTGTAGAATTAGGAGTGCAAGACCAAAATAAATGAGAGCGTGAGGGTGAGCATTTATCAGAAAAGAGGGAGAGAGAGTAGGGGATACACTGGGATGTGAAACCAGAAAATCAGTCAGGAGCAAAGTCATAAAGGTCCTCGGAGGAGATAATCCTGGCTCTAGTGAAGTCAATGGGAGTTTTGCCATTGACTTCAAAAGGGTCAGGATTTCACTCAGGGAGTGTTAATGTGATGTGGAAAGAGATAGGAAGACAGTGGAGATGCTCAGAGAGAGAGAGCAACATGGTCATAGCATATAACATTAGCATATTAATGGGTATGGCTGCTTTATTTTACAGCTCTGTATGAAGCATAGAGACTCTAGAAACTTCAAGAATACTAATATCTCTTTCACTATTACCTAAAGCAATGTCAGAAATCCTCAAAATAAAGATTTTCCCGCCACCCCTATTTTGCTCCGTGGCATCTCACTAGGGAGGTTGAGCTCGACTTTTATTAAAAAAAATTAGTCAGAACAAATATCATCATGTCCAGTAAGCCTAATGCATTGATTGAATCCAAGCTGACCGCAAAATTTAATTGCAGGTCCATAATTATTTGAGGTTAGGAAAAGTTACATTATATTTTCTGAGTTAAGCTAAATAGATCAAGACTTTTTATCTTGATAAAGAACAACTTAGGAGAGGTCAGATATAGGTCTTTAACATTCTGGCTGGCCTGGAAATGGAAAATAGATAATAAGTGTTCACTGTCTCTAGTAATCTAAGATTTAAAAGTCATCAAACGAAACTAGCAAGGGTACATTCAAAAGGAGTACATTCCAAAGAGCAAGACTTCTCTCTTTGTAGCACAAAACCCAACTTGTAAAATTCCTTGCAACAAGATTTAGGGATGGTTGCATAGTTTTATTCAAATCAATGGATAAATTCACAGAAGAAAAACACATTGTAAGCTATTCAATGCATAGAGATTTCTTGTTCGGGGAATTTCTGAGCCACACATCACTGAAAAACAGTATACTGGGAGTATTCTAGGAAAATATACTGTATTGCTCCCAGGATATTTGCTCTTAGCCAAAGCCGGAGAGCACACTGGATTATATGACCCTTAGGTCTAACACAGTGCAGCTATTCTCTAGTTTAAGACAATAGAGGCTAATTTATTTAAAATTAAATTAAATAAATAAATTTAATTTATTTAAATTAAGGTAGGCTATTTATTAAAGCCTACAATTTTTATTTTTTTTTTTAAAAAAAACAATTTTTGGTGGGGAAGATCTTGTAATATAGTTACTTGTTCTTCCAAACTCTTACCAAAGATTCTCTTTGTACTAGGTAAGGGGTAAATACGTCTGCAGGTGAAGTTTGTGTTTATCAGAATAATTGGATGGGCAGCTCTGCAAGGTTTGGCTTTGTCACTTCGCACTGAAAAGAGATGAGTGTGCCAAGAAATCGACAGGTTTGTTGGCTGGGCTTTTGCCTTCTACTGGAAATTCACTTAGGAGCTAATCCAAAGCCAACTAAGTCAATGAAAAACTCCCATTAAGTTTAATGGGTTTGGGATCAGGCCCTTAAATCATATGAAAGCAGCTAAATCTGCCAGTTCTTTAAAGATGCATAAATTTACCTGCTATTCCCCAAAGCACAACTGCATCCCTCCCAGCACCTGTCGACCTGAACTATTGAATATAATAAGAAAACCTTGCAGAATCACAAGTAAGCTGTGAACACCAGACTGCCCCTAATCTCCTCTGATTCTGAGGTAGTTGGTACCTAGGACTACTAAAAAAAAAACTGTAATCAGGGATGGGGTGAGATATGAAATGCAAGTATTGCATCTGTCTAAAGCAAGCAGCTCACAAAACATTAGCCAACTGCTAAGTTGCTGCTTTTCTACAAACTGAGTCATCCTCATCACACATACAACTGGGTTTTAAATGATTGACAGGAAACAAAGCTAAGAGAAGCAGCTATTTCTTTACATTTAGCTGGTTTGTCAGGGCATTTGAAAACTTCCGGATTAAGGTGAAAATGCTTAAGGATTAAGTGGGGAGTGAAGGGAAAGGGAATGAAAACATTTTAGTCCTGTGAATTTAGAAGTCAAGCAGACATGCTCAGGATTGCTAGCAAGACCTTTACCAATATGCTGTATCTAATCAACAATATCATTTAGACTTTTCCACTTTATGGAGGCAAAAAAGTAATGTTTGAAGGTTTCTCTTGCTAGTGCTGTATCTCATCAGGGCCATAATATACTCAGCATGTGTTTTGCAAAATGAGATTTTGCAAAAATCAGGATCACCCCTTGCACCCAGGCAAGAAGTATTAAAAGATATTAATCTTTACAAAGAGTGTCTTGAAATGATGGAAATAAATGTAAGTCTCAAGAACTTTTGAGAGAGTTATCAGGAGCTCAATTGCACCACAGAGTTGTGAATCATAATAAGAGATGTCTAGGAATGTATTATTCAAAAGGAAGGCAAGGTATTGATAATACATTTCAAAGACTGTTGTGAATTGTTGCAAAGTTGTTAATTGCATCAATAACAGGCCAGAAGGAGATGGGTCTCTGTACTCTGAATTCCTCAGCACTGTAGAAGGCAAAATGTGACTTCAGGGGGGTCAGGAAACAATGATCTCACTCCATGGCCTATTGGAGGTGCTGTATAATGTTTTGAGTACTTTGTTTTCTGTGTTTATTTTCCCATCTAATATTTCTGTGGGTAAAAAAAGAGAGAGAGAAAAAAATCAGATATTATCAGTTTTGCAGAGAATACTGGAAAGTCCTGCCAGGTGACAGGAGATTAAAATGTCCAACAAATTGTGGAAAATCAGTTTGGAAGATTATAGGAAAAATGTAAGGAGCTCTTCAAATACTTGAAGTAAGTTTAAAGACCCTATGGAGGAAAAAGGCAAATAGGAGGAACAGGAAGATTTCATATTATCACTTGTGGGAAGATGTTTCTTTTGCAAAGACCCCTAGAGCTGCAAAAACAGAAATAGTGAATCATCAATTCTCAGCTCAGTTATTTCTTTGATGTTTGCTATTCAGAGTAAGTAGTTTATGCCCATTCTGGGACTAGAAACATGTTTATATACACAGTAGCATCATCATCATAATAATAACTGAATAATTTATGTTTAAAAAAAACAAACAAACTTGCACACTTCATAAAATTGTATACAGGCAGTGCTACATTTGCTCATGTAGAGGGCCACACCAACTCTCTTCCTTAAATTCATTCCCTAGAAAATGTCCCAGTGCTTAGGGGAAAAAACCCTGTAAACTCAACAGGATATAACTAAGGGCTTGAAATGTCACATAGCCTTATTTACTAATCAGCTAATCTCTACCCTTCCAAACTCTGTACAATACATGTAGGTTAACATTATTAGATCTCATTTTTTTTTTTTTTAAAAAAAAGCTGGTTTTGCTAAATGGGGCATGATTTTTCCTGAGTATTTTACTCAGTCTGCATTCTGGACCTTAGAAAACATGCGTGACCACACAAAATGTCACTCACTGATGTAACCACCTGGCTAAACCATCTAGTAGGTGCTCAGACATTTCCACTTATTAGTAGAGAGGAATTTTTTTTTTTTTAATCTATCCATTGCACATGCTCTTAATTTTACATGAAAAATTGCATGCATAATTAGGCATAGAGGCAAAGAATGTCCTGCCCAAGCCCATAGAACTTTGTGGCATATTTGATACCAAGGTTTTCTAGTACATGAGAGTCCATTCTCTGTTAGGTTTGAATCTCTCCTGTTAAATGCTCTGTTTCTGTTAAAAACTGCACAGTAGGAAATTAAAACATGTTGATAGATTGGGAAGTTATTAAGCTTCCTTGCAGTGTTAAACAAGAATTTACAAGAATTCGCTCTCCAGATTTATAAGGGATATATTTACAGTACTTGAGTAAGTGTGAATATTACTCACTGGAGATATTTAGTCACACACTGTATCTCTCTGAAAGGAGACCATATTGCATTAAATGTCTCCACCACATTCTGTAATTTGAAAGATAAATCCTTGAGTGCTGATTAGTCATATATTGATATAGAACATCTATTATTTTGGGTCTATAAGAAGATTTTCATCTCTGTAATACTAATTTCTTGGCTATCACCATGTTTTTTCTTAGAAACCATCTTTCATTATCATAACTCGGGCCACTCAATATTGTTAAATTTCCTCATGTTCAGTGCCAGAAATGACCCTGCAGGTGGGGGAGGTAAATCTTACTTAAATTAAGTGGTTTGGTGTGGGCTTAAAACAGAAGCAGACACTGATAAGGTTTTGTGTGAAGTTTTCCCAGTGACACATTTTGAGGCATGAGGGAAAGAGCTCAGACTCACAGGGGCTCCATTTCCATGTCTGAAAAACAGGTTGTAATGTAACTTGCCAGCGACATGGCAAGATGCTGTATTTATTCCTAGATTATTATGTAACATATTAGTTAAAAGAGGATCCAACAGCTAAGATTGAAAAGAGTATTTAGCAACTCTACTCCCACTGAATTCCAGTATCCAACTCCCCGTGGGTATCCAGTAAACAACTAAGTCATCTGTCTTGGGTATGTATTCTGGTCTAGTTAATAAATGCAAGCAGAAATGGTGACCAGAATGAAATATCAATTTAACAACAGGAAAGGTAAAAAGAATTTTTTTTTTTTTTTTTTTTTTTTAAGGTAGTGAGAAATACCAGCTCTATCTGATACACATGAGCTTTGCTCGATACTTGAAGCCCAAATAACATGCCATAGCTCAAAGCTGAAGGTAGGAGCGATTTTTAAACATTGATTTTTGACTAAACATCAGTGCAGCACTAGATTTTTCTGTCTTTAAATCACAGTTGGGAATGGTATTCTCAAAATACTGTGGTTGAGTAAGAATCGAAGTTCCATGGAAAGTTACTTTTCACAATGCAATATTGTTGCTATACATTAGAGAAATACCAGTTCTCCTCTTTTGTCTTCGGCCCACTTGTCAGGAGAAAAATCATCATGTTTTCAGTTTTTCTCATTTCTTTTCGCCCTTGTCATTAAAAACCAACAAACCAACCAAACCCCCCAGTAAAATAACTGCCCACTAAGAGTGAAAGTCCTCACAAGGACCTTAATTTACTTGTCTCCAATGTAAAGGTTGGTTAAGTGTTTCAGAAGGAGGAAGATTTTTTTTTTTTTTTTTTTTTTTCTAGAGAACAGATGCAGCAAAGGCATTCAGTGGCAGATGCCCTGGTACTGCTCTCCTAACATCTCTCAGCTGTAAGATGATGAGAGTCAAACCAGGGGATGACCCAGTGTCTCACTCCTCTGCCTTTTCTGGTCTCTCTGAGGTGGTAGTGATCACCCTTGAGTAGGCAGTTCGAGGTCTTTTGTGATCAGCCGGGTTAGAGAAACCTCTCTAACATCAGCAATTAATTTCTCCTATTGGGACATCAGGGGCTTTAAACAGTTCACAAGCACAGTGAAATAAATGGCAAGACTCCAATTTTCTTCCCTGAACTTTCTAGGGCAGAAATCAGGTTTTAAGGGCACAAGTGATGATACTGTCTGACTTGCTGTACAGTCCTGGAAAGGAGAACTGTCCTAGGCTGACCAGATTGTGAATCAAGGCCACTGGGCTTTTCTTTAGCAGGTCCTGCAAAAAAAAAAAATATAAACCAACTGTTTTCTCTAGGCTGAATGCTCAGAATCATTGTGGAAAGAGAAGGGGGGAAAGAAAGGAAATCAAAGTGGGCAAATGAAAGGAAAGGGGAAAGGGGGAAAAAAAGAGAGAGAAAGAGAGAGAAAGAGAAAGAAAGAGAGAGAGAAAGAAAGAGAGAGAGAAAGAGAAAGGGAGAGGGAAAGGGAAAAGGTAAGGGAAAAGGAAAGGGATAAGGAAAGGGAAAGTAAAAGGAAAAGAGAAAGAAGAGAGAGAGAAAGAAAAAGAAAGAGAATTAGGGGGAGAAAGGAAAAGGAAAAGGAAAAGGAAAAGGAGAAAGGAAAAGGAAAAGGGGGAAAGGAAAAGGAAAAGGGGGAAAGGAGAAAGGGAAAAGAAAAGGGAAAAGAGGAGAAAGAAAATAGAAGAAAAGGAAAAGGAGAAAAGAAAGAGCATTTTTACTGTGTTAAATAGCTAGATATAAACCTGCCATAATTTCACACACAAATTTTAACCTTTCCTCCCTCAACTGGACCAAACTCCTGCTCCACTGTAGTTCACAAAATGTTATCACAACCGAGTTGAGCTGGCTGCACACTCAGACCAGTATGAGGCAAACCAGCTGTGCCAAATCCTGAGCTGCAGCATTGCCATGAGGTTCATCTGGTTTAGATCAAAGGGCTATAGGGCAACTCTCATCGGAAAGTGCTGGGAATAGGAGACCTTAAACCTTTTGATTCCCGCAGTCCCCCAACCTCCAGATAAATTAAAATATTTAATCAAAATCTAATGGCAGTGATCTTGTTTGTACAAATGCTTTATTATCCTGTGTGTTTTAACCACAATCTGTCTGGTTCCTAATGCGACCTAAAGAACCAGTCGGCATTTATTACAAATGCAAGGCAGAAAGCTTCTGGCTCAGCAATTAATCACTGACATAGAGGAATTTCTTCTCTCCAGGTGGGGAACCCATCCAAAAACTAAGAAAAATAATCGGGCTAATTAATTCTTATCTGCAAAGAGCAATTAGATAAATGACCTAAAAACAGGCCTGTCACCCCTAGTGAGGTGCTCAGCTTCTAAATAGAATAATGTCTCTTTGCCAGGCCATCTCTGCAGTGAAATGGAGATCACAGAGAGGAAAGGGAAAAGATGGCATGTGGGGAGGGAATGGGCTGATAGGGGAGTAGGCTGATTAGAGCTGAGACTAGTCACTGATATCATAAAATAAAAAAATTAAACCAATGCCCTGCACTCGGGTAGATTTAAAATGGTACCATCACCTTCACAGCTACGCCTTTGTGCATCCAGAGGCAGGGAAGAGAGTGAAATCATGTCTCCAAGCTACTTCTGAAGAGGAAAACCACTCACCAGGCTTGTCCACCATTGTGCTGCATCTCACCCTGGTGAGTGGCATGACACAGCTCTCTATTAACTCTGAACCACGGTGAAGCCAAAGTGAGATGCAGAGCACTGTGTTTCAATTAGTTTGCTCTGTCAGACTTCTTCGTTTTAAGTCAGGAAATATGCAATGCTTAAAGCCTCATGAGTGAGCCCAGTTAATCTAAGGCAGCAGGAGCACAGGCACAGCAGAGCAGTGGTCAACTGCAGATCAGCAGCAGAAGTTATGCTGGACTTTCACGTGTCTCATAAGCAATCAAGAGGGGTGATCACAGGAAGAAAGAAAGACCTTTGGGACAGTCTAATATTCAGAATAATGTTGATTTTTCTGGTGATAAGGTTTTTCTTTTTAAGAGACACTGAGCATGAATGTGAAACAACCTTCTTCACCTATGAGAAGCCATTTTCTACAGCCAGGTCTTTCTCTCATGTAAGCACACATCTTCCTTGCCCTGTGTGTGCAAGGTATCATCTCCCTGATCCTGCTGTTCTGCCTGCTTCTATCATGACACTGTACCATTGCTGATGGCAGGAGACAAAGGGAGACGTTGAAGTAATTGATTCAAGCTTATCTAAGTATTTACAGAAATAAGCCTAAATGACTAGACATAAAATACTACACCAGTCAGATTAAGACAATCCACTCCATTTATAGTTAATCAGTGCTTTGGCCTCTAAGGAGCTGATTTGAGACTAACAGTGTTTTGCAGCTCCCAACCCCCATGTCAATCATGTTCCTCCTGCCTCGGAGACCGCTAGCACAATACCAAATATAAAATGTAAATAACAAGTCTGCCAGTAGCTCACAGACTTGATCTGTTACTGTTTCCAAGATCCAAGCTTCATACAGTAAAAAAAAAAAAATAAAATCAATCACTATCTCAAAAGCTACAGATGTTGGTAAAAGACCTTTATTTCTCTATGAAAACTTGTGTGACCAAGGTTCCTACAATTTATACAAAGCAGATGCCTGCTTAAATGCTTTACTCAAAGCTGTCATGGCCCCTACATCCAAGCAGTTAACAATAAATTATAAGGACTAATGGGTTAGATCAAGACGCATGAAAACACTGCATATATTCTTAGGAATGATACTTCCCCTAAAAAGAAGCTGTGAATGTTTGAAGAAGAGAAGAGATATATATTCCAGTTAAGTACTTTGCTGCTCGCATTGCCTGAAACGCGGTGGCACAACAAAAGCAACCATCTGTGTTTAAACACAAAGGAAGAGACAAGCAAATCTGCCTTGGTTTAAATTTGTGTCTCTCCTTGATGATGTGAACATGAGGTTTAAAGCAGATCAGAGCTGAAGGAGCCTTTTGTAAGCTGGATGCCTGTGTTGGAGATGAACAGTCCTGTCCCAGACCTGAGCTGGGGATGTTCTGGGGAGAAAGCTCTCAGCAGAAGTGGGGTTCATTGCCAAGCTTGTGTCTGCTTTGTAAACCTTGAGCATCAGAGCACAAAGATGGGTGACTTTCAATTTGGACCTTTTGTTGTGTATCTCAAAATGGACAAGGCTCCAGGCACAGGCTGCTGAGGGTGGCTAATGGGAAGACTGCTTTGATAAATATCCTCTCCTCACTTTTTGCTAAGAGGCAGGAAAGTTCTCAAGAATTGTATATTTATACCACAATTCAGCCCAGCTTGGATACTTGCTAATAGAGCTGGACCATAGAGATGCTGGGAGAATCTGAAAATAACATTGGAAAAACTGAAAATCAAACTGTGAAGTTTGTAGGGAGGTTGGTGTTTTCAGATAGTGTGGGGGTTTTTTTCAAGAAAAGCCAGTGGCATGTTTTTCAAAGTCCCCAATACAAAGATTCAATCCTTAAAATCAATAATACAGTCCTGAAAATACAATAATACAAAATCAATAAAACTGTTTCACTAATAATTTCAATAATCTTAATAAAGAAAAAAAAATAAAAGGAGGAAACATCCAAACAGCGCTTTTTCAACTGAATTTTTTCTCTCTGTTTTTGAACTGACTCAAATATTAGCAAGAAAGGCCACACCAAGGTCCATTCTTATCTTACCTGACATATAGACTGAAAAACAGGGAATATTTGTACTCACAACAGAGCTGGCCATTCAGAGATACTTGGAACTATAATTATGGGGTATGCAAGGGTTACTCCCCAGTCCTCTGCAAATGTCTCCTCAAGTTTAGTTTCCAACCTGTGCATGTTGTGCAACATTTTGGAGCTAGGGGAAATAACTTCTTTTTTTTGCAACCAACTCAATTATGTTTAATTTATACAAAAGAAGTTACAACCTCCTTCAGCACCAGAACATTAGGGTGTTTTTAATGAATAACTTAGAAGAAACAGTCACCTGCTAACAGGTCAGCCTCCCTTTTGTGTTTCATTCCAGATTCATTAGTAAAGAAAAAAGGCCTTTGATTGGATTAATGGAAATAAAACCACAGGGACTAAATTATAAAGTATCCAGTGGCTACTTCTAGTAGCTCATGCTTTCAACTGGGACCATGATTTTTATCATCTCAGGCTCAAAGCTTTGGTGTATAAGTACAGCTGTCTTGAACTGTAACGTAGAAAAGGTTTTGCTTTAGCAGAAATCACATTTCATCTTTCTCTCTTCAATGATGCAGCTAAACAGCTTCTGGTTTTACTGATATCACCCTTGCTTGATCCCTGAGTTGCTGGGATTGCTCTCAACAGAAACTTCTAGCAGACTCACTGGAGTTTCTTTGTTTTTTTTTTTTCCCCTCCACCTTTCTCCTCCTTGTGCCCCTTCACCTTCCAGCGAGAGCCTGGTTTTATTTATTTATTTCTTTTCATCTGGAGGTGGCTACAGGCAGGCTGCAGAGCCATATGCTGGGCCTAACTTTATATAAACAGTGTCCTGGGTGACAGCCTTTCCTAGCCCATCTGCAGCTGCCAGGGAATCCATTACTTTTCTGGTCCCTGGGGAGAAAAAGTTCTTGAGCATCATTACTCCTAGGCAAATGTAACTGACTCTGCCATGCACCCTAATTTGCTTGCCATAATTATAGGTCGCTCACCCCCCTTTGCTATTTATAAACCCTTTTTATTTATTTTTTGTACTTATCAATAATGAATGGAGGCCAGTGAATCATGGGGCTGTAATATTTGAATATTATGAAAATGCTAATAACATAGTACCACAGGCAGCAGCACCCAGGTCTTATCAGCTGGTCAGATTCTCTATTAAGCAGCCAGTGAGGAGTTCAAGCAAATTGGTTATGTTAATGTCGTGTAGTACTTGGGGAAGATGAGGAGATAGCAATTAATTTTTTTTTTTCTCTTCTTCTTCTTCTTCCCAGGCTGCAAGTCGACAGGGCAAATTTATATTCTTCCTATTCTATGGGACACAAGCTCCGAAGGGGGGGAAGGTGAAACTGCAAGAGGCTACCAAGAGCTTTCTGAGAGGTAATTGAATGGTGCAATGGAAAACCTGGTGGGAGGGCAAGGGGGTGAGCAAGGAATAAATAAATAAATATATAAATAAGCAAGCAAGCCCCAAAACAATGGGAATGCAGCATTCTTCCCCATTCATTCAGTTGACAGTGCTTTTGCAACTTAAACCTGTTTTATTAATTATGTTTGACATTTCCTTAATTAGTTTCATTTACATCCCATCAGCCCCTACCAGACGATTGCCCCATACATCATTTCACTGGAGGACTGAGATGCCTACAGAATTACAAAAGCATCCCTCTCCCCAGTCCTTAATAACTCATCACTGTATTATTTCACAGGTTTTGAGAATTAGTGTTTTCACCTCCTATTTTTCTGAAAAAAAAAATGCAGATAATTTGTAATCCTTTTAAAATTATTCCATTTCTCAACGTGATGCCAGACTAAATGCCAGTACTATTTTGCTTCCATGCGCACTGTTTGCTTTGTTTTATAGCTCCTAGATATCTTGACAATGACAAAATGTGGACTTTACTGACGGATCCCTTTCCAAATGGCTCCTGTCCTGGCTCCACTGAGCCCTGCAGCTCTGCCCCAGAGTTTTGCCAGCTCGTTCTGCATACTCACAGCAGCTTGCTTGCCTTTCTTGGCAGGTTCTTCTTATCCCCACAGTCACTATGCAGTTTCCTCATGTATTGATTAATTTCCACAGAAGCCACATGGCAGACTTTTTTACAACTTTAGGAAGAACAAACGGATCCTTTGGTTGTTTCATGCCCTTGCTCTGACTTACCCTTATGTCTGTTGGTCCTACCTCTCCCTCCATCCCTTCCACGGGCTGGTGTATGTGCTGTCACTTTGCACATTGAGTGCTCAGAGACAGGGGCTGCCATTAGAGCCAGGCATTTGGAAGTACACAATATTTGAGACTCAGCTCAACGTGTTGTAAGAAACGGTGGAATGGGGGCAGACAGAGCCCTCTGCCTGGTGATGGGGACAGCCAGAGATCTCCAGGCTAATGCAGGTCATGGTTTAGTGTGTCTTTAGAGTCCTTTCAGTCTGGAAGCTGCCTAGCCCAAATCACAGGGTGCTGCAGCAGAAAAATCACGTCTCCTGTCGAAGCTGCTTGCTCTGGGAACCACCTGGCAGGAGGATGGACCTGCTGCACGCTTCGGCTGTCAGATGTCTGGAGCAGAACCCAGCTCTTCTGTCCAGCACTCAGCACAAAGTGACTGCCTGTTCCTGACTGGGGTAAAGTGACAACCTGTTTTTGCTAATCCCAGAACGTGCTACCAGGAGCTGTCATTTCAGAGTCATCACACTCTCTGTTGATATCGCTGAAGTTAATCATGCAGAAGGAAAAAGCTTGTATTAAAGCAGATAATTATTCCCCAGTTCCTTAATAACACATTTGAGGGAAAATGACTCTTATTGTCTTGGCAAACTATGATATTTCAGCACATTTTCTGCTTGGTATTTTTGCCCAGGCATCCTTTAGCCCTTACACCTTCTAGATTGGGGTTGTTGCACTGTGAAGCCATTGGCCACCCAGCGCAACAGAAGAGAGAAATTGTGTCTTGGGAACTGCTATGCTTCAGAGACAACCCATCCTCCACTTGTAAGATAAAAATAAATAACACTGTGAGAGCTAACTGACAGTAAGTAACCTGGTTGTCTTGATTGCTTTGAGAAATTTTTCTAATTAAAAGGCAAAGTTTCTATCCAACCACCTACTCACCCTTGTAAGGGCAGTCCAGGCCTTTGTGTAACTGCACAGTGTAGGGACCTGCCAGCTCAGGCCCTCTCAATACGAGTACCAGATGGACTTACAAGCCCCAATAAAAGAAATATTCATACAACATATGGAAATATATTAACTAAAAGAAATGCATTCAAAGAAACAGTGATATGTTTGCTTTCTTAGTGGGACTTATTTGCTGGGGCAAAGCCTTATTCAGTTCTCTTAACCACATTTCTCAGCCCTTTTGGCTCTGGGACCAGGTCATGTGAAGCCAGGCAGGTAATTCCATGCCTGCAACATGATCCAGATGTTACAAATGCCCCTGGTCCTCAGTCCTCTCCAGCCTTGACATGGCTGGATCTAGCCTGGGTTATAACCAACTGCCTCATCCAGTAAATTTTGCCCAGAACTTTAAGCCTTCCCTTTAATAAAATTTTGCCAGCCCTTGGTCATGGGAGGAGAGGCAGTGGGAGGAAAAATGCTCTCAATTCACCTTAGAGGTTATTACATCTGTGCTTGGGGAACCAGAAACCATCGGGGCTGGAGTTCCATAGCTGGACTAGACACAGAGAAAAAAATCTCCCAATTTGCTCTGAAACTAGAGAGATTTCATTCTGTTTTGGAAGCCTTCCAGGTAAAAGCCATGTCTGGGACCCTCTCCAGATTTTCTGCAAAGCAATGGCTGTTTCATTTCCAGATCATTTCAATCCTTAAGATCAAAGGGACCCTGATTTTAAAAGCAGGAATTAAGTACTGGAGAAGAGGAAGGCAGTTTTAACTTTGCTGTAATCAAGCACACGATCCACAGAGGAGTTTAGTCAAAAAGTTTGGGGGGTGGTGGGGTTGTTTTGTTGTTTGCCTCTTGCTTCATTCCTTTCCTTGTTCTCTCTTATCGTTGATCCAAGCATTTCCCCAAGACACTGCAAGAAGAGGGGCATGAGAGGAATACAAAGCAGCTTGTAGGGAAAAGGTTGATAAGGAGCATCGGTAGTTGCTGGTGTTTTTCTTTTTCAAGAATGCATCTCAGAAGCACTTCAGAGGAAATTTGGAGAGATGAAGACAGGGGATGAAATAGATATCCCTGTGGGATGGCAAACAGCCCTGGGTGTTGTTCTGCGGGCTCTTGCTTCACACAGTGGTTCTTTCTGAGCTAGGTTGGCTGCTTTTTAATAATGTCCTCTTCAGTCATTGATGCTCTTTCATGGCATGTTAACCTCAAAGGGTTTAGATAATTTCTTCACTTTCCTGTTTGGATTCCACTACAACCGTATGAACACAAACCCCAAACCCTCCAGTTCAATTACGCACATTTAAAAGCTTCCACTAAAAAAGTTTGGTACATTTATCAGATGCTGCTGGGGCTTCAGATTTATCTGAAATATTATCAAATGGCCAAAAAAAAAAATATATATATATATTTCTGTCACATGCTGTCATACATTGTCAGGGAACCTTGTGCTGTAGCTGCAGTGAAGTTGAATCTGATTAAAAGATCAGCAAACAAGGCAGGTTGAAGGGGATTTGATCTCATCATTGCTATGCCTGGAAATACCTGTCATCTTCTAGGTTGTCCTGCACTGTGACACTCTTTCTGATCCAGTTTGCCAATGGACATTCGTGGTGACATTCTGTGCTAGCAAAAGGGTGGAAAATTAAAAAAAAAAAAAAAAAGACCCGATTCATTCAAATTTTATTTCCAAGTCCTGTATTATTGTTCCTCTGAGATCAAGCCTAAACATAAATACCAATTATCAGAGCTACAGACAAATGAATAATTTGATGTAAAACAATCCTGCTTTATTCAAATGAGAGTAGAGGTGAAATTAGAGCTACACAGGATATTATGTTAAAAAGCACACACACACACACACAAAGAAAGCAAGAAAAATGTCTAATTTTAACATAGTGTTGTTATCTGTGATTAATGATTTCCGTGGGTGTATAACTCTTATGCAAAAATGCCATGTAATCATGTACATATTTGATTAAATAGCTTAATTTGTGTTCATTAAAAAAAAAATAAAATAAAGCCAAATAAGCTAGATAATGAGTGGGCGTGTTGTAGGAAAAGCAGATGGGATTTGAGGCACTAACTGTGTTCAAAGGAAGCCACCAATTTCACTTCAAGAATATTTGCGTATGAAAGCTGGTATTTTCTAGAAACATTCATGAGTAGAACACAGAGGGAAATTTTGCCAAATTCTGCTGTTTTTAATGAAGGCACACAAGCAAAAAAAAAAAAAGTTCAGCTGAGCCTGGTTCAATTCCCACTCCTTGGGAAGAGCATCTTTACTTATTTATTTTTCTATATTTACTGGGAATGTTTTCTTTCTCTGAGTCAATTATACCTAAAGCATCCTTTTGTTTACTTCTGAGCCTCTGACAACAATCTCCCCTTTCTTTGCCTTTACCTGTGGAATTAAATACTTATTTTTCATCACACAATAAAAAAGACACCTCTCCAGTCTGGAAATAATGGGATTCTTTTGTGGGTAAAGCTGTGTAAATCACAGTGTCAAATGAATGGACAAAGCTTTAATGGGGCTAATAAACACGGCCCTCTGTATTGAGCAAGGGGAATTTTTATGAAAATGATCAAATAAAGTAATAAAAAGGAAGGGGCTTCCCCTCCGGGTTTATGAGCTCTCTCGTTACACATCATGTATGACACACTGACTGGCAGAATATATGATGGACTGTCATACATTGCAGAACGACTTCAATTAGGATGATAAGATGACAAGTTCCCATAGTTCATATCTGGGTTGACTGTGGGCTTTTTTCAACGGGGCTCTTACTTTGACCTCTTTCTTTCTAATGTTTGATACGAAATTTAAAGGACCAGTTGAGGTCGTAGGAGACAAAATACAACTTATGTCAGGGGAGGGAAAGGAGGACTGCTTGTTTCTTTGTTTGCTCTCCTATCCATGGGTAGGATCCTGTAATTCAGTGTGTGACTCACTATGAAAAAATAATTAATGCCAGCAGTTCAACCCACATACACAGCTCCAGAATAACAAACCAGCAAGTTCAGCCTCCTGCTCATAACCAACTGGAAAAATCACACGACCTATAAGGAGACACAGAGGCACACCAGACAACATGAGCCAGCATCCACAAGTGTCATCAACAATTGCTTTAAACTTCTTAGCCCTGCTTTAAACCTCCTGCACGTACCTTTATTTCCATGGGAAAGAGGATAACTCCAGGCCCATAAAGGCAGGCTGGAAGAAGAAGAATGCCAGAGTAATCTGCAATTAGTTCTGGGATTGTCTAGCCAAAAAGCCCGGTTCATGTTTGTTCAAGTAAGCCTTTGGCTGAGACAGGGAGGGAAGTCTATTGGATGAAAGAGTTACATCTCAGATGGATGGTGAGGAGGTGCTGTCAGCACTTTGAACCTTGGAGAAGAAAACAAAAAGGTACAAATTAGGAGGTACTTAAAACTTTGCTGATGGCTTTGAGGGCCTGGGAGACCTCACTTGTAAAATAAACAATACCAAAAAAAAACCTGTGTACTATTTTCTAGCAGCATGTTACAGATCTTTAAATGAGTGTGTTCCAATGGGCATTGAATATTGCCCTTGTAGGACCCACATATAACATTACTGGGTCAGGATCAATCTCAGACTTCTTCTGTGGCAGCTATAAAATAGACAGACTGAAGATGGAAAGCTATTCATCCTCCGCAGGGCTAAGTGAGCTCCCTAATATTGCTGATCCCTGAGCCCATCATCTTCTTGACCCCAGGGATACCCTCTGGCTGAAAAGCTTTGCCTCATCACCTTAGAATCTGACCCAGACACTTTACATTGTCGCATGATTTCAGTCAGTCCACCAACCTGGAAAAGGGAAATGTTTTCCAGCAGAGGAGCAAATATTTTCCAGGTGGCCTATTCTGCAGATTCAGCGTTATTGTGAAGGATTTGCCTTCGAGTCAAAAAAAATTGCTTGTACAGGAGTCTCTAAAGCAAATCAGCAAGTGGAAGGAGTAGGCTAATGGAGGCACTTATCACTGAACAAAGTTGTAGGCTTGGTTTGCATACATTCAGGTGGGAAGGACTCTGACTTTGAAGAATGGCACGTGTCATGGTATAGCCACAGAAAATAATATAACTCAACCAGAATGAAAAAGAAAAGCCTCAGTATTTGGAAACTGAATAGCAAAACTCACTTCACTTCTCCTTTGCTCTGATAAGCCACAAATATTAGTAGCTACCAGAAAGGATTTCCTCAGCATCTACTTCTTGGGACAAATTGAGGTCTAAATCTTACCAATGTGCCCAGAAGCTCCTATTGGAGGAAAAAGAGCAAGGAAAAAAAGAGAAGAATGAAGGGGGAAAATTCAGCTGAGTTTAATCTGAACAGTGTATCCATCACCAAAAATGATACAAATCAGCTATTACTGGATCATGCAAAAGCAACTCCACTACCTGTGATCCTTCCTTTGCTTTCTAAACCTCTTTTCAGCACAGCCTAATGAATTGTCAGAACTGTCAGACAGCTCCAAGGAATGACAAATGTCTATGATTTGCTGCTGCTGCTGCTGCTACTTTGCTGAAAACACCTGATGTATATAGTCTTGAAATCCTCTGTTTTGTATTAAGGGCAAGGGTAAGCTGAAGGAATTGGTGTACATGTAGAGTTATTTTCTTTTGTTTTACATACATGTAGCCTCATGAGAAGAAAAATATTGGAATATCATATTCAGGTCAAATATTAAAGCACTCCTAAACCAGGAAATGACCCACAGGAGGCAGAAGAGGCAATCTCAGCTGTGCCCCATTTTAACCATTTTACAATTGCATATATAGTGATATGATTTCATGTTGTGTATAATAACCGTCTATGACCCAACATAAAACCTGCAGTGATGTAACTCCTTACTGGCATGATGTTTTCTTAATCAAAATTATAAATAATAAACCACAAAGCATTCTAACTCCACGAAAAAATTATCTGACAGACAATAAGAGCAATCAAATAATTAATCTGACAAATATCAGCGTTTGAGTTATACAGCCTCCAAACATTTATTAACTTGCAGCCAGATTCTGTGAACATTTGTCATTGACTTAAATGGGTCTAAGATTTCACTTCTTGACGAGTGACAGACCCTGATGGGTATTTAGTAATTTCTGCTATACCAGATTGGCACTGTACTTAATACATTTGCTAATTCTGTCATAGAACTTACTGTCTATAGCATTCTCCTGCACCTTCCCTAAAGAAACTCTTGTGAAGCTGTCCCTTCAAAAACACACAAAAAAAAAAAAAAAAAAACAAAAAAACATAGTTTTGCAAAACAGACAGTAACAACTCTTGCCTAATTAGTCACTTGTCCGGCACTGTAATGCATTTAGAAAAGGCTCCTATCAACTGGAGCATATTTTTTTAGTGTTTTACTGCTTGCTGGATGATATTTTCACAACAGCTTCCAGGAAGTCAGGTTGTTGGTATGACTTTTATGGGAAATGACCTTCATTACGTAAGTACTGTTAGAGAAGAGACAGACACAGCCATGGTACTCTCCTTGAACATGATGGGCACTGAGAACCTGACCTGAGTAAGATTAGGAGGGTATCAAATTGGGTTCCTCAGCTGAAAGTTTGGAGGCAAAGAACTGAGTGAATGAACAAGGAGAGCTGATCACTCCTATCACCAGATGTTATAGAGTGAGATGCCTGGGGAGCTGGTCCAGATGCAAAGGGCTGCCAAAATTAGAGCCATAATGAGAACCATGATGATGTTTCATCACATTTCTTTCAGAATAACTTAATTCCACCTTGGGAAAAAAAATACAAATGCTGTTTGTAGATCAAAGGTGTTTCCAATCTCACTTCTTCTGTGGCTCACAATAAAACACTGCTAACACACAGTAGCCCAGCTGTTACACTGGTGTAGATGTTACCACATCATTGTCATCACAATGAACACTTTCCTCCTCAAACCACTCCCGTGAGTCTCCCCATTTTACAGACAGGGACTCGATGCACAGAGGATACAGCTCAGGACTTCCAAGGCATCCATTTGCTGGCACCTATGGAAATCGAGAGCAATCAAACCTCTAAACAAGGGTTAAACACTAAATAAACTGGAGAATTTGATCTAAAAGGCTTTACCCTCAGGGGTCAGTTGCAATAAGCTGAGGGGTAGAAAACAGGTCCCCACATATTAAGTGACTGGCTAAGTACCAGGATAAATTTTGTCCTCCCCCTTAGGAAAAAGGCACCGTTTTGGACCAATGTGCCTGCCTGAATGAAGATCATTACCTGCTGTGACATGGTAAAAGCACTTTGATGGGCCTCTCTGAGGGTCTTTCAGGGCACCTGTGATGGTGATTAGAAAAACGAACTGGTGCTGGCTCAGAGCTGGGCTCCCACCGACAGCAAAGGGCTGGAGGAAGCTCTGGACTCTTGGTCTTCCCATAGAGGCCCACAAAATGATGATGTGCATATCCAGAACAGGAGGAATAATGAGAAATACTGGATTCCTCTAGTTTGACAGTGGTTGGGGTTTGGGAACTCCTCTATGATTTAAGAATAAGAATTCTTCTGTAAGTGGCCTAAAACATGCTGCTATATCATCACTTGGTGTTGTCAAATAAATAATCATGCAAAATCAGCTGCAGAGAAAAGTCTCCCATAGAACTGAGTTCCCTCATGACACATGATATATCTTTTCAAAGGGACAGATACATCTTTCTTACAGCCAGCACGCAGCTTCCTTCACTGCACCTTCCCTCCCATCCAAATCACCTCAAATAAATGTGAGTTCTGCTGTGTTCACAGTAATTCCTTCATTTTTAAACACATAATGGAAATGTATAACTAGTCCTCATAAAAATTTATATCTCAATTCGTCCCTTTAATTTATAACAGGCCCTCCAGGCAGTTATTATTCAAACATTAATAAAATGCCTATGGATCACCAAAAGCATCAATTTTCACATTCACCTCCCCTCCTATTTGTACATATATAAAGCCAGATTAGAGTTAATGCCACTTCTGTGTCTAACAACAATTACGCCTTTAATAAGATAGGAACAAATGATATATTATCTTAATCACGTTAGGAATTCGAGTTCTTTTCATGAAACAAAGTTGAATTTTTTATGCCCTTTGTGGCAATTGTTACTTAACAGCCTATATGTTTGGATATTGCAGTTTATGCAAATGTTCATGTTCTATAAATTTTAGATTTATCTCCATTTATCATTCCACATGTTCTAATATACAGACATTACGGTGTAGCGTGTGACTCTGCACACAGTCTAAAATATGATTAGGATATCTTTCATTTATTTATCCTGTAGAGAAAAGGATGGAGGGGGGAGGGAAATAGCTATTGTGGGGGCCAGATTCTCAGCTTCCATAAAATCAAGTACTGTGCAGAGCTGCATCTCACTATGCTGGTATAAATCCACCTAAGAATTTGATCTTTCATTTGCTAACAGTTGAATTTTAAAGGATTAAAGTTTATTAGGGAACCCTTCATACTGTGCTCTACAAACATTTGCCAGCTTGTTGTATATCACACCATAAAAACTCATTCAGGAGAGTAATCATTGCTAATATGAGCTCTCCCATAGAGAGACCAGGAGACAACTTGCATGCACAATGCAGCAGCAAAGATCATTAGGGCCATAAAGATCTGTAGGAAAGAATTCCCTGGGTTTTTATATTGTTCTGCAGGGAAATTTGGAGCCTCTTGAATTTGGAGAAGAGAGTGAGAAAAGTAGATCCCATGCCATATTTTGATTCTTCCTAAATCACTACAGCTGTATTGGTACCAAGGAAACAACAGCAATTTATGTCATCAGAGAAACTGGGCCTTTGCACGGTCATGACAACCAAAAAAACCTTTAAAAATTTCCTACCAACCAAACAAAAAAATTCTGCCCAAAGCATCTAAGGTGTAAAGGAGGTTAGATTCATGATCAGACATCACTCATGGGAACTACCAGTGGTGGGGTGCAAAGCCAGGAGGAAATCACCAGGAATGGAGATGCCATTATGATTTCTTTACAGAAGTAAGCACAGTGTATGGGCAGGAATTCACTTCTACCACCTTACCTTCATTATGAAAGGTGCATCTGTAGCAGCATTGCAACCAGGCATGAGTTGTCCAGGAAATCTTTCTCCCTTAGACAGTTTTGCAGCATTGATCTGGAAGATTTTACGGTGGTGTCTTCCCCCCCACCCCAGAGGGAAATTTCCGTTCCTTCCCTAAGGTGCTCAATCCGTTTCCCGGGCAATGTAGAAAATGCTGATGAAGGCTCAGGGAGGGACCAAAACTAAAGTGAACCCCATTAAGACAGGAGCTGCCTTCCTGTGTGTTTCATTATTAATACTGAGTTCAATTACTCTGATTTCTTCTGTTGATGAATTAGGAGCACCAGAACCAAGTCCCTGGCTGATACCCATTTGTCTTTGCTTATAAATGCTAATGTGATCCTGTTCCTTTAAAATCAAGCTCCTGCTTCAGTCACTTTATATCTTTGCAACACTAACTGTCTTTTCACTAATTGGTTCTGTGTAAATGAAACAAGCTGAAAAACACTGTGGCACCAATAAATATTAATAAGTTATTGTTTATTTTCTTTACCTTGCTTATGAATTCATACAAAGACGGTGCTAAGACATTAACTCCAGTCTATTAATTGCCACCTGATAATTGCCACCTGATACTTTTCTCCTGGATAATTAGGTACCCATTAGTTCTAATCAAGTAGTTACTTAATTATTGCAGTAATTAGTCTAATGGACTAGCAAATTGAAGCTTTATCACTTTTGGATACTTAATGTTCCTGACAGAGTACTTCACAAGTGTCAGGGTTCCTGATTCAGCAACCTGCCATGGATGAACCCCCTGCTGCCATTCCCACCCCACCTACGCTGCTCCCCAGCCACTCACAACACACCATGGAGATGTAAAGCCAGAGGGAACATAAATTTGAGTCTTTCTTTCTGATCCTGATCCTTCCCACCCCTGTTTATGCCTCCCCTCCTGTGCTCTTGCTGTTCAGCTCATTCCCCACCAAAAGAACTTTGTTGGGAAATTAAATAACATCTTGGCATGGAGATCACATGCATTAGGCTGTACAGCAGTGTGATTTCAGAGACAGGAGCTAATGTTGGCAGGTGTGGGAAGAAAAAAGCAACTGTGAGGGGAGAAATAAGCAAGAACACTCATATAGAGCCAGGTTTGGAAGAAAAAAGGAGAGGAGCAAAGACAACATGGCTCCAAGGTCTGGGACTGGTAATAGGTCTCTCTTTCGTCTCTGAATCAGAGGTGCAAATGTAGCAGATTTTCAGTGCATAAAGACTATGGAAGTTGATTTTAATTTAGTGCAGAGTTGGTGGACAAGATGCCATTAGCATTTCTCTGCCCCACAGTTTTATAATGAATATCATACTTAATTCTAAAGGGCTGTCAGTTCCACACTTCCACAATATTCAATTCAGAAAGGGCATGTGAAATGCCATCCTCACCCCTATACTCTGTCCATGTCCTAGGCCATACACCATCCCTATGCCTCATACTTGCTTTTGGTTACTAATGTGTTTGAGGTGGATAAAACAAGTATAATCATTTAGAAGTGTTAAATGGGGATTTATTTCTGCTGTTGATCATCTGATACAGATTCTCTCAAGTCTCTTCATGTCAGATTTGTATCAGAATTGATCATCAAACCCTTTGGCAAGTGTCATCTGCCCCAGGCGTTGCAATGTGTAACGTACAAGCACTCATTGTACTGGGAAGAGGAAGAAAAGAGAAGGAAGAAAGATTGATCCTGACCAGAAATAAAGAAGCTAATTCCATTCAATAATGCTTGACAACTTGTTAATGGTTAAACTACTTCACATATGTGGTAAGATTATGTGTTCTGAAATAGACATATTTCTCTTTCTTGATCAGATAACTCATGTTTCCATCACTGCTCATGCTGTAGCCGTCTCAGACTTTGTTCAGAGAAACAGGATTTGGAACATACCTTGACTAGGTCCTGCTGAGGATGCTGGGTTTCCAACTGGCTTCTGACAGGTACCTAGGTTTGGCTTTTATGGATAGCAAGGTACTGGCTGGTGGCAGTGAGGAGGAATGACTGTTGGGCACCTGGGTTTTGTCCTGCTATGCAACTGGAGCAAGGCCAGGTCATGGGCCAGAGGTCTCTTAGGTGCCAAAAGCTGTATGATTTAGTTTACCATGCAGAGACCAGAGTTTCCCAAGTCTACCATGTGAGGTATATTCATAAACCAAAATAAACCCCACACTCTACTATCCTCACAATCAGTGGAACCTCATCCACCTATTGAACTATCTTTGGCATGTTCATATGATCAGAGCTGAGAAGCTAACACTTTTCTGGGGTAACACAAATTCATTACTAATGCTATTTCACCTAAGTCTTCTTACTGCATGAAAAGCAGTGTCCTTTTTCTGTCACTCATACCTAAAATACAATAGACCATGACAGAGAGGTCACCAACTCCTGAAGTTTCTACCAAAGCTCCACGTACATCCATCACAGCCAGCTGCGAATGCTCGTTTCCTCTGAAGTTCCTCTTTAGGTAACAATCAATAAAACCTTATGTTGCTGCTGAAAAATCATACCACAGAACTGCTTAAGCACCTGCATGAGGCCACTGAGCAATAACAATCCCATACATTGAAAACAAAATTAGGCAAAGCATACTCGGCCCATTAAGAAAACATATTGCTTGAAATTACAGTGCCTCAGGATGTTTGTCTCTTGTTTCTAGTGCTGGCTCTGCAGGAGAAGGCTGCCAGCCCTGTTCAGCACAGAACCTGCACTGACCTGAATTCATGTGTCTGAGACTGCTGTCTCTCTGTCAAAGGCTCCCAGTAGCAGAAATCTAACAGAGAAACTTTTAATGGTGAGAAACAGTTACATTTTTTTCCATCAATGGCCATAAACAGTAACTGATACTAAAAAGTTTTGCTACCTAAGATGTGTTGTCCCTCAGTGTACAGCTAAGAGAGGGCAAGCACCATCTTACAGCCTCATCTGATCTCCCCAAACTGCTCAAACTTCTCTGTCCTTCTGTGAACAAATTTGGTGCAGAGCCCTGTCCCTGAGAGCTCTCCCTGCATGAATAAGCTGGCATTTGGGGAACAGAAGGGCAGAAGGTTGGGGGGACCCATTGGGAGGGTCTTGCAGATGCTGTGCCTACACTGAGGCTGTGCAGAGGTTTCTCTCTGTCTCCAAGTGCTATCGATCCAGCACAAGCACTAAATTCATTTTAAGGATGCCGAGAAAGAGCGAGCAAACCATACGTGACAGATGTTACTCAGTTCATTCACTTTCTTGCACTTCAGTTCAAAGGCTCAGTTGCAATGTATTGTAGGTTATAAAAATTCAGCAGTTTAAGATCTTCACAACAGCTCAGACCATGGGTTACACCATGCTCAGAAAAACCTGAGCATTGTGCTGAGGAGGGCAAAGGGAAGGAAGACTTAGGGAGGAAAAATGCTTCTAATTTGTCTATTCAAATCTAAGATCTTTTTATGAGGTGTGGGTTTTCTTGGAAAGCTCTCAGTCTTCTCCTCTTTCGGTTCTCTGAGTGCTTATTTTATGGTTTTCATCATTTTCTTGAGTTTGCACACATGGAACAAACGCCAGCCCGCAAAATCCAGGGGGTAAGACAAGATCATAGACAACTGTTCCACCTTCTGCCACTGAATAAAGCAGGGTTGTTTGCCTGGATGAGAAAATCAGTAAGAAAACATCTACAGGTTGACATGCAGAACACTATGTGGTTCCCCATGAGCACTTCTGGTGAGCATGAAGTACAAGATACCTTGCACAAAGAAGACCGGAACTGTACCTAAGGGAAGCACCCTGAAATGTTAGCAAGGGGCAGTGATTCATGGTCAGTCTGGCCCTTGCTCCCATCTCCTGACTGCCACCAGCAGCCATGTCCTGTTGAAGGGCTGGGCCACCTTCCACTGTTACATCAAGTTGAGGACCAAACCAAGCAAACCAGTGCCAGCCTCTCTGTCCTTCTGTAGCTGGTGATGGGTGAGGACATGGAAACAGGCAAAGGATGGCCCCTGGATGTAATTTCTTTTACTGGTACCGGGATGAATCCAGGTGAATTAAGCACCTAATGGTGAGATGCAGTTGACAGCTGTCTTCTGTCACCCTGGTGCAGAAAAGCTTGGGTAGGTGCCACCTGTCCCGCCACACAGCATCCACCTCTAGCAGCCTGCACAGCAGTGACACAACTGGCACAACCATCCCAATCTTCAACAGCTTACTCTCCTGCCCCCACCCCCCCAGCACAGCCTTAGGGGTTTTGAATGTCCTCTCAATGTCCTCTTAAAGCAGCAAGTAATCTTTCCTGCTAATCCTGCTTTCTTCTCCTCATTTAGATCATTCTGCTGTAGGTCCAGCACTGAGATGATCTCAGGGTACCAGTGAAGAGGACCATGTGCTCTCAAGTTTGCCTTTATGGTTGGTTGAACTCCTGGGAATCTTTGGGAATCTTTTGGTCTTGCTGTGGTTTGGGGTTTTTTGCAGGTTGTTCTCAACTGCCTGTCAGACCCAGCCATGATGAAACCCAGCATCTTGCAGAGACATAAAATGGAAAGCAGGCAACTCATCAGAAAAGTAGCAGCTGTTTTACAGCATCACAAAACAAAATCATCATACTCTAAAAACTAGATTTAGCAGTTTAAAAGAGCTGCTAACACAAAATTAGATGGAGACAACAGCGTGGTTTTGTAAGTGACAGTGCTTCACTCAAATGCCCTAATTCATGTAAAAACAACTTAGGAAACATTAAATGGCTGATGATCTTGGAAAGGGGAAGAGCATTCAGACTTTCAATGGCTGTTTAGGAAGAACGTGCAGATTTATTACATCATCTTTTTTTTTTTTTTTTTCATTTATGTATTTTAAATAAGCATTGTGTCAAAACTGCCACCTCTTAAATAACAATGATGCTATAGTCTTCCTGATGGAGGAGACACCAGCTTTTATTGGCAAGTCATTTGTATTTACTGCAGGCAGAAAACCAGTAAAAAAAAATAGTACAAAATTTTAACATTGAATGAGATGGAATAAGAAGGCCTTGAGCACTTTGGATCATCAAATACCCCAATAATTGGATATGGCTGTTCATACAACCATAAGTTCATACACATGGGGAGGATATAAAGACCCAATTGCCATGTGAATGAGCTTTCTGTTGCCTTCTGGAAACTAATATGCATATACGAGCTGTGCTAGATACAGGTGCAATACAAGCTTTTCTTTGGCTCAGCTGTGTTTCCCACTGAGGATGAACATTTCTCTGTGCTGTAGATAAATCCTGTCCATAAACAACACAACCAATCACCTTACTACTGAAGGACATGTGGCTTGGCCAGAGGTCTTGTAGCCACGAAGAGGTGATTCCTGATTGCTTGGGAACAGATATTATTTGTCTGTATGATTTTTCTTTAGTTTTCTTTTTTTTTCCATGAAACACCTCATGCCTGAGGTGCTCCCACATCTCCCATGGTGGCAAGCCCCTTCATCTGTGTGATCTGACCCTGCTTGTCCAAGGTGATTCTCCTGCTAAGTCCCATCAAACTCCTACTTGAGGAAGGAATACAGCACTGGATATAGAATAAAGGAGGAATACAGTATAAGATGAGGTCTGGCTATTTGTTCTGTGCAGACAAGTTGTGTCCCTGACGAAGTCTTCTGTGTCCTAACAAATTGTGGCGATAGGAGCATAAGAAGTGCCCCGCTCTTCAAGGGTATTTTTATCCTGCTCTTCAAGGAGAGATGTAAAAATCTAGGTGCAAATCCAAAGTTTGAAAAGTTGCAGACTCTTACAAACAGTCTATGATGGATCTGCATTTTTCAGCTAAAGAACATCTATGCTCTTGACCTGAGACCTAGTTTTCACATTTGTGGAATTAAATGAGCATCCTTTTCTAAAAGACATTAGCCCAAGGCTGGGCTATCCAAAGGATGGCTTTAGTATTTAGATAAAGTCATTTTCATGTCAAGGAGACTTAAAACCTGACATATCTTGTCTCTGTTGAAAAGCCAGTTTGTTATACCACATCGTGGCTTGTTATGTGCAGGAGGACAAAGGAAAAGTGGAGGTTGTTCTAGATTTAACATCTCTTATAGGACAGCATGCACTATCAGTGACACCAATGACCTGGCCTTGCCTTAGGTTATTCAGTTCCCCATATATCCTAAGGCTGTGCCAAAAACCTGCCAAACTATAAGGGAAATATTTGTGACCTCTGCCAAACTGTGAAGTCTTTGGGTCTGAGGTACCTCAGATGTCTTGATAAGACTGAGGGAGATGAGCCTGGAAAAAGAGGAGTTTGAAAGGAATGAAAGGATATTCCCTACCTGCTGCTGCCGAGCTGGGTTGTGTGCCTGAGCACTTGTCCTCCTTCCAGAGTTGCCCTGCAGGTGTTCAACCTGCTTTGAAGGAAAAAAAAAAAAAGAGATAAAATAGTGATGGGGCCAAGGAGATGAGACTCTTCTTGAGAAGGGCCTCAAGGCGTTAGAGCTCTTATCTTTCTCTGCCTGCAGCCACTGAAATTCAGATTGTGTTTCACAGGTATGTCCCTAAGTGGGGTCTTCTAGATCTGGGCAGCCTTTACAGACCACTGCTGCAGCCCTGGGGAGATGAACAGACAACCTCTTGGCAAGCAAGGCTCAGAGCCAGAGGAGAGATTGAGTGATCCTGTTTCAGATCAGATGGATGGCTCTAAATGACCTGTAAAGACACTCCCTGAGCCCCGAGCCACAACATGAAGAGCCAAGAAGCCACTAGCACTTCTGAAGTAGTTATTAGTGACTGAAGTAGCACTTGTCAACTGCAACTTCAGTTTCAAGTAATAGTTTAACAGCATCAGCTTGAAAAAAGGTTATATCTCAGTGTGTCTGGTGTGCTTCTGACACTTAAAAGGAAATAATTGGCAGGCTTAGAGCAAGGGCAGATACCAGTGGTAGAACAGGAGAGGAGGTTGGATACTCGAAACAATACTGTGTGAAACAAGAGCCAGGAATCCATCCTAAGCCCTGGCATAAAAAGCATGACAAAGCTGTAACCCAGCCTGCAGAAAGAGCTCTGCCCTCCCCACCATGACCTGTACTGTGGTGACATTTAAAGACTCTTCTACAGTTGCAGTTTGCAGCCATGTCCTAACAAGAGGACAAAAAACATGTTGCCCCTTGCAATTCTTGGCCAGCTTTTCGGAAAGCACGTGTAATTCAATCTCCAGTTGAGTTCTGGCATCAGGACAGCAAAGCCCAAGAGAAAGTAGATGTGTGTGTGCAGTGGAGAAGACAGGAAATTATATGGAATGAAGCGCACAGTCTCGTTTTACCTGTAGTTTGGCTGTCAAGAGAGGAATTAGCATGCAAATCCAGCAGTCCCTTGGCTGTCATCACCTTCCAATTAGCTGCATTTGATTTTGGTTGGTGCTGATGGATTGTGTCAGCAGGTGAGGTAGGATGTCTGAAAGGTGCTCTGGTTGCCATGGGCAGGAGAGGGCTGTGTATGTGCATGTTTTTCCTTTGCTAGTTGCTGGAAGGATGCTGTCCTGCCAAAGTAAAAGCACTGCTGCCAGTCACTGGACAGAGGAGCTGATTCTGGTCTCAGTGACACGAACATTTCTGCAAATAGTGGCCTAACAGCCAGAGCTGTTATCAGGTAGGTTGATCCACCAGTTATCAAGGTCAAAATGTGTCTCAGACATGTGGTTTGGAGACCACTACTGCCATTTCAAGCCGCTTTTCTAATTTACATTATTTATTATCACCATTGCATAAGGCATCTCATAGTCCCTGCCACAAAGTTTGGGGAGCTGCTGTGCCTTGTGCTGCAGAAATATAGCATCTTGCCCCTGGAAATGTACAAGCAGAACCAAAGAAAGAAGAACTGGCAAAAGAGGAAAAGAAATTATCACCACCATGAAAGGGGAGCTTTTTGACCAGTATGTTCTAGCCAGCCAGTCAGAGAGAGTGAACAGGGCTCTGACTCTTTGGCTGCACCCAAGACCTGCTCCTGGCTGTGACAAGTAGTGTTTTAGGAGACCAAGCTGAAGTGGCAGTGTGCAAGTGAGTCAGAAGAGTGTCTTCAAAGTGAAAAGTAGTTTGTATTTGTTGAAACAGAATTGTCATGGAAAAGGATCTTCCTTCCAGAGGATGGAAGCCAAGACAGCAACAACTTGGTCATGCCAATAAACTACAGAAATTACATTTACAGAGCAATTTTGAAAAACAAGCATGTGATCCAATTTGTCTAGAGAAAAAGGATGTTTCCACAGATCATAGAATCATAGAATCATAGAATAGGCTGGGTTGGAAGGGACCTCAGAGATCACCGAGTCCAACCCTTGATCAACTACCGCTGCAGTCACTAGACTATGGCACTGAGTGCCATATCGAGTCGCTTTTTAAATGTCTCCAGGGATGAAGAGTCCACCACCTCCCCAGGCAGCCCGTTCCAATGTCTGATCACCCTTTCCATGAAAAAATTCTTTCTAATATCCAATCTGAACTTCCCCCGGCACAATTTAAGACCATGCCCTCTTGTCTTACTGAGAGTTGCCTGGGAAAAGAGACCAACCCCCGCCTGGCTCCATCCTCCTTTCAGGTAGTTGTAGAGAGCAATGAGGTCTCCCCTGAGCCTCCTCTTCTCCAGGCTGAACAGCCCCAGCTCCCTCAGCCTCTCCTCATAGGATCTGTGTTCGAGTCCCTTCACCAGCTTGGTTGCCCTCCTTTGGACCTGTTCGAGGACCTCAATATCCTTCTTGAACTGAGGGGCCCAGAACTGAACACAGTACTCAAGGTGTGGCCTTACCAGGGCTGAGTACAGGGGCAGAATCACCTCCTTGGACCTGCTGGTGACGCTGTTTCTGATACATGCCAGGATGCCATTGGCCTTCTTGGCCACCTGGGCACACTGCTGGCTCATGTTCAGCTTCCTGTCAATCCAGACTCCCAGGTCCCTTTCTGCCTGGCTGCTCTCCAACCACTCTGTCCCCAGTCTGTAGCGCTGCATGGGGTTGTTGTGGCCAAAGTGCAGGACCCGGCACTTGGCCTTGTTGAAGCTCATCCCATTGGAGTCAGCCCATCTCTCCAGTCTGTCCAGGTCCCTCTGCAGAATCCTCCTGCCTTCCAGCTGATCAACACTTCTCCCCAGCTTGGTCATCAGCAAACTTGCTGATGATGGACTCAATCCCCTCATCCAAGACATCAATGAAGATATTGAACAGGACTGGGCCCAGTACTGATCCCTGGGGGACACCGCTGGTGACCGGCCGCCAACTGGAAGCAGCCCCATTCAGCACCACTCTCTGGGCCCGGCCCTCCAGCCAATTCTTAACCCAGTGCAGAGTACGCTTGTCCAAGCTGTGGGCAGCCAGCTTTCTCAGGAGGATGCTGTGGGAGGCGGTGTTGAAGGCCTTGCTGAAGTCCAGATAGACCACATCCACAGCCTTCCCCTCATCCACCAAGAGGGTCACCTGATCATAAAAGAAGATCAGGTTGGTCAGACAGGACCTGCCCTTCCTAAACCCGTGCTAGCTGGGTCTGATCCCCTGTCCATCCTGCAGGTGCTGTGTGATTACACTGAGGATGATCTGTTCCATAACCCTGCCAGGCACTGAGGTCAGGCTGACAGGCCTGTAGTTTCCCGGGTCTTCCTTCCGGCCCTTCTTGTGGATTGGCGTGACATTGGCCAACTTCCAGTCATCTGGGATGTCCCCAGTGAGCCAGGACTTTTGGTAGATGATAGAGAGAGGCTTGGCGAGCTCTTCTGCCAACTCTCTCATCACCCTCACCAGATGGAGTTCATCTGGTCCCATAGACTTGTGGGGATCCAAGCAGCCCAGTAGATCACTGACAGTTTCCTTCTGGATTGCAGGGGGGGTGTTTAGATTCTTGTCTCCTATAGGCTCCAGAAGCCAGCTGTCCTCAGGATAGCCCATTTTACTGTTAAAAACTGAGGCAAAGAAGGTGTTAAATACCTCAGCCTTTTCTTCATCTTTGACAATTACATTCCCGTCCATGTCCATTAAAGAATGAATGTTTTCCTTGCCCCTCCTTTTGCCACTGATGTATCTGTAGAAGGACTTCTTGTTATCCTTCACAGAGGTGGTGAGCTTTAGTTCAAGTTGTGCCTTTGTGTCTCTAATTTTTTTCCTACATAACTTAACTGTATTCCTGAATTCCTCTTGAGTAGATAACCCTTTTTTCCATAACCGGAAACACTTGGAGCCTCTGTAAGAGTTTCAGTTCTGTGGAGGACCAGGAGAGTCAGCATCTTTTCTGTTTGTTAGAAATCAAACTCAGAAAGACATAAATACATTTGGTATGAAATACATTAGAGGGAGCTGAGCAAGTTGAAGAAATTGCTTATGTTAGAAGACTTAGTAACTGTAAGTGTGGGCCCTACACCATGACAGAAAGAAGGGAGAGAAAAAGAGGCAGGATTTCTTGAAGTGGAAATTAAAAATCCATGGTGAGCTAAAGACGAATAAGTAAATGTCAAAGGCACTGCATGAAATTTGACTTTTGGACAAAATAAAACAAGTCTGGAGTAGAACTGGAAGCCATTGTGATACTTGAAGCAGTGATACTTGAGTTGGCATATGCAGATAAGGTTGCCTAGAAAAAGGAGCAGAAGGAGCAGAAGAGGAGGAGTTACCTTTGAACCCAGCAACAAATTGGAGGGTAGGAAGATGATGAGGAGCCTTCAGTCAACAAAGGCAGCATCAATAGAAGACTGGCTCACAGATGGTCAGAGCAGATTTCAAAAAGTAAGCAATAATGCTGAAAATTGCTGATGGGTCAAGAGGATGGGGCTGGAATATTGATGTTAAGTTTTGCCCAGGGAATACAGACAGGTTTTGTTGGGAGCTATTTCAGAGGGATGTCAGGCTGGGTACATAGGACAAAGAAGGTGGAGAAAGCACATTGAGCAAACCTAGATAGGAAAGAGAGCAGGGTTTCCAGAGAGACAAAGAGAAGAGACAATGCTTGCAAATGGAAGGAATAAAGCATTTTATTATGAGAACTACAGAACAGAAAACAGTGAAAGGTTCAGTAGTATGAGAAAGGAAATGAGAGGGGAAACCAAAGATCAAGAGATGAAATTAGACTTCTGGGCTATAAGGTTAAGAAAAGAAAAGAACCACATTTGTGACTGTGAGGGGAGTGGGAAGAAGAAGGGGGAAACAACCTGATTCAATTTTCTCCTCAGAGAAATCACCAAGAGCCTGTACCCTATTATAAACAAAGACAAAAAGGGGAAAGTTGGGGAAGAGGTGAAAAATGCAATTGAAAGAAGATGTAAGAGATGGGGAACAGGGGCTGGAGGACAGGAAGAGACAGGGTATCACCAGGAGAGAGGAGGCAAATGCCTTGGATGTGGAGGAGAAAGTGAAACTGGAGTGATAACTGATCACTGATAACTGTGCCAATGGAGGGACAGGCATGGACAACTCGAAGGAGGATCCAGGGAGCAGAATAGATTCCAGCTCCAACTTGACCTGCAAAAAGGTCATTGAATATATTCCAAGAGCAAGGAACAATGAGAGAATTTGAGCCACTGTTAATAACAACGTACCATTCAACTCTAACAATATTACTGATGGTGCTCTGAGCTATACATCATCTGTTTCTGCTGGGTTTGATTATCCTAAATGAGAACATGCCAGAGAAGCTTAAAAAAGCACTGCCACCTTTGGCACCTGCCCCAGATTAAGCCTGCAAATCTACCCTGTGTCTCACTCAGATTGAGAGCTTCTGTCCTTGAAATGTTAAACTCATTATCTGGTAGGTGTGGACAGTCTTGTGTCTCACAGAGCCAGGAAGAAATGTGACATGAATTTGTCATGGGAAAGGGGGGGAACTAAACAACTCCCGAGAAATGTTGAGAGCCTGTGTATTTTTGGCAGAGGATACCAGCCAGACATGTCAGCTGATAGCATCCATAGAGCTGGAGGACTGAAAATGAACTGCATTACAACAAACAGAGATTTCACAACTGAAAGCAGCACACTGACATTTATATTAACTGCATCTGACATGACCTGACAGACTGGGCTGGAGCAAAGCCCATCACAACATCAACCCAACTTCTGCCCCAACCCACCGGTGCCTCTGTCGCCCATCCATTTCTCACCACCCTGGGAAGGAAGGAAGATCATACACAACCTGATGCTTTTTTGGTGTAGGAAGGCCAATTCCTGGGCCAGATGCTCAGTTAATGAGCAAAGGCAGTGCCTACCTCGTGATTGAGGGACCTTGTGACATACCATGACCATCACTGCAAGGCAGGAGGGCTTGACAAGCTCCACGTAGAGAAGAAATGTGGCAGAGTCAGGAAAGGTTTCCCTCCTCTAGGCTATTCTGAGCTTTGACACTGAACCAAAGTGACTCTTTTGACCCTGGTGGAGTTACCTTGATTTACCTGAAGGTAGTAGGGAGCAGAATCCAGCCCCATAAATTTTATCAGTTTTATGGGGTTTGCAGATGAGAAAAAGGGAAGTCCATATTCTCGGTGCCTAGGGCTACTTCAGGGGCTGGCTGTCAAGGTGTGTTTTTTATTGTGTGTACTGCTTGTCTGATGATAGGAACTAAATTGAGAAGAGACTCATTTCTCACAGGCCACTGAGCAACCAGAATGTGCTAACTGTCATACGTAGGAAGCACTCAGGTGTCGGGATTGTCAAGAGAGAAAGTGCAACGCTTTTTATTAACTGCAAGAGCAATCAGCTCTGTCTGGGTCTGCTCAGTCTTGTGGAAACACATAGTTCACACTGGGCAATGCTCAGAGGCTTAACACAGGTATCAACACTGTGCCTTGGGTAATAACTTCACATTAGAGCTGCTGCACAAGACTGGTGCATGGTCACCATTCTACTTGTGGTGTTTGGTAGTCTGATCTCCTGCAGGCATTTGCAAAGTCTGAATAGGTCTAATATTGCATGATTCAACAGAGCATTTAAGTTGTGTTTTGCCTTTCTTGCATGGTGTGTGCCCTGCTCAGAGACTGGGGGGGCTGGTTCAGGCTCAGACCTCAGCACATGCGACTGCCTCAAGGTTTAGGACCAGAGGGATACAGAGGGGCCCTATAAAAGAAAGGGGCTGATAAAGACACATTCAAGACACTGGTAGCCTCTTATTCAAGTTAATACAGCTCCACTGAGTCTTTCTGTGAAGGCTATAAAAACACCTTCAAATTTTGGAGGGGCTAAATCTGACTTTTAATTGAATTTGAGTAACTTGTTTGAAACCGAATTTGGTTTCAGTTCAACAGCAATTAAAACAAACACCAACCAAATTATGCTTTTGAAAACTGCTTCAATGGTGCCTTTTGCTGGTGGTAAAAAGGGCAAATGTCCAGGTTCCATTTGCACTGTGTCACTAGTGGACTCTGCAAGAAGACCTCAGGAGTTTTCTCTTCTCAGCTGGGAGATTTCCAAACCCCATAACCCAGAGCCATGATCAGAAATAGGTCTTTGCAGCATGGGTAGGGAAGAGGCCAAAGACTCACTGAATCCCTTAATTGCTTCCTTACAGCCTAGAGGTTATGAGAAATGATATAAAAGGTTTAATCTCTGTCAAGGAGTCAGTACCTGGGTAAGAACTGCTCATCTAAAGAAAAATCAGAAGAAAATTTCTAACCTGTTGACTTAGCTGGGAGTTTTCTGCCTCAAATGATGTCTCTGTTACATTTCCCTCACATAAAATCAGCACACAATTAAATAGATACGTGTGGGCAAAATTCCAATCTGTTTACTTCACCACTTTACCCAGGGAAAGCCCTGAGAAAAGCATGAAAAGAAAGAGGCCATTTGGGCCAAGAGAAATGTTCACGGATGGCTGCAGTGCAGTGCTTGGCTGCAAGCATAGAAAATAGCCCACGACATCAGAAAAATGAAATACACGAGGCACACTGGCCACATGTCCCACATCCAGGGATGCTGAACATCCCTCTCTGATCACTCCAGGGTGAGAAGAAGCCTCATGGTGCCATAAGTTCCCTGAGCTGTCGGGTGGGCAGGACATTTTGAGGCCCACAAGGTGACACATCCTGCCTCCAGAGGGGGTGGGTCAGCTGTACAGTGGTTTCTGCCCTTAACAGGTGCTTCAATGTCAAAGGTATTAGAAGTGGTTATTTTCAGTGCTGTGCCAAGTGCTGTACGGGCTTCTTCCTCCCCTACCCCCTTTCTAATTAAATTTATCATCAATGACTCTGAGCTGGGCTAAGAGTTGAGCTGTCATGTTAAGAGAGGAGCACCAGCAGCACAAAACCCTCCAGCTGGAAAGACAGAGTTCCTGATTGTGGCTGTAATTTGTGGAAATTATCTCTCCAGTCTCGTTTCTCTTATGTTTCCAAATCTACCTCATCTTTGTCTCTCACATACCCAGGTTCACAGGCAGAGGCAGAGGCACGTGCCTGCTCTGTGGGTTATATGCTAGAACATCTTGTCTTGGAGGATTGCCCCTGTCTATATAGGAATATAAATATATATATATATAGTTAAAAGCTCTAACCTTCTGTCAGCTGCATCAGCATAACACAGACTCCCCCAGCAGTCTTGGCTCGGATGATGGAACCCTAGATGCAAACTGCCCTGATTTTCAGTGGAGCTGAGGAGAACAGACAGCCCTCAATCCATGGCCCTATGACTGCTTGGTGCAGTTGTCCCAGAGTTTGCGCCTCATCCACCACCAGAAGGCTTGTTAGAAGTCATAGCCTTCAGTGCTATGAGCAGGTCTCTGATAATTGGGTCAATCTTCACCACCACTTCAAGACTAATTTCCCTTGCAAGGCCCAAAGATTACATCTTCACATGGCTACATTTCCTGCAGCTTGCAATGTACATTAGACTGTTCCTTCAGGACTCACCATCCCACATGTCCTCTCTAAAGACTGGCTGAGTAGTGCCTTCAGAAACTTCAAGGGATAAGGCAGCCCCACGAGCTACGGAATGTTCTTCTCCTCTAGAATTGTCTTTCAGGAATTCACCTGGCTGACCCGTGCCTTAGGCTGGGGGTGGTGATAAGATCATGGCTGGCAGTAAAGTGGCAGCATGCCAAACACACAGAAATACATTTGCTACAGTCCCTTCAGAAGATCACGTTAGCAAAACAGCTTCCAACTACAGTGTGTTGTTGCCTGCAAGCCCTTTGGAGAGCACTGGCTGATGTCTGTAGGGCACACCAAAGCTTTCACCCAGTTCATTTCCCTCTGGCCAGATGGAAGGAGGATAATGATTCCATTAAAGATATCCCATCCAGAGGCTGTTCACAAAATCACCAGGGAAGGGGCTTGGCTTGGTGGAGGTTTGCAGTGTGCTGCTGTACACATTCCAGTTGGATTTGAAGCAAGCTAAGCAAACTGGAGGATGATGTGAATCTGATTTCTACATCTCCTGGATGAGATACTGCACTGCAAAGCCCAAGCCTGATCCCCAGACATTTCAGAAGAAAAATTCACTCAACCATCCCACTAGAACTCTGATTCCTAAGATGGTTTTCTAAAATGGTGAAAAATCAGACAAGGATGAGGGGAAGGACATGCAGGAACTGAGTGATAAACAGGTGGGGTTTTTTTGTAGAGCAGGGAACCTGAAAGAGGTGCTGAGTGTCCTCAAATGATAGCACTGAAGAGAGAAGATGCAGTTCTTTCAAAGTCAGGCAGCAGGTTTTCCCTATTTACTCTGCTTTTGCAAAAGGATAAAAAGAGTAAAACCCCCAACATCCATGAAACTGCATGTCTGGCAATATTAGAAAATCTTCCTTAAGGTGCCAGTGGTAGATGATGCAAGCAGCAAGTACATGTGATGCAGTGGAACCCTCTTTAAGTTAAATCAAACGTCTGGGGATCAGGGGCAGTTTAAGTCTCCTCATGAATAGCTAAGGTTTAAGATGTTCTGATATATAATCTGGACAATTTGTCATCCCTTTCCCCCCCACAGAGAGGATAATTAACAGTGCAAAATGCAGTAGGCTCCATGTACCCCTTTCTGATGTCAGGGGCCCATTTTAAGGTCAACGATTGAAATGCTCTGATGGTGTCAGCTGAGCTTTTGCATCTGTTGCTAGGATTTTGCTCACCAAGGACTCTTAAGACAATGTATGTTCATTAGTTTACAAGAAGATGTAATTATCCATCCAAACTCTACCATGTTTCATTTGCTACTAACCTGATTCACCTGGGTAGGTGGCAATAAGTGCA
Organism: Heliangelus exortis; assembly: GCF_036169615.1. Classification (NCBI taxonomy): domain Eukaryota; kingdom Metazoa; phylum Chordata; class Aves; order Apodiformes; family Trochilidae; genus Heliangelus; species Heliangelus exortis. Next base: position 5,617,081 of record NC_092432.1, read on the forward strand.
TTTGCTAACTGGTGATTACCAAATTAGTTGCATGATAAACCTTTTTCAACGTACCTTTTAGGTGAAAAAAAAGGTAAAATGAATAATGAGTTGATCTTTTCTTTCAACATGCTGTAATCTTTATTAATTTAACTTGAGCTAATTTATTGCAGGGGGAGAAAGAGAGGGAGAAAGCTTGTATTCCTATGAACTCATATTGCAAATGAGGCAAACAGAGGGAACATTTCCTATTGTAGTTATATTTTAAAATCCACACTAATTATAAACCCATTTATTCATTGTAAAGGCAGGGGCTGCAGCCTGGTTGGGGGAGGGAATAGGGGGTCATGTATAAATTGCCTCCCAAGGACCCCACTGAAATTTCCATAGCGTTCACCATATGACACTGATGTGTGAAAATTGACATGAAGATTTGAAAATTGGGACTGAGGGAGACCAAGCATAAAATAACTTCAATTTTGTGCTTTCTGTGTCTCTCGGAGGAATAGTGCAGTGGACTGACCAACACAACACAAACAAGCGAAGGGGAGAGAAAAAAATATTCAGGGAGAAGGATAGGAGTTATTAAAGAGAAAACACACTCCTCACTCACAGAGAGAAAGGATGATCAATGGATTTAGTCACAGAGAAATTCAAGCAGAAAATTGCTGCTGTTTTTTATCTGAGAGGCAGAAAGTTTAACCAAACCAGAATTCTCTCTACTCACTCCAAGGCAAACAGCGAAGGAAACCACTGGGTTTTGAACCAGTGGGAGAACTGTGTGTGTGAGTAAATTTTTGTGTGTGATTTTACAGAGTTAAGGTGTCAAATGAATTCTAAGGCAGAGTCCTCACTTCCAGAAGTCCTCAATGGGGAAGATTTTATTCTAGCTCTTTTCTTTTTGAGGAACCCAAGACTCTGTAAACCATCCTCAGTGGAATGCCTTGCTTTCCAGATATCTGTTTTCCTATACACAAAAACCATACAACAGTGTGGCCTTAACTACAAGGACGCTGTCAGCCATGGGTTTTGAAACCCACCAAAATCAGAAAGCCAACCTTTTCTAATGTGGATAGATGCAGTCACTGGACTCAGCTGTTAAAAGAGAAGTCCTGTTTCTTCTTCAAATAAGGTTAAAACCTTAAAATCAGCAAAAATGGATCAAGAAAAGAGCAGACTGTTCAAATTTAAATGTTTCAGGTCTTTCTTCTGTAACCTAAGGTCTTAGAGGGTTAATAATTTACACTATTAAATGCTACGTAATTTTTCTCAGTTCTTGTTCTTTGGAACACTTTGGTGACTCTGAATGTGGTTTTTGAGAACTAAGTTTTGGCATTCTGGAGCCTCTTGCTAACACTTGTTTCCATCCATAAGATCAGCCCAGCCTTGGGACTTACCTGTACCCTTTTCAATAAACAAATCACAAGCCATTCAGGAAATAGGTATCCATATTGTTCTTAGCAAGGGTTATGTGTTCAATAGTTCACATCCTTGGATTATTGATCAAAATTCACTTTAGGATCTCAGCAGACCCATCCAGCCGTGCTGCACTATGATGCAGAGAAATACAGACCCCACCCATAACCCCATGGAAGGTTTTGAAAACCTGGGTCTGTTATAACCTTGGTCTTATAATTCTAAAGCTGGTCTTGTCTGCTCTAGGCAGATGTTCAGCACTCACCATCACCATGAGCATTGTAGAGGAGCCCTGTTGCTGCTAGTGCTGCAATTTCCTTTTTGCATCCCAAGTTGTTTGCTGGCCTCTGTTATCTCTTATCATCTGCAAGACAATGGAAATGCAAGTCTATACATTTCTGCTTTGTATATAGATAGAGATAAAGATAAAGAAGATGGCTTAAGCTTTAAAACTAATTGTTCTTTACTTACTGTAAGTCCTAAGGTCATTCTCAGGCTGAGAGGATGTACGGTGCAGTCCTGAACACTCTGCTGTCTCACCAGACTGTTTTTCTCAGGCTCACTTACTTTATTTTATTTAGCTTTGTGACACACAAGGTTCCTTGTGCGTGCTGCTATGATGATCTACAAGACCATTGTTCCCATGCTGTGGATCTCATTTATTACAAAGTGAAGTATATAATAATGAAAAATAGCTACAGCTATTCCTTCTCTCTCCAGGATATCTCAGCACCCTTATGGATGACCGCACACTGAGATGGCACCATAGAAACAAATGGAGGGGAAATGGCAGTGCACTGCTCAAAGCTGGAGGACTGAGTGCTTTGGTGCAGAAGCATCCTTGATCCGTTGCTTTTGTTGAAGGCAGAGGGTACCTAAAAGATAATAATAAAATAGTATTTATATTTTTTGAAACAGCGTGCCTGGATGTGGAGCAGATGTGGCTTGTAGGAGCTGGGGAGCAAGCAGAGGGGAGGATTCTTGGCTATAATGGCCTCTAGAAAGTATTGGACAATAGACACCTTGAGGATTTTCAATAGCATCCAAAAGAAAATGCCCCACGATTGATAGTCTAGCACAAGAACTGCCCATCATTGACTCTTAATGCTCTACTGAGCATGAAAACAACAGCATTGAAACAATGAAAAAAACCACCTTGCAGGTAATTTCACAGGGTAACGAGGAATGCCAGGCTTATTGTAATTACTGGCACTGGAGATGACTGAGTTACTTTAAATTAAATGCTGGGATGGTTAGGGCAGCTTCTGTGTTTCTCATTGACTGTTATTTGTAAATTTTGTACTTTGACTCACCTGGTATAGTGATGTAAAGGAGATGGTTTGAGATGCACTCAGAATAATGTTTTGAACTTCTTCTTCCATCTAAGAAAACTGGGAAGTTACATTTGAAGACACTAAAAGAAATTTTAAATTCTCCAGATGATCACCTCATTCCAGCAGCTGCGGCTTTAAGGAATACCGTGATAAAACTACAAGAATTCACAACACTAGAACAATAACAAAAATGATCATATTAATAGGGGCTTAATATTACACCCACAGAAAACAGAAGGTGAGGCCACAGTATCTAAAGATTTCACTGCTTCCTTTTACCAGCCTGCTGCAATAGACTGGCCATGTGCCAGCACTGCCTTGAAATACAGTTCTGCAATGTGTGTGTCACAGAAGCAAGTGTCTTTTATTTAAATACTTGAATCTACTTGTACCGTGCCTGAACATGACAAGGCTGATGCTATCTCCCTTATAACGAAGTCCCACTGTCCAGCTACTTTTAATTTACAAAGTTGTTAGATCAGAATTTGGCCCAGTATTTCATTAGCACTTCTAAATTACTCAAGAAATCGTTCTAAGAAGGAATTCTTAAATCTAATATTAAAAGTAATTTTTATAATGTTTATCTTTCCCTGTTTATATTTCAAATCCTCTTTAAAGTATTTGAATTTCTCACCTTAGATCTCTCTTGGTTTCTGTGTGATCTTTACGGTCTTTTTCCTCTCAAAGGCCCACTCATTCCCATAAAGAGGTGACTTTTAAAAGAATTTCTTTATTTATATAAAATCACAGTATGGATTGCATCAAATGCTTTAGAACATCCATATAAAACATTCTTGGCTGGTTTCATGCAGTTGGGAGATAGTCGTCTCCCTGTGAAGTTTGAGATGAAATATTCAAATACAAAGAAAAAAAAAAAAGGATAACACCTACCTTAAAAAGGTCTTCAGAAACCTGCTGGGGAGAGTTTTAGGAGGAAAGATGGGAGCGATATACTGCCATTTCTGAGAAAGGATGGAAGAATCACCACGATTACTGCCATAGAGAAGTGTTTTCAAGGTTACTTTCAACTCCAGAGCAATAGTAGCAAATAGTTTGTGAGCCATCCTGAAGATTTTGACTAGAAATGTGATATTCACAGCTGCAAAAAAAGACACATCAGGTGCAGCAGAATTGGCACGCAGCCCCAGCCATGGAGAATGGAACTACATCCAAGCTTTCTCCAAGTTTGACACAGGGCATATATTGAAGTTGGAGGCAGTTTAGTGAAAGCTCATTTTCTTGGACTTCATAGTTCTGTCAAAATGCAAGCACTTCACAAACAGCTTCAGAAGTAAAGATGGAAGAATAAAGCTCCCACAGTTCTGAAATGTCCAATTTCAACAGCTTGGAAATAAAATAGCTTGATGTCTGTGTTTAAGTTTTATATATGTCTTTTTATATGTATGTTTTAAATAGTTTTTATACATGTATAAACTATGCAAGTTTATATATATAGTTTTATATGTATGTAAGCCTGTATGCATGTAGAATATTTCCTTTATTGGAATTTTGGAATTGTAACTTTCTTTTATTGGAATATTTTCCTTATTGTAAATTAATTTTAAAAGCCAAGAAGCAAAATAAAATGCCTTTTGAAGAACAGATAATCTTAAACTTCAAATATCTCAGAAGGGAAAGTAGGTTAACCTCAAATTATTTTCCTGAGTGCCAACAGATTAATCAGACTTTTCATTTGGAAGCAGAAAGCGAAGGAAGAAAATATCTGACTAATCTTAAGGTAGATGCCAACAGTAAAATCAACAAAGCTTATAGAAGAAACAACCTTTCTTGGTTTCTAGGCATCACATTTTTTTACAGACAGACAAGGCTTCTTAAGGACATTCTTGGTATCTTAATACCTCAATCTTGTTCACTGTCATTTCTGAATGAGACCATTGTGGAGGCAACAGTGAGTTGCATAGCTCCATCAACCTTCTTTAATTTGCTTGGAGATTATGGGAAAACCTCTATAAATCAGTTTTATGACCTCATGAAAAACTTACCGTTGTATGGCATCACTTGCATGAGTTATGCGATAGCCACAGAAAGGACCAAAGATGTCAAGGACACCAAAGAGAAGCTTTATGCACCCTAGGACATAGAATTGCATTTCTTACATCTAAGTTGGTAGAAATACCAAAGGCAGACATGGAAGCAAAACTTCTCTGTCTCCTGAACACAAGACAAGGATTTGAAAATGCTAGGAACTAATTATTAAAACAGGCTTGATGAGGGCCATTAGTCTGAAGATGTAGCAATTTAATTCTTCATTAGAATTACAAAAAAAAGCACAATATGCACAGGAAAAGAATATATATATTTATATATACTTAATTAAAAGAACAGTACAGGTCAAATGCTCCTATTTTTTTCAAACCAACCTTTTCTTTTTTTTTTTTTTTTTTTTTCATTTACATAGTGTCTTTTGCTAGATTTCAGACAGCTGCAGTGCTGGCCATATATTGGGTATTTTTACAAAACTGAGTTCCAGACTTCCAGTTGCTCTTTCCTGGAATTCTTTCTGCTTTAACATTGCACCTCAGTACTTTGCTCATATTTGTCAAAACGTAATTCAAGCATTGCTGAACTTCATGATGTTTCATGGTACTGTAAACCTACAGCATAGCCTGATTTTTGCAAATTTAGATGACAGCCTTAAAGATGAGAACCTGGAGGCCAAGTTTTTTGGTGAGTTAGGGACAGAGATAGCCATACATATCCTGACTGTCATTTAGGTGGTTTCATCAACATTGAACCACTTCAAAACATCAAACTGATTTTCTTTTAGGAAAACTGGAAAAAAAGATTCTCACTGTGCTAAAGAAACCATGACAATTTGTTGAGGGGACACAACAATATTTGGCTTTACATTTTCATTGTCTATCATATACTAGGGAATTATCCTTAAAAAAAAAAAAAAAGAGGAAAACCCAAGCAAAATATTCTCATTCTGTCAAAACATTTTTTCCTTTTATTGACACCAAATTAATCTTATGATGTTTCCTGGCATGAATTCTGAGTGTTTCCATTGTCACTCCCATGGAGAATGGAGCCAGGCTCCCAAATCTTGACCTCCCTATGCTGAAGAAAATATTCATCCTCCACCAGTGACTGTAATGCTCAGCTCAGGCAGCCTAAACATAACCCTGCTGTGAGTTCCCAGAATAGAAGAGGCAGAAGGTCCTGGGCTCAGCCTCTGCCAGACAGATGTTCTCTCCCCTCTGTCCCCTGGAGCCTTGTGGGGGCACAAAAGCAGCTCTGTAGCACTTATGGAAGGAGGATATTATTGATGCTGTGCTCCCTTAAAGTGTCCTGCAGCCACTGAAGGTGGGGTCAGACACTATCTGCTCCCCCCATTTGACTCCTACCTTTCCCCTTTCCTCACCACAGGTATCTCTGTAGCTGATCAAACAAACAACTTCGAGCTGAGCAGACTTTTAGTCCAGGAGATAAGCAGCCACTGGGTATAAGTTACCTGAGCCCAGTGTTGGGATTTAAATGAGCACATTTTCTATTTTAAGAGGTCTCAGTGTCTCTTTGGCACAGAGAGCTGAGATGGAGAGACAGACTTTCTGCCTTCCTCCCCTCCTGCCGTCTGCTCAGCTTGTTCTCTCCACTCATCTTCTCACTCAGGCCCTGCTATTTGAGTTTCTTCTCTCTTTTTCTCTCCCCCTGCCATTATTCCAGCTGGGTACACATCCCATTTCACTTACTCCAGTGTCACCAGGCTGCTGCCAAAAGCTCTTCTGTTTTCTCTCTTGTTGTATTCACTCTTTCTCTTTTTTAACTTTTAATCTCAGCCCCAGGTGAGGTGTGCTGAACAGTCATGATGAAGCTTTCAGGATGTTAGAAAGTAAACTGCTGGAAGAGGTCAGCAAGAGCAGAAACCAATAAAGCACAAGAAGGAAGTCTGATACCTATGAACAAAGCAATTGGTAATGATGTGAACTAGTTGGGTCAAATGAGGGCTGTGCACAAATGAAAAGATTCAGCTCCAAACACCTGAAAAGTTTACCTAACCTGCTTTTCCTTGACAGGAGTGAGTCTGTTGCCTTGAACCACTGCTAACAGCTTTACACCCTGCTTGATTTGCACATCTCCAGGCACACATGAGCATCTGGCCATCATCAGCAGGGTGGATTCCTTTTTTAAAAGAAACTCCACAAATCCTATAAGCCTCCCACTTCCTTTTCTCTTCTATTCATTGCTGATTATTACCTGGAAAGTTGTGATTTAAGACTGAGTTTCTAATATCCTCTCTTAGCATCAGTAGCACCACAGAATTTGAAGGGATGGCATTTGGGGTATGGGATTGTTCAGCATGAGGGTGGCCTCGTCAAGCTCCTACTGACTCAGACAGTAATCAGATCCCGCATCTCCCACTAGGGAGTGCAAAATTCCCAATTTGTCAGGCAGGGGTGGTTGACTTATAAAAGGAAGATTCCTTTATTTAGATGGATTTCACGTTTGAATCCCCTAAGCTTACCCAGGGGAAGAAAGAAAAAAGCAAATAAAAAAAAGGAAAAAAAAATTTAACTGTTGGATCAGACTACTAAGTTGTGTTTCGTTGTTCGTTTTTTTTTTAATAGATGGTGAAAACCAATAGCAGTGGCAAGATTTTTTTGGCACAGTATTTTAGCAACTGTCTTGTCTCCTTTCCTTTTTTTCCTCCCTTGACACTTGCAAACCAAGGCCCTCCTCTGGCTTTGCTCTTGGTACAGCTCTGGGCAAACATTGTAGTGAAATTTCCTTAGAAAATACAGAGCTTCCTGTCAGTCCTGTCTGTCACAGCATCATCTCTGACCTCTTCTAAGGAAGTGTTCTGGTATTTTCACAATGGCTGTGGTAGATTGACCTGAAGGGAACAACATTCCTAGAGCTTTGCTCAGATGGCCAATTCAACACTGCTTTTTCCTTCTCTGGGAAGGCAGCCAGCATACCAGCTGTAGCCTGGGCCACCCCTTTGTGGACCTGGAGGGCACTTTCCTAGACATCAGTGAGAGATGCCTTTATTAAAAGGAGAATTACAATATTAATAGGAAAATTATTTTTTTGTTAATGATGAAGAAGTCCATTTCTTCATACTTGAAAGCAGTTACACACCTAACTATGCCAATCTCTGTAGTATCTCAGATGGGTACTCATTTCCTGGAGGCCCTTAGGGGAGTGACCTTATGTCCCTCTACCTTTGATAAGGCATTGCCTGCATGCATATAAATCAATTAACATCATCAGCTTATGCTAATTTTGAATTTAGATGGCATGCTGGAAATAAACAGGGGTGTTTATGCCTGTCTAGAAAAGAAAACACAATGACAAGGTTCCCTCCTCCCCACAGTACACAAATACACCCACGTTGGCATTCACAGACACACTGGGACACAGCAAGCTCCTTCCCTGCAAGGAGCCCTCATGTAGCTGCTTGAGCTCTCTCGTGTTTTCTAGGGGGATTTGGTCAAGCAGAGCAGCCAAAATAACACAGTGCACCATATAAACATCCCATGTCAGCCATTTGTTTTGCTGCTGTGCCATCTGCATTCCTGGCTGTGGTGTTGTTCTGGGATTGCTTTCTGTAATTTGGGATGCTCTGAGGGTTGTGGTGTTACCAGATTGGCATAGGGAAGGCATTTAGAAGTGGAAAGGATCACTTGATTCGTGGAGATCCCTGCCTTTCATCATAATCCAACTACCCACAAGAAACAGCACATCACAGGTTCCCCCCACCCCATCAGAGAGCTAAATTTACTGGTGTTAATGGTCAAGAGCCATAACAAAGTGTTGAGTTCAGACAGCAGCAGGACTCACAGCTGGGAACACATCCAGGAGGGAGACAGAGCCTCAAGACAGAGATGAAGATGGAAGGAGCCATGGTAGCCTTTGTGATCAGAGTGAAAATTTCCCTCCTGAACCCTTTCCTGGAAATCAGTCACATAGTTCAGAGGCTGCCAAGGCACAGCAAGCAGACATCCAAGGAGCTTTACAAACTCACCAGCAGAAGGTACCTCCATCTTGTTCTGGAGGACTTCCCCTTGCCCAGGCTCTCTCTGTGTCCAGACAATGAATTGAGTATGAGGATACTATTCAGAGAACAAAACACTTCAGTATGTGACATGTTTTAGTGTAAGACATACAGAGCTGTATGCTGGGAAGCTATTCTCTGCCATTGACATATCTTCATGATAAATATATTCATGAACTAGGGATAATTTTTATGTCTGATTAAAGCTGCAAGCAGGCACAAGTCTTTCCCAGTTGACAGCTCTGGGCAAGAAATGGATATGGCAGAATTGTCTAAACTAACAAGTCAAGTTAATTTCCTTGGATCCTGTAATTCTCATCAACATGGGCATTTTCTGACGATCTGATTTACTTACCAGCAGTGCCCAGCCTTCTATGCCAAGGCAAAGAAAAACAGAGGACATATGCTGAAAATTTTGTAACATGGTTCCCCTAATCAAGTGCTGGCTCCATCCTGTATCCTGTTATAAATTGTAATCTACATTGTGTCTACTGTACACATGCCATTATTCTTTCCTCAGATATCTCAGGCAGCTCTGCCTGATTGCATTTAAATACTTTTTTTAAAGTCATTATTGGTTCTCCTCTTATTTATATGTTGCTTGGCTTTGTGGTTATCTCCTTTTCTTATTAGCAGAGGGACCCAAGGTTACTTTTATTCTTCATATCCGAGGAGCCAATTAACTTTCAGCATCCCCCAATGCCATCCCAATAAATAGAGGCTGCTCTAGTCATATTTCCTTCCACAGGGAGACCAGGATGTTCGGCCAATTCAGAATCCACTTACAGCACTACCTCATGGTTGAGGTATTCAGAGGATGTTCTCAGCTGAAACACTGACCACTTGCCTTATCAGTGTGTGTGCTGCTTTCCTCCTCACTATTCTATTATGCTCCAAGTATCTGTGTATCCCTTTCACTCCCAGCCCAAAGGGACCCTGTTTCAGAGAAACATTAGGATGATGGTATCTCTTGATGGAGAGGGAAAGCTCAGGCACTTCTTTACTTTTAGTTTTGATAATAGTACACACTATTTTTTTTTTTTCTTTACTCCATGCATCCTCCCTACTTCCACCTTACAAATCTTCAAATCACCCTTAAAATTCTTCATCTTCCATTTAAAACTGCTGGGGGCTAGACTGGTCCCTCTGTGATCTGAAGCCATGAATCAAAGCACTGCAGCAGCTTTCATGGGAACAGCTGTCCTAAAAACAGTGAGGTGCAGGCACACCATGGGCACAGCGCCTCCACAAATAATGTGGCTCCAGGCCTCTTAAATATTCTCAGTAAGTTTCACTGGGAGTTGTGGGGAGCTGTTATGTTCATTCCAGTCTGTACAGCTCAGCTTAGGGTGGCAAAGTGATGGAGCAGCAGCATTTATGGTGAGCTCTACCTTAACACATGGCTCTGTGCTTCAGTTTTTTATTGCTAAACCTCCATCCTTTTCTGTGGGGGGAAGGCAGGACTGTGCATGTGGTCTTGCTCCCCAGGACAGGGAGAGTTATATGACTGGAAGTTGGCTGTTGCTTTGCACCATCCCAACTGGTGGCACTACATCACTCCCCCTCAGCTGGGAAGGTGCCACGGTGCTGGCAGAGCTGGAGGAGAGGGATCACGCATGAGCCAAGTTCAGGAACACAAGTGGCAATGCAAGGGGAGCTGCATCACCAAGAGTGGGGACCCAGCTTTGTGTTGAACCCAGGAGCAGCTCAGAGGATGCGAGTGTGGGGCTACCCAGCTATGGCCATGAAATAGGATATTTCTCTCCTTGAGAAATGAGGAGAAAATGACCCATCCTTCAGACAGAAAAAGACTGTTTTGGTTAGACTGCTGAAGAGGAGAATGCGGGACTGGAAGGCAAGAAGATTCAAGATGGGTGGCTACAATGAACATGCAAAGAAGGATAGAGTGTGAAATCTTGCTGGCCAATGGCAAGGAAACCCTCAGTTTTTCAATTCAATAGGCACTGGCACACACATTGTGGCAGTCACTGAGCCTTCCCACCTGGAACTTCTGATTAATCAAGAGTCTTTAACCCAAGGAAACCTCAAAAATATCCATCAACAAGAGCTGAGAGTGACTGCAAGAGAAAGTTAAGACAATTTCAGCTGTGTCTGCAGAGGCTGTGCTTGGTGCTAACAGGTGGTGATGAACGTTGTGTGATTAAGAGCTCAGAGGGAAATAGGAGTCTGAAAGATCAAATCTCGTTCCAAAACACAGACAGATTTTGGGATCTGAATGCTGGGGCTCTAAGTCTTCCAGGACAGAGCTGAACATGAAAATGGGAAGAGGAAATGCAGAATTCCAGCTCATCATTTCTTGCCTTCAAGTTCTGCTCATTATAAATATTTTTAAAAAGAAATGAGCCATTAACCTGACAGGCCAAACTTCTCTGGAAAGCAGAAAAATACAAACCAAAGTTTTCTTTTGCTCAGAGCAGAAATCAAGCCCCATTTCTTCCTATCAATAGCACCTTGCATCCTTTGCACATTAAGTTGCAACAACACCCTTGCCCATACCCTGTACAAACATTGATTGGCAGGATGAAGACTGGCAGAAATAAGATCCACAAGTGATGTATTAATACAGTTCGATGGTTCTTGCCAATATGCTTTATAAACAGCCTGGTTTGTTAGCTTGCTGTACAGACCACCTCTGCAAAGATACACACAGGTTTCAGGTGCCCTGCACCCAGCAAGAACTCTGCAAAGCACCAAGGATGCGAGAGAGTAGGGGTGGAAGTAAATGAAACAGAAGCTCTGGAGGAGAGAAAATTCGTTTCCCCAAAGCTGCAGGACTGAAGCTCAGCAAGGGAAGGAGCTCACTGCCTTGGCAAGCAGGGATTTTGTCACAGTAAAGCACTCGGGGACTCTCTCACCACTGTCCCCAATATCCTTAGCAGTTAACACACCCTGTTCTTCTCCTCAAGCAGAGAACTACCTTGAAAACAGTTTATCCATCTTACAGTCAATATTAAGCAGTAATATTAACCAGCCCAGGCTCTCCTATCAAACTGAAGGTAAATATGATGTGAATTGGTGCTGATGAAGATCAGGTGGGGAGACTGCAGAGAGCGGAGAAGATTTCATTTTCTTTTTCTATTGTGTCAGAATGAACTCTCTGAAAAAAAAGGACAGTGCAGCTTTAATAAAAAAAAAAAATGAAAGAAGGAAAGAAAGAAAAAAAGAAAGAAAGGTGCCTCAGTTGTCTCGGCAGCTGATCAACAAAGGAGCAGTCGTGAGCTGTAACCTCTTGGAGCTGCAGTCTGGAACATGACACATGTCAGGCTATGATAAATGGTGCGGAGTGTGTGCAATTTCAAGCGCAATGCCCTTGAGATGCTCAGGACCCCGATCGCAAATGTTATTGTTAAATTAAACCTTAAAGGAAGGATTGGAAAGGGGAGGGGTGGGTTTGTGTGTGTGTACGTGTGTATGCGCATGCGTGGGTATTTATTTTTATATATATGGGGATATATGAAATTCACGGAAGAGAAGGGGAAAAAAGATGCAAGGTGAAGAGAGGAAAACTTTGTATTTCTTCTAATTTAATTGTGCATCTTCTATGGCTGGCTGAGCTATGGGAGAACTTCATGCAGGATTATCTACCCTATGGGTGTTTTATTACTTTTTCTCCATCACAATTTGATAGCTAGAGATCAGCTAAAGTAGGCAGGTGTGAGATTGGAAAATATATAAATAAATAAGTAAGCACATGCCACAGATGTGCTGTTTTTCTAGCTCAACTGTTCAGCTTCCAGGTACCTTTGAATCCACATGAGGGAAATTTCAGAGAATGCTGATTTGGGGAGCTGCCAGTCTCTAAGGGCTTGTTTGTTAATTACAGTATTTGATGGTGTGTGTTCTTTCTGAGGCAAATACTCAGCCTTAAAAGCCGCTCTGAGGTAGAGGCAGTGTTCAGAGCCTTAACACAGAGTTGGGAGCACAGGGACTGAACTTTGCTAGTCCTGCAGGCAGATTTCATCCTCAGCCTGCAGGAGCAGCCCTGGTGTGTTCAGCACATCATTGCTTTGGTGTCAGCATCCTACTTATTTCTGTGGTTTCAGAACTAGATTGAGGGCAAAGGCAGTGAAGACTTTTTTAGACAAGCAATTGCAATAGTACAAGTGGTCAAGGGAAGGGGAATAGAGAATGGAACAAACAAAACCAAAACCAAACAAAAATTCCAACCCGATATGCTGAACAACCATCTGCCAGGAGAGGTGGCAAGGAGATTTCCATGAGCTTTATCCTCCTGCTTCTGCAGCAGGTGAGTGGAATGGAGAGCAAAGATTGAGTCTCCTGAGGTCCCATCTCTGCCGCTTCCAGGTCCCTCCTTGTTCAGAACCAACACACCCCCACCCTGAGGTTGTCCCTGGCCACCCTTGCCCTGGTTTTTATTCTGGTTCCTTCCTCCCCTTCCCTCTGTTGCATGTTTTATGACTTCCACTTTTCCATGCAGAGGAGTCTCCAGTTTTAACTCACCCAGATTCCTCAAAAGTCTTTTCTTTACCTTCTCCCTTTCCATACTCTTCCCCACCACATCCATGCTAAGTGCAATTAGTGTAGGCAGTGCAGGAAACACAGCAGAGAACTGAGCTGTGTAAAGGAGGAGGAGGACACAGAGGGGGTGAGGCATGGGGTGTGGGGAGCTGGAAAGTGTTCAAGGGGAAATTCTTGCATGAGTTGTATAATGGAAGGGAACAAAGAAGAAAATAAGCAGCATAAATCCTCCACTGGAAAAGGAGATGGGGAAAGCCTTTAAATCATAATGAAAATAAAACTCAAACAAGTAGTAAAAGGTAACAAAGAACTAGTACTGACTCATTAGGATATATTGTTTGGTCTTTTTTTTACTGTATACAAGATAAACCCACAGGTCAGGAATGACCAGTGGAAGAGATTTCCAAGACCTATTTAAAACAAGACAAAGAAAACAGGTAGCAGAGAACCAGCTCCACCAGCAGTAACCCATGTGCTCATTGGCCCTGGGTGCCTATAGAGTGACTCATTGTCCTTTAGGGTGACATGGCAGCATCAGAACCAAGGCTCAGATATGGGAAATATAACGAATGCAGAAACCACATTAGATAGCAATGTAGTAAGATTATTATTTTTAGAAGGCATCTTACGAACATCTTGCAGCTTGTTTTGTGCTTTTTAACTACCGTTGCCTGGAGTCCAGGAAAAGTCAAGTCCTTTTTCGGTTCTTTGGAACATTTTCCCCATGTTTCTTGTTATTAGAGAAAATAAACATAAGACAAAAGGGGACTTTATTGTATCCATAAATAATTCAATGCAGATGGATTCATGGAAAATACCAGCAGGCGGATTTTTAGAGAGAAAGGAAAAGAGGTTAGAGAGTGAGGAAAACAAAAAGGGTGAAGCTTCAAGAAACTGAAAGATATAATGAGAAGAACAGATACAAACAAGCAGGTAACAAACAGAGGTATCTGAAAATAAAGGTACCTTGGAAAGATTACCCAGTCTCTTTTAAAAGTTCATATTCTTAGGCACATGGCTGCTTTCTGCCACCAAGGAAAAAATCCAGAGAGTTGCATTTAATCACATCCCATACTGACATGTAAGCTCTCCTAATTTTTCCATGTGGGGACAACTAGCATCATGTATTTGTAATCATAAGACACATTAATACTCTAAACTGGAGGCACTGGCATTATTTCTATAGAATACTTTGATACTTCTGCAGAAATGTATGTATTTTATAGCATTCAGTGTGAATTTGAAGAAAAGGAAGTTCTCTAATAGTCACATTCCATTAGCATGAGAGAGAAGACCAAATTCCCCTCCTCCCATTCTTGTTCACTATTGCCTGTACCCCCACTTACAACTCCCACTATTGTCCCCAGAGTTCCTCAACCCATTTATTTTCTCTCCATTGCTTATCTACCTGAAGCAGCATCAATACACGACCACTGCGAGCAGCAAGGAACATAAACACACTCAGGAACTCTGAGAATGGAGAGAAGTAAACTGATGGCTGAGAAAAATGAACATGGAGAAAAGCTTCTCCCATAGTTACGAGGAGCTGGTGAGGAAATGAAGAAGGAAGGAAGGAAGGAAGGAAGAAGGACATTTATAGGAGGAATGGAGCAGCTATGCTTGACTGCAAACAACCATTTCAAAGCCACCCATTTTGCTATGTTGCACAAGAGATGTGCAAGGCTTCCATGAGGTATTTATTGATTCTTCAGTAAAAACCAGTTTGGAACTTAGCTGGAATCACTGAAGCCATCATAAAGCAAAAACACCTGGAAGACTGAATACCTCTGTGCACCATATAAGACACCCGAGGCCTGTTTGTGCAGTCACTATTTGGAAAGGGATTGCATTTCTGTGATGAATTTTGGCTCCTTTTTCAGTGTATAACCAAGAGGCAATGGACACTGAGGTGGAAGGCAGAGGATCTGTAAAATAGGTCTGTGAGGACAGCTGAATATGCCTCTCCTTCTCAAGACTGCTTTTGGGAAAGGTGCTGCAGTAATGAGCTATCTCCTGCAAAAACAAGGCATCAGGAGAGGGAGAAGGGAAGGTTTCCAGGGAAGAGAACCACCCACAAGAGATGGTAAGAAAGGTTTACTTCAGATCTGTAAAAACAAAAGTAGGAGTGCAGGGATAAATCATCTCTCCATTCCGCTGCTTTGCAACAAGCTGAGGGAACAGCACATTGTTCTCCAGCTGAATTATCCCTGTTCCCACCACATGGACTGGGAAAAGAATGTGAGCTTTACTTTGCTTTATTACCAACTCTGTGCAGTGTGGAGATAACTACACAGGAGGGTTGGTCCCTGAAAAGCCAAGGCAAATTTTGATCGAAATTGGATTACAGGGCATTTCATTTCATTTCTACTGAAGAATGGTTCTGAATTGATTTCCCGTTTAGTCAACAAACAAAAATATTAACAAAATAAAAATTGTCAAGACTGAATAATGCTGCTGAAAAGAAAAATAAAGCCAAAAATATTTCCTGAAAAATAAATGGACTAAATAAGCTCCAAGTCAGATTAGCTTTAAATCTTCTTAACATTGATGAAAGCCCTTGCAACCAAAGGCAAGTTATTTCATTAGGCTGATTCTGCATGTTTAATTCTCAGTCTGCCAACTTAATGCAATATTTTTTGGTCATCATGAGCAGTTTTGTCTTGATCTATAATAATGACATTGCATTTGGTTTAAAAGTAGATGGCTGCTATCAAGGCAATCACAGCCTATTAAGTGCATAGTCAAGTCCCAATCAAACTGTGTTTAAATAGGTTAAGGGGAAATGGTCAGAACTGTCAATCCCAAAATACAACCCAGCTCTTCAGCCCATCCCAAGGCCAAAGGAATAGTACTTTTATGACTTTAGCAGACTCCACAATGGAAAATATTTCTGTCCAAAACAAAACTGGTTGGTAATCTGGGCAACCTATTCAGAGCAAACAGTGGCAAATTTAGCCTTTTCTCCTGTTTGCTAATTGTCCATGTACGGACTTTGGGGTTTTTTTTAAATGCCTTTGCATGTATTTGCCTGACAAATACTAAATATAGAAATATTTCAGCAGCCTGGCAACGTTGATGATGTTTTGTGTTATCTATGATAGCTTCTGGTATATCACTGGTCTTTTGGGTTATGATGCAATTTAGCCATGGAGCACATACGCTAAAATATCAGTGTAAAATGTACTAAATCAGATCCTTATGAATTTTAAAGCCTAAACCTGAAGCTCTTCCTCAATCTGTTTAGCAAATCAGTGCGGCTGCTCCCAAATTAAAGTGCTGTGTCCCATAAGCAAGAAGATCGGACTTGTGAGCCATCATAATCCTTTTTGCCCTTGTAAACTGTAGCTGATTCAGCTATAAACTGAAAGCAGCTTTTAGGACCACAGCAGTAACATTACATGCAACAGAAATATCTCCTTTGTTTTAAAATGTTTGGTTTATAACAACATATGTTCATAAAGTGTGTGAGAAAATCAATTGAAAATAAGGTTTTAATACCTATAAGACGATCTTTGCCTATGCCAAACAGTATAGAAATCCTGCATGTAAAGGTCAAAGAAGGCAAATTGCCTTCAAAAGCTCAAGGTCTCAGCCTGGTGGCACAGAAACCTGTGACAGCATTTGCCACCTTGAGCCTAATTTGCTCAAAAACTGTTGCTCAGGGACCTCAGGTTTCACCTCTCCATGGAGAAGGGAAGGTGCAGCTGGCTTATAGATCAACTGAAAACCTCACCTCCTATTCACCTGAGTGCCTGTTTATACCCATGCCAGATCACTCCCCTTTCTTCCTCTGTCCTCAAAAAGGCAGAGCCAGGGCTGTACACATCTGGCAGGACCAGACCAGAGAGAAGACAGAAGTCTCCCCTGTAGCCCCTAGTGGATACCCACAGAGATGACTGAAGTATATCTGCACATCCATTATGTCCTGCATGGACATTCAGGCAAGAGAACAGTTGTTCTATAATTATAAAGAAACTATTTATTACCTGGGAATTATCTGATCCTCCAGTATGTGTCAAGGAAAGGAGAGTATTGCTTGGGTTGTGTTGACTCTTCTTGTCTTGATGTTTGCTTGTATTTCTCCCCAGGAAGAAAACTTATCTTGCTGATGAGCCAGACTCTTGGGAAAAAAAAAATATTAAAAATTAAAAAAAAATTCCCCTTCTGCCGACATTCCCTTCCAAGTCTGGGAACCTCTATTGTCTTTTCTCTGGTAATAAATGATAATAATTAAAGGCAAATACACAATAATTAGTCACACTAGGTTTATCCATCTGGCATACCTGTATCTCATCACTGTGTCTTTGAAACAGATGACAAGCACCATATTGCACAACATCCTGCTAATGGGTCTGAGTGGGGAAAAAGAAGGTAAAAGGGTTACCAAAAAGAAAAAAAAAAAAAAAGAAAAAAAAAGAAAAAAAAAAAAAAAGAAAGAAGAGAAAAAAGGTCAGCAAAATGGCCTGACAACATTATACCGCATTTAAAAAAAAAAATATTGGTGGCTGACTTTCAAGTTATAAACCACTCATTGGCAGATGTGCTTTCAAGCAGGGGTTAGGAAGCACGTGGAAACTTGAAGCACTGCTTAAAGTGCCTCCTGCTTAAAATGCCTGTACCTGATATACCTAGTGTTGAAATAAGAATAATTCTTGGAAGATTTTAGCTGGGTATGCAGATGTTTGGGGAAAACAAGCTATGCTAAGAGCTTTTCCTGGCTCTGTGCAAAGTTTGGGGTTCATTGTGAGAACAACATGTTACAGACTAAGTAATCAGCTATTTTGGTCCCTCTTCCCTAGGCTGATTGTTGCACACCAGGAGTCTCTCACAGCCTCTCAGGGCTGGCTGAGAGAAGTCAGAGTCAAATTAATACAACAAAGAATTTTCAACAAATATTTACTCCTTTAAAAAACGATCATACAAGGCTGGCCTTTGATTTCTGGGAACTTGTGAGAAACAGAGATTTACATGTATAAATAATCACAGAGAGCCAATTTCAGTCACACGTATTCAGATTTCGATTAAACTTCCACAAGAGCTTCAACTTGCTTTCCAACAGACATCAGAAATTCGCCCATACTGAGAGCTGATTTTCTGGTTGTAATGATTTTCTGGTTGCAGTGCAGTCATGCCCATGACAACAGCCATGGATCTGGGCCCAGCTACATTACCTCACTGCAAAAAAACCATAAAAGCAAACAAAGCCAGTGCCTGACCAAAAGTTACCACTACCTTGATATAAAATGAGCATCAGGTGATTTCGTTCTTGGTCCAACCTGCCTGAGCTTTACAGAGCTGAAAGCTACCAGTTGGTACTCTGTAAAGACATAAAATATTTAAAAAGTAAAAATTATATTTAAAAAAAAATATAGGGTCAAAAAGAAACAGACTATTGGTAATTTATACTCACTGCTCATCCAAGCTTCAAGGCAGAATCATGCTCAGAAACACCAAGTGGTTCCTTCCACTCTGGGAAGATGTGTATCGGGCTGGGGCTTAGGCAACATCTCAACTCTGTCTTTGCAATGAAGGTATCTGTTTTGGAGGTGTTACCGAGCTCAAAGTTGTCACAGATTGTAGGATGGCTGCTTGAAGTGAGCAACTGAACTGTTTTCTGTTGGACATCTCAGTCTCAGGAAGAAAACAACAATGAACTTGACCAAGCCTACCTGTGCCCAAGCAGTGCATCCAGAAATTTGCAGAAATGTTAACCATGAATTTGTTCATTTTCATGCAGTACTTCTTGTGCATTAGGAACTCTGAGCATACAGAAAGATAAAGAAAATAATGGGAAATATATTTTGAGAAAAGGGAAGTTTTATAAAGGATGCTGTCGTAGCTTCTCCTACTGATCTCCATACCTGACCCACCTTGTTGACATAAGGAATGCAACATGAACTTCATTAGAAGAACAGTTGGTTGTGGTTTTTTCCACTTACACCTGGAGTTTATCTTGTACAGGGGTTTCCAGCCCAGAAGCAACTGCATTTCAGCCTAGCTAAGCCCACTGGTGCACATCACACACAATAAATACACTGCAATGCTCTTACAATCACTCTGCAAAAGAATTGTGTTTCCCTCAGCCTGGTGAGCACCATGAGGCTCTGGAATATGGAGCTTCTATAAAAACAGAGCAAAAGACTGGAGTTCCTTATTAATTCATTCTGGGTAAATTGACTGGGAACAGCTTTTCAAAATACTTCCTGTACATATTTTCTATACAAAGAGACCTTCTCTTGTTTGTTTCTCTCTTCCTCTGGACAGTCCCTAGTGATGATTTTCACAGCTCTTATGGAAGCAGCTCATTGTTCTGCAGAGACTTAATTAAAAGTGTACTTCCATGTGAAATTAGGCTATTGTATTTATTTAATCTTTATGGTAATTGCTATACAAGGGCTGTGACTGTCTGCATCCTACTCCACACACCCACATCTCTCCCCACCCCACCCCGCGGTCACCACTCCCCAAAGGAAATGACCAGTCATTCTGAGTTGGTTCAACTCCTCATCTACTCAAGTGATGCATTTGAACTTTAACCCGTGGACAGCAATATTTGCTCACCATGCCAGCATCGTTCATGGATGAAAGGTGTGCTGGAACAGCTCTGGAGAGAAAAATGCATTGCTGGCTGGTGGTTTTCTTCTCCCAAGCGTCAGGTGGTACCGTAGCAAGTTCTTACAGAGCTCGTGCTGTTTCGCACTTGCTGTGTGAGGCCATAGGTCTTCTCTAGGCTGATTTTCTTCTTGAGACTGAGCACTTTGTTGCTGTGGAAAAGATTTTGCTTAAAACTAAAAGGCTCCAGCAGAATTACCTGCAGTGTTAAAGACAACATTTCAATGACCGAATAATTGCCAGGTATCATTCATGTCCAAATACTACGCAAGCAAATTATAAAATAAATCTCTGACACTTGATTTTTCTTGGGAGGGGAGGAGGAATGGCTGCATTTTTTTTTTTTTTTTTCCAGGCATTTCCACAGTGAGATGTATCTGTTTATCAAAGAGATATCAGTGAATTTAAAACAGCGTCAAGTTTCACTGACCCTACTGGGACTGGAAATTGCTGAGTGGATTTGCAGTGACAATTAAAAATCAAATAAATGTAATTGAGACCTCCAAATGGTCTGATGTTACTGTGACTGGATTTTATTATTTTGTCCTCAAAGAACAAGTTCCCAAAAAGAGTTTGTTGTGAGCTGCATCAGCAGACAGGCAATCAGCCCCTCTCTGAGACAATCCTTAAAGTTCAAGCCTGACCCAAGAGAGCCCAGACCCACTTCAGGAAGAAGAAAGTTGAGATTTCTGACCCATTGCTGTAAGGATGGAATTGCATTTTCCGTCACACTCTAACATCCTGTTTAAATTATTGTTGCTGCAATCCTCTCGCATAGAGGGGCTTCATATGTAACCTTATGTTTCAGATTGGCTGATTAAAATGTAAGAGGCCAGCAGTTAATAAATCAGTTGTCTGAAGCACAGATTATAATCCAAAGCCTTTCCAGAAATTATCTCGTCTGCTTTCTGCCAGGTCTGTATGCTACACAATTGATAACCTACACTTTTTTTCCATATGAGCTGTTTCTTCTCTTTCATACTGTCCCACAGGGCTCTATTCTGGCCCTCATGCTTGTGAAACTCTGAATTGGCTTCCTCTTCAAAATCAGCATGAGGAGTGAATTATTATTGCAACAGCGTATCACTATCACTCAGATTTACTCTGATTTATCTGCAGGCTGATCCCAATAGCCCAGCTCCGCTTTCTTGCTGGGTGGATGTGTTGATACAGCTATTGTTTCAAATCTGGTGGTAGACAGACCATAGCTGTGCTCATCTGGATAATGGGTTATGGAGCTTCACACTGACATGAGGGACATGTCCACCACTTTGGGAGAAGATATGAGAAACCCTTCACTAGCAAAAATGGAACAATTCAGACCCACTGCAAAAGCTTTAATAACCTAATCCTTTGGGCACAGAGAACAACTCCAACTCTGGATTTTATAGCTATTCAAAACTTTTTCAGTGTTAACTCTGACTTTTCTCTGCCTAAGTCAAACTCTGGCAAAATCTTCCAGCTGAATTCATTTCTCTGACACTAGTATGTGAGTTAGTATTTCTTGTTCCATTTCAATTTTTGTTGTAACAACAACCAGAGCATCAGATTTAGGTAAAAAAAGGATATTGCAAAACTTCTGGAGAGGTATAAAGACAACATCTGGATGCTCTGGATTTGTTTTGAAGGACAACCTATTCTAGATGCTACATTTGCATGACAAAGGAGATGTATTCCAGTCTGAGAGGTCTTCTCATCCTATAGAAAGACAAGATCTAGCAGAGACCTAGATTAAACACAGATGTTAGAAAAATAAAGAATTTTATCTCTTGCTTGTTTTAGCCTGGCCTAGGCTCAGTTTATGGGTTGAAGAGATTTGAAGGCACTGTTGTTTGGCTTCAGTTTGAGTTGGTATTGCTCAGTAGCTGTAACCTCAGCTATCCACAATGTTTTGCTACACATTCTGTCTTCTGCAGGTCCAGGACACTAGGACATGAGCTCAGCATCTTAAATAAGCTCCCAGTCCCTCTTGCAGCCCCTCCTGAGTGTATCTCCTTAGACCCTCCATTCAATTTGGATTCCTTTTTTTAGTACAATTTTTTTTTTTGATGGTGCTGTAAATGGGCCAGTGTTATTCTTCAACCCCTGAAAAAATGCATGATGCCACATCTTACAGGGCCTAAAGAAAAGAAACAAGGGAAAAAACCCAAAAAGCCCAGTGACTAGGAGAATGGGCAGAAACTTCAGCTCCATTATCACTTCCCTTCCTCTGCTCAAAAACTCTCGCTGCAGGGGTTGTCATGGTGATGCAGGTTTGACCTCTCACTTTTTACTCTTCCAGGAGCTAAAAAGGTAAAAATGAGCCATTCTGGCTCAAATGAAAATCAGCTCCCTCTGTCAAAGGATGCCAAATCACTTTTTCCCTTTTTCAAACCTGAATCTTTCTGTAAGTGACCCAGAAATTAATAAATAACCAGTACCAGGGACTGAGAAGCATCTGTGGGTTCAGTGGGATGTGGCAGTGGCTGTGGTGGATGTGGCTCAGCAGGAGCAGTCTGTGCCCAAGTTTCCTAGAAGTCGCAATGTATCTCCACCTCCCACATTTCTCTGTCTCCACATGTCTCTGCAGCCAGCTCCTTGCTCAGCTGGTTTAGTCTGAGGTTCATGTTTGTGGCAGCTTTAGGGCAGAAAAATCAAAATATTGATTGAACTGTGTAGCAGCCTCATAAGGCATTATTAGCATCCTGCTCTAAGCAGATCCACAAAGGCTAAAATCGTTTACTTGTATTAATATTCCTGAGAGCTGAAATTTAAAAAAACCTGCTGTTTGGCCAGGTTGGCAGCAGAGTGGTAGCTATGGTCTTCATGCCCTTGGATAGAGCTGGTAACATGCATGGAGATGTTTGTTTGTATCAGGAGGTGGCCTAATTTATTGGAACAGAGTCCTTGTCTGGACTATGAGCCAAAGCAATCTCCTTGTGTCAATTACTTTTGAATCTAAGTCCTCTGCTTTGACAACAAAATCCTTCCATGTTTGCTCATTCTCCCCCTCCAGCATCACCTCCCACCACTTTCACACAGTGCCAGGGTGGCTACTTGTCCACCACCTGAGTAACATCCAGTTTTTTTCAGAGCTGAATAATATGGCCAAACCCCTGCTACCACCTACCTTGCTCCATCACCAACCTCTCTGGTGGCTGCAGACCTTCTTCTCCTCATTCCACACAGTTACAGCCTGGGATGTTGTCTCCATGAGCCTTGTGCTACATCCTCTTGCTTATTTCTGAAAATAACTGTGAATTTTCCCAACAAAGTCAAAACTTCATCCAACTCCAACAGTAACCATTACTACAAAATCCACCATGACCTCTTAATTAATTCAGCAGAGTCACATCATGAAGGAACAAGTAGATTGCTTCTTCATCTCAGCTAGTAGGCCACTGATGTCCTGAGTTATGAAGACAGATGGCATTAGTGCCAGTGCTTCAAAAATATCTTGTGCAAGGACATTCCACAGGTTAATTTTACCTGGGAAGCTTTTTTCTTTTACATTAGCACCCCATGAATCCAGTTTAACTCTAAAAAAAGGTGGTTGTCATGTGACATGCAAGCCATTTCTCTAACACAAACATGCATTTCCTGAGATTTAGCCTTACAGGGCAAAAAAAAAAAAAAAAAATTAAAATCTCAAACACAGCCCTTTGTCTTAATTCCAGCTATAGCAGAAGCAAATCCAGCTCCATTGAGACTTATTTCAGGGATCAGGGGTGAGAGGGATTGAAGTATATAGTGCCCTAATCCCATTGTTTTCATATTGTAATGCTCTGGAAATAAGATAGTGGAGGGATGTGAGCAAGGTGTTAATTTCTCTATGTTTCTGATCCTAGGTTCAGCCCAGAAATGCAAATTAAAAAGAACTTCACCACTACCACCACGTTCTCTCTCTCTCTGTCATCCTGCATTTTCCACAGCCTGAAAGATGTAAGTCATTAGATAAATGACTGCCAGTGGAATGCTATAGCTGCAATGTAAACTACGAAGACTAAATCCATAAAAAAAAAAAAAAAAAAAAAAAAAAAAAAAAAAAAAAAAGTAATAATACATCCCCCAGAGAAAAGTTCTGCTTTTCACATTTAAATGCACTAGTTATCAGCTATTCCTCTTCACAGGGCATTAAAATACTCACTGTTTCCTAAGCCCTGATGCAGCTCTAACTGGACTCAATCTTGGAGCTAAAATAGAACATATTTTACAAAGCAGTGCAATGTAAAACTGTCGTCTAAATATCTCTTCTCCTTCCTAGGTCTCTCTAGGGCTTTCTCCAGAGATCCCCGCTCCTTCTTTATAGCATCATCATTTATGTCTTTGTTTATTAGTGGAATGAGCTTGTCAGTAATTGTCTTCCCATCAGCCAACCCCTGTCTAAGCTCCCTACATGCTCATCTCTCCAGCTTGGGTCAGACACAATGGAAAGTGCTCCTGCCAAAGTCATTTCAACATCAACCCTGCAGCCTGCTGCGGGGCAAGGAGGTCACTCCTGGAGCCTCCTGAGCCTCAAGGTCACCGTTGGGGCTGGGGAATGGTGATCAGGGATGTGGTGGTCACAGCCAATGGCTCTGTTCTCCATAAATGGCACCGAGGAGATGGAAAGAAACTTGGCAAGCAGGTTACCATGCAGGCAGGGTGCCCTGCACACCCACTTGTGAATCTGACCCAGAAGAAGTGTCTGGGGGTGTTCCCAGGACAGAGGGACACTGGGTGGCTTTGCAGAGCAAAGTCCAGCAGGGTTGCTGGGCTGGGCTGTAAGGTGCTGTCACTATGCTGGGAGAAGTTTTAATACCAAAATCCTCCAGGCATTAGGGTGGTTCTCAAATGGTAGGGCTCACCTTATGGTTTCTCCACTCTATTTCATCAGTTTAACCCATTCACTGCCTGGATACATCCTGCAGATGCTCCATCCTTCAAAAAGGACGAAGTTTTGATTTTTTTCCCTGGTATTTCACTTTTTACTCACAGCAGATGCTTTTGAGGCTGCAGGGGTACTCAGCTATGCCAGAAATTTCCTTTTGTGATTTTCCAGTAAACCACATAGGATCTGGTCAGCTGGGGAAATTAGTGACTAATAAACCCTTGCATAAAGCTGCAGTGGATTAGCTGCTCAGCACAGTGCCCCGTGGATCTGCTGCTCTCCTCCGAGGGGATTTGCTGCATGAACGACTCACTCCAGGTTAAGAAGTTGCTGCATGTCAGTTGATCCATGGTAACTGTCTGTCCATGGCAAACATGAGATAATTTAAGGGAGTTTAATCCTTTTTCTTTGCCAGCCTGCATAAGGAGTTTGTGCAGGGTGGTTAGGACACAGTAAATTCACACCGTAATTTACTGTGTACTAATTTCCCCAAGCTTTTAATTTCACAGTGTCTCAGTTTCCTCATCTGTAAAAGAGAGATAATAAATACTTTCTTTTCTGGCAGGAGTGCTCAAGATCCTTCAGCAGTAAACAT
Source organism: Heliangelus exortis (assembly GCF_036169615.1). Lineage (NCBI taxonomy): Eukaryota > Metazoa > Chordata > Aves > Apodiformes > Trochilidae > Heliangelus > Heliangelus exortis. The sequence goes on from NC_092432.1 coordinate 5,642,385, forward strand.
AAAAGCAACCATTTAAAAATAGTGACTTACAGAAACTTAACTTTCAGTGTAAGCAGTTCTTTGTGCCTGATCTTGTACCACAGCAGCATGAGGCGAGCGATGGGGAGCAAATAAAATTTGAAAAGTAAATAACCCTACTAATGGGAAAAATAACTAGGATACTGGCCGTAATAATATTTATGTGTAACTGCAATTGCAAATGTTTTTAAAGCTTTCTGTTTCAATCAACCTGTGATTCCTTTTACAGCAAATGAAACGAAAATGGTGCATTTGCAGTAAAGACACACTAGACTATTTTCTTTAAAAAGAAACAACATGTGTCAGGAAGGCCTAAACCTTGTATTTCTTGGGAGGCCCAAAATTTTTTTTTCGTTCTTTTTTTTTTTTTTTTGACTGAGTGATGCATGATCAGACCCAGAAAACAGTGTGGTTTTTATTTCAGATTTCTCTGGACTGTAATAGCTCAAGGGTATGTACTATAAATCGGAGGGGTTGGAGGGACCTGTTTTTAAGAGGAACATGGTTAGGTTTCTGTTTCTGATTGGAATGTTTGTTTTAAACATTTCTTGTAGAGAAACATTTCAAAACTAGTCCCACTTTCAATTATAGCTATACTTATATTGTTATCCCACTCCCTGAGAACGTTCTTTTTCTTTCTGGTACAGCTGAGATACAAAGACAGGAACGTTTGCCTTTAAGAATTAATCTTCATGCTGAAATGATGAGTATAGTATTAAAACCTATTGAGGTCAGGAAGCAAAAGGAAAATCAGGAACTTCTTTTTTATTAGCATCCATATACCAGGAATTCTGATTAACATAAAAAAAGGAAATACTTGAAACTTTTGTATATGGATACGGCTCACTTTTCCCCTCAACAGCTGAAGAAACTTTTCAATCTGCTCGTGCTCTACTATCAAAGCAGTTTCAAAAGCAGTTTAAGTTGAAAAGCTTTCCATTTATTCCTTTTTTGATTCTTCAGGTATTTCTAAGTGGTATTTCACACAGCTTAAGAACAGTTAATTTCAGACATCGGTTGCCTCCTTGAGAGTGTTACAGCACGGTTTGGTTCCTCAGCACCACTCCATATCGTGGTACTTAACTGCCCTCCACTGGATGCAGGATGCTAAGGCAGGGATTCTTTTCAACTATCAAAATCGCTGCAAAAAATAAAAAGAAAATACGAAGTTGGGGTGCACTTTATTTTATCTGTTTTACTGCATCTTACCATCACGCAGTCCCCCAAGGTTAGCACGACTGGAGGCAATAATTCTGAGAGAATACAGCTGCCAAGAAAATAATCTTCACTGCGTCCCAGCCAAGTGACGGGAATAATTGCTGTCCTTCAGCCAGTCTTTAAATCCAATAATTCTTAACAGCAACATGAAGAGAAACAAAGAAGGAAAGGATAGAATGAAAAGTATGTTTCTGGGATGAAGAGCATAATTTAATCCAGTTTAGCACAAGTTAAGACACTTAGAGCACAAACTCTTACACTAGAAAGCAAACAGAAATACCCTTTAATGTGCATAAAAGCTAATTTCTGAAAAGATCACTGATTTAAAAAAAAAATAAATCAAAAAACCCAAAGTATCTAAGTTTTGACTGCAATAGCCCTCCCAGCAGCAGCAAACAGGCTGGCTCCACCCAAAGATCTTGTTCATCTGCCCGACATTTTGATGCCTCAGCTGATTTGAATTAGGAGAGAATAACTTGGAAGGTTTTTCAGACCATCCACCCCCAAGTCACTGCTCTGAAGCAGTGACTTATATTGCTTAAGCCCATGCAGGGAGCTCCTGGTTCTGCTCTTGATGGCTTTATTAGAAACACAGTGGTGGATCTGTGCGATATAAAAACCATCCAGGGTAGAGCCACAACACCTGACCTCCTTCTGCAAGCAACAGAAATATTTGGGTGCAAAGAGGTGGGGGAAAAAAAGGAAAGAAAAAAAAAGCTGAGAGCACTTGGCTGTTCCTCATACCTGATGTCCCCATGCCCCTTCCCCCCAAACATGCACGCCTCCCATGCAACACATGTTGGAGTGAACTCTGGCTCCTCAGAAAACAGGATGACACATGTTCCCATGCAGGCATGTGAGGAAGTTTCCCTCCAACTCCTGCAGCTCAGGGCTGAAGGCTGCTGTGTTGGATAAGGTGCCTTGAGATTTACCTTTTGGCTTCTGCTCAGGCCCGTGACAGCTGAGATGCGCTGCTCTCTCCTTGGGTTGTCTCTCTCCATCAAACTCAGGGAAAGCTGGGCTGGAGAGTTGGGCAGAAATAATTTTCACAATCTTCCCTTCTGCAGGAGCCTGACTTCTGCTTTCCACTTTTCTGCAAACGCTGCAGTCCGTGCACAGACAAACCCTACCAACTTGGAGGTTTAGTTTGCCTGCCTAAAGACTGCAGGATATGACCTCTGGAAGTTCAGGCTAAGTCCTTGCAGTTCTGATTCTGAGTGAAAGCTTTGGCCTGGAATAACAATGACTGTGAGGGAAGCAATAGGTTATGAGCTGGGTGAAACGATACCTGCTTCTTGCCAGAAAGACTAACTGCATTCAAGCAACTTCTGTCCTCATTTTCCTTTAAATAAATATATAAAGATGTTCAAACTTCCCATCTGAGCTGCAATAATGAAAATAATGTGCACATTAATTTGTACGGGGGTCAGTGAGTCTCCCCAGCTCAACAGTTTTCAGAGTGCATAGTAAGCCCATAAAACATTTATTTTTCATAATTTATGAAGCATTACATATTGTGAGTCCACAATGCCAGCTGACGTAATATGCAATAAATTTGAAAAAACAAAACATTTCTCATGTATTTTCCTCCTGGTGTGACAATGTGGGACATAAATTTAAAAGAAAGTTGCCTTAGAAGACAAAAGCAAGGCAAAAGAAAAGAATGTTCTTAAATCAATAAATACTTATATTCCACCAAACATTTCTTGAGCCATCCCCCCACTCGTGGCTGGGGCTCTCATCTTTTTTGGAGCCTCTTGCTACCCTTGCTTCAAAGCCAGAGGGAAAGGCTGCTAGGGTGGGTCACTGGCATCCCCACCAGGAGCTGGGGGGCCCTGCCTGCTGCCTGGCCCTCTGCAGGCATCCCAGGGCCTCAAGCATGTCCTGTTCTGGGAAAAGCCCACCCAGCAATGAAAGGCAGTGGGGTAAAATAACCAATACCACGGAAAGGTAATTTTCCTCCCTTAGAATTATTGTTCCCCTATTTCCAGGAAGAGCAGCAGTGACAGCCTTTGCACTTCTGCAGCTAACTTTCTCGTGTTAATTTAGTAGGCATGCAAATATGTAATTGCAGGGTTATAGCACGGAGCTTCACAGAAAACACTAAAAACTCACCAGTGTGGCTATGAAAGCCAGCTGTTAAATTCTCCTATTACAGAAGACACCTCACAGGCTGAAGGTTGAGGCTCTCAGCATCTGTAAAATCATGAAATGACTTCTACCAAACAGCAAGGACCCAGTGCTCAGCACTATTTGGTTTCATTTGGTCTTCTTTTGTTTGATTCAGTGCACCAAAGCAATGTCTGCTTCAAGAAAATGCTGCAATCTAAGAAAAGGAAAAAATGTGGAAGTTATTTGAATGCATGATGCAGACCAGGAGTGAAGGAAAGAACAAGGTAAAACAGTCCAGGGTTTTTGTCTAGTGTCAGCACTCCATTTGCCCTCTGGTTTATAACTAAATGCCAAAAATATTTATAGATAGTGGAAAAGAAGTGCTTTACAACGAGAGAATGAACTTTCTTTTTAATTTTAATTTTTGTATTTCTGAGGCTTGATTAAACTTTACACCAGAAGCCCAAATGGGAGGGAAAAAAAAAGATCTGCTTAAACACATCCCACCAGGAATGATATGAAGTTCAGTGTATTGTTTTCCCAGGGAAGTCACAGCATGTCCACCACAGCTGTGTGTGCACGGACTTCTGGCAGAACAGACAGAACTGGCTCTTCCCCTGGCTGAGTCCAAGAAGTCTGAGTTTGCACAAACACACACTGCTTTCAGTGACAGCAGGTTTGGGCTAATCTAGTAGGAGGAATGTGCATGGAAATAAAGAGAAGATACTGGCTTGTCCCAAGGATAAAATTAAGCTTCTACATTACACATGCCAGGGTGGGGTGTCCTTAGCTGGGCATTTCTGCCTGCAAAACCATTCCAGGTCTGTGAGGACCATTGCCTGTGAGGATGCTGAGCATCCTATCAATCTCCCCCTTTCCAACACGATTCCTGCACCCCTCTCCTGCTGATTTAGCCCTGTGTACAGAGGAAGGGAGCCTCAGGTACAAACCCAGCCTCACCACAAAGTTCTCTTGCATTAGCCTTGGAAACAACAACGAGATTTAGCTGTTCTCCCCTTCCTCTCCCCCAGCAGTAGATACCTCGGGCAACCAGAGAAAATGTTGTCAGAAGTAAGAGGCTCCTTGCCTCCTCTCTGCCCTTTAATAAAACCACAGGAGACAAGACATATTTAATCCTTACTGGAAAGATATGTACACCAAACTGATTAGATAGAGCGGGAACCAGCCTGACCCCAACACTGGTAACACTGTCTATCCTTCTGAAGACAGGATGAGGATCACAAGCCATGGAGTCTTACTGTGAAAAGCTACTCAGAAGAGTTTGCTTTTCTCATCTCCAAATCAAGACAAATTTCTCAGCTCCTCATAGGAGTCCTGATTCTATAACTCATAAATGGAAATAAGTGAGTGTCTTTCCCCCCCCCTTCCATGTCGTCTTCTCCACATACTCTTTTCTGCCTTCAGGGTATCTGTTTTATACTTTCACAAAATCCATCTGGTTATTTTACTGTAACACACTTACCAGAACTGTAAGATCATAGAAAAAACATTTGAGAAAGACCTCTGGAGGTTTCTAGGCCAACCTCCTGCTTCTTGAAGCTATATTAACAACAACACCAGATCAGATTGGGGATGGTTTTATGTAGATGATCCCTGAAAGTCACCAAGGAGAGAAATCCCACCACTTCCCTGAATGACACATCCTAGTGTTTTACTGCACTCCAGGTAAAGAAGTTTAGCCCTATTTTTAAATATAAGATGTGAAAGCAGCCGTAAAGTGAAACAGTTACCCTTAGTGCAGCAAAAGAACTGGAGGAATGATCTGGCAGGTCTTTTACACCTTGCTATACTCCTGACAAGTGATACTTGTTGGGCACCAAGTCTCAGCCAGGACAGACATTGCTCCACAGACTAATTTTCAGTGTATTTTAATATATAGATCCTTAAAGGCTTCCTTTGTGAGTAGTTTGGTAATAGAATTTCTACTTGAAGATGTATTAAAATAAATTAATATCATTTTCAAGTCAACTCAGATTTTATATGACATCTAAGAGACAAATGTCCTCCCAACTCATTCATATTGTCAACTAGAAAAGAGATGCTACTTAAGTTAAAACCAGCTGGCAGACCTGGGGTAAAATAGGTTTGACCTGCCTCAGAAGAAGTGGTCTGCCCTGAACAGTGAGTAACCAGACCTTTCTGTTTGAATAATCAAGTTGCTGGGAGAATAGAAATGGGACTAAGCAGCGATATTCAAAGTCCAGTTTGTACCTGGATTTCAAAAGCAACCCCTTCGATAACTTACATTTGAGCTTCAGTGCAAAGCATCCTTTCCTCCAGCACTCCCCCACAACTGAGCTAAATCCAGACTTCTAGGCCACCTCCACCAAGCAACAAGGGAGCAAAAAGGTTGAGAGGGGAAGAAAGAGCGGGCAGGAAAATTGAGAAGCCAGGGAACATAGTGATGCTTTGATGGACACATTAACAATGAGATATAGTCCTAAGATGGGACTCCTATAAGTAGCATGGAATATTTTATCTTTAACGCCCATTTCACTGTCATCCACCCTAAATATATTCACCTTTCCTTTGATTACACAGGGTGCATGGAGGTCTCTGTATTTTAAGAGACTCCAAGTAACTGATTCTTTAGAAGTAAAGCACCTCCAAAGTCTTTCACTCAGCTAACATTATGAAGATCAGCAAATTATACCTATGAGCATATTCCTTACAGTTCTATACACCATTTAAAACATTTTACCTGCTTTTATTTTTTCCTTTTTTTTTTTTTTTTTTTTTTCCCAGTCATTACATAAGATCTGAAAGATAAAAGAGGGAAATCATTTTGTTACTTTAAATACTTATCTCAAGCTCTCATTTTGACTACAACAAATACATGCACTGTGCTAAAAAATGCACAGGGGAAAAAATCCCAAGGATGTAGCTAAGAGACTGTGAGAAGAAAAAAACCAGAAAACAACAACAGCAGATCATAGAAGAAGAGTGTCTAAAAAATGAGAAACAACGGAAAAAAAACACAGAGCTATCATATAGAAGAAAAAATAAATATACCACATAATTTATTGCAGGGAGAATTCTGAAGAAAATGTCTTGTGAAATAAATATAATGCTCATGAGGACAAGAGATCTCATTCATATCCAATCTGTCTTGTGTAAAGAACTAGGCAATAATGTTCAAGTAAGTGAGTCACTGCAAGATCTCCCAGCTCGGCTGAAGATTGCTCAATAGAAATAATAACAAGCCACAGAAAAAAGACAGTGTAAGTACAGGTGGGAAAGGGATACAAACTCAGAGCAATAAGTACATACAAAATATCAAGATTATTGCACAAAGTGAAGGCCTGATATGTGTTCTTCTCTATCTTACAGACTGCTTTTCCTTCTGTGCCTCTTCATGACAGTGAAGGGCTGCTGGAACACCCAGGCTGACAGCATCCTCCTGATGGAGGTGGCACACATCTGGACAAGCTTGGGAGAGGGCAACTAATTTATGGATGCAGAGTGAAGACCTTCACAGTGCAGGATCCTCCACTCCATAGTCTCTTTCCTCATAGTGAGCCATGAAGTTCTAAGTCCCAAAAGACTTGAGGTGCCCTCCAATGCCACCACCAAGCTGTTGTCAGAGGAGCAAAGGGGCTGCTGACAAGAAGATCAAAGGTGTGGTAGCCCAGGACTTAGGTAAATGAGAGTGAATCTATTTTTCATGAAGTAGCTACATCTAGCTCAGGGGATAATCTTTAATGTGAGTCCACATGCTCTTCCACAGACAGGCTGAGGGAGTTTGAAGTTGTGGCCAAGATGGTGGAAGCCTTCCCTTGCTGCTGAGAACCAAGGCATGGTGGTACCATCCACTTCCAAACTGGCATCAACTCTTTGATGATGGGGTCAGTCCAGCCTGCCCCCTCTCACAGCACCTACAGGAGGTGCCAGGGCACCTTGTGCAGTCCGAGGAGAAAACCAGACATCCTCAGCAAATGATTCACCCCTCTCCTCTCTTAAATCTGAGCCTTGTGGGAACATTTAGAAATACACAAAACACATTGTTTCCCAAAATGCAGCAAAGCTTTCTTTTATGTATTTTTTTACACTAACTGCTTTTCTCTTTGCAAGTCCCTCAAAGATAGTTGAAGGAAAAAAAAAAGAAGGAAAAAAAAAAGAAGGAAAAATTGAATATTTGTGGTGCAAAGCTGCTGTGGCCTCAAGTTTCCAGCTTTGGCAGAGGTGAGGTGGGAGAGGAGATTAAGAGGGTGGCAGAAGGATCTGCTGGCATCTGAACAGATCTCTTTCCAATTTAGGATTACAGGTCTATAGCAAGAATCTCCTTGTGACTTCTGTTTTTAGCTGCTACAAATGTTTGCACAGCCAGGTTAAAATGCAGTAGGAAGATTGTTTTGTCTGTTTTTGCTTCCTCTTCCTCAGTTGCTGGAAGTGAGGCAGTAGACAAGGACAGCAAAAATGTGAAAAGCAGCTGTGGGGAGAGGGCAGGGAGGATGTAAGGGCTGGGAGAGGCTTGAGAGGGACATCTGCAATGGAACTGTTCTCACCTTTGGCAAACCAAAATTACTGCTGAAGAATGTCTCCCAGCTTCCCAGCTCTGGCTGCTGGGTGGTTCAGCATGTCCAGGAGCTCCCAGTGGGAGACTGAGAGATGTAAACTTAAAGAATTTCTGATACCCCAAACTGTTTGGAGAGAAAAAGGCTATCGAGTCACATTTAGGAAAAAAAAAAAAAAATCTTGTTTACACAGCTCTACATTTTTCAATCTAAATTTGGAGTTTTGGGTACTGTGATTTTTTCAGAGTATGAGGTGTGGGTGGGTATTTTTGTTCAGGGTAATGTACATTTGAAATGATACAGACTGTTGCTAGAGCCAGAAAAATGCTACAATGTCAGAACTGTGAGGGGAACAAAATATGCATTTGAAAGAACAAGAAACAGGGAACAACAGGACCACCTGAGTGACCTGACCAAGGTTGGAACATGAGTCAGTCACGGAGGCAGGCAGGGAACTTGATCAGATTTCACAAGCTACAAACACAACCAAAAAGGTTCCAGAGGTGGTGGTAGCTGGGGTGGTGAGCACAGCAAGTAAATGTGGTGAGGACAATTAAATGGACAGATCAATGTCTCTGAAGCACCTGCTAGCAAAGAAATGCATTTACAGCTGTGTCAGCATACCCAAAACTATCTAAGACTTTTTAAATGCATCTAATGGATCTGTCTTTTCTTTCATAACTAAGACCTCGCATCCCATTCTTCAGCCAGGTTTCTCTCGCAGGGGTTACACTGCTGTGCTCTGCACACAAACTTTGTCTGCTCTTACTCTTTCAGATTCCCAATATTAGGGGACACCTCAGCTGAACTCAATGGCATTATGAAAGCCCACACAATAATTAAGGAATTGTGTCAAGACAATAAAGTTATCAGCCTGACATTAAAATCATGGCATTAAAGGAGAGAAAAAGCATCTGCAAGGTCTTGCTATAAAAGAGGTGTTTCTGCCTTCTGCTCATACCAAAAGACCCAGCACCACCTTACACAAGTGACATGAATGTAGACTGAAGAACCAAAAATCACAGCAGAAAAGGGGTAAAAAAAAAAACTGCATTCATTTTCAACATTTTCCTGATTTTTTTCAGAGTGACTTCATGCTTTTAGAGAGCTCTGTGGTGACAATACAAACAGTAGCTCATTTCTCAATCAAATTCCACCCACATCAGTGTGTCACACTTGTGCCTGATGAGCAGGAAAGGGGTGGTGATGGGGTGTTATATACCCAGAGGCATGTAAAAATACCAAAAAAAACAGGTACTGGAAACTCCGTTCCAACTTTCCTGTCTCTGCTCTTGCCCTAGATATAAGGCTGGACCAGCAGAAAAGCAGGCTACCAGGTTCTTCTTACCAATAGCACAGCCTTCTAAAATTGCAGAAACAGAGATATATACACTTAAATATTTAACTGTGCTTCCTGATGTTTCTGAAACCGGTCAATAACTGTGATTATTTCAGTCTTGACAGTAGGGAAACTGAGGCTGCTCTGCCCACAGATACCACGAGCAATTGCTTGGGACTGAGCTCAGAGTTCTTCCCTGCACTGCTCTTTTTCAGGGCATAATTATCACATCAGTAACAATGAGAAGATTATATTTGACTTGAGAGACTGCTCTAAGTGCCCAGCTTGCAGGTTACATATCACCTGCAGGAACTTTGAGGCTTTATGAACATTTGATTTCATGATTCATTTAAAGCAACACAAAATGCTGCTTTGAAGCCCCCCCCCTCCCTCTTTTCCCTTCACATCTGATGACTCTGCAGTGAGTGGCGTTATACTCAGTGTGTCACACTCCGGTGGACAGAGATAGTTTGTAAGAGCTGATAAGCCTTGTTAAGGTTTGCAAGTTTCTATGAACTTCAGTGATAAATACTGCATTTGTGAAATGCCAAATACTGCTGGAATGTTGGCGTGAGCAAGACAGAGATTGTAGCTAATGTGGGAGCACGTAGGTGCTCGGTGCAGTAAATTACAGGCATGATATGCAATGACTTTCTGTGAAAAATGCTGGGGTTGGAGCCAGGAGTATTTCCTATAGTACAGTAGAGAGGGATCTAATAGACCTAATGGCTTGGCGTGAAATTAATGAAGCAAGGATCATGTGATGAGGATCCTGCATGACTACAGAAGGAAGAGATTGCCAATATTTGTTCACAGCTCTCATGCTTTACCTGCTCTGGTGAGGATGTGCGCTTACAGGCACATCCAACCAATGGTTAATGACTACAGAGATTCCTTTGCTCTTGATTTTCCCCGAAGAGATGACAACCCCAGTCACTAGCAAACTTTCAATTTGTCTACCTTTTTTTTTTTTTTTTTCTAATTGATCAAAAGGAATTTCAGAATTATGTCCTACCAGCAGATGAAAGCAAGAAAGCAAAGCTTGATGTTGCGAAGTGCTAAACTTCTCCGCTTTGACCTACCCGATTTGAGATGAAGGAGAATTCTGTCTTTAGTAATTAACATGACGAATAACTGTGAATGGGAACTTGCTATTCTGAATGACAGCATTGTCTTCTGCTTCAGGGTGAGAAACCCAGGGCCAGGATCCTGGGGATCTTTCCTTTGCTTCAGTCTGGCTTTGCAGAGATTTGAAAATCTCTGTCTCTCACCTGATGTAGAGGAAAAGGGAGGCTGCTCTCCTGCAAGAGCACAGCATCTTGGAGCACAAGCTTGCTACATCCTGTAAGATATCACAGAGGGGAAGAGCTGATTGCCCAGAAAAAGAATAATCACTGGTGGCTAGATTAAAGGTATTTCATGAGCACAGCCTTTCATGCTGACAGTTCTGCTATAATCATTCCCAGCATAGTACTCTGACTTTGCCGGTATTCATCTGTTGCCAATTGCCTTGTAGTTACTTTGTGAGCGTGTTAGCTGGGGACTCTTCTTTTGTTCTTTGTTTTTACAGTCCTCAAACATAAGGGATCTTATGATGGGATCCTGAACGCTTCGAGACACCTAATAAATAATTGGTAGCATTTGAATACCCAAACTATGCTTTGCAGTGTTGGGAAGACTGCATGGTGAGGAGATAAGTGATACCAGCTAATTGCTATTGAGCGGTTTTCATGCAATAGATCATGGAGGTTTTGCTTTCTTGTGCATTGTTTTATTTTTGTTTGGTTTTAGTTTGTTGGTTTGTTGTCTTTGGGTTTTTTGTTTTGGTTTTTTGTGTGTTTGTTTTTTTAATTACAGAATGGAAATGCATTGCATTTAATTATCAACCTGATTCTAGATGGCTCCAGTAGAGAGTCCTAAAACTTAGCAAGCCATAGAAATAGACTGAATTGGGTGAAGCTGTTATCAGTGTGTAGGGAAATTTGTACTGCTACCTATGCTACATCCATTCTGCACAAGGCATTTGTATCTTCAGACATACACTTTGGCTTTGCTCACCAGATCAAGTGTTATCGACAGGAGATATTCCATATGAATGCCACAATCTCCATCTTGTTCATCGTCCTTTTCTGCTTGTTCATGCCTTGTGGAAAACAAACAGCCCCAGAAATACTGCCTTGAGTTGCTGCTAGCAGCATTATCTGTATAGCTGTGTAAGACAAGAGCAGAATCCTCTTTGCCTTTCCTCAGTTAAAACTTCACCCTCAATACCAGACAGCAGTGAAAGCTGTTCTCACCGGTAACTGACATGATCTCTAAGCTCAAAAAAACAGCTCCCTGTTCTTCTACCTATAGCCTCACCCACAGTGCCTATCAAACAATCAGTCACAAACCCCATCTGTCAACACAGGGTCTGCAGTTCATGGAATCTGCCCAACCATGGTGTTGTATTACTGAGACTCTCTGTAAACAAAGGTACTTTGAATGACTTCTTGTCTCTTACAAATTGCACAGGGAGAATGAAGGCTACAGGACTGAGTGACATAATTGTAAGACAAAAATTACAAAGGCTCTTCTTTCACGTACCCTGGCAGTCTTAGAACTAAGCAAGACTTTCACACAGTGCCGGGGCCAATCAAACTTGCCTCATAAAGTATCCTTGGTGCTAAACAAATTGACATTAGGGTTCCTTTATGCATCACAGTCCTGTACACTGTGATGTCCAAGTATTCACCCTCCAATGGAAGCTATGAATCTTGAAATTTCATGTAAAGCCTGACAAAACACAACCTCTTAATGTTGCATTTTCTGGTTTGATTTATGGGTTGTTTTGGTTTTTACGTCTTCTTATTCAAATGTCCTCCACCCCTTTCTTCCTCCCATTTTTTAAACAAAATTAACAGTATTATGGTCCACAAGTCTAAAGATCCTGAGGAAAATCTGCCCTTTCACTTTCAGTTGAGCCAGCCACATTCTCTTGAAGTGGATCTTCTGTAACTCAGACCTGTCCCTGGGAAGCAGAAATCACTGTTAGATGAAGTGTCCAGATGTCAGAATAAAGTGACCACATTTGTTTAACAGAGTATGGAGCCCTGAGAGATATTTGTCTAAGGGGTCCTAAATTCCATGTATTTGTCAGGTTTTCCATCTTAAGCAACACAGAGTCTAGCGAGACATCACTGTGATGCATGGCTGAACTGCTGTGTGTAACAAATAATTAAGTAACACAGAACATGACTTCAGTGGTGCTTTTTGTGTCCTTCTGTGTATTGCTGTAACAACTTTCTTTGCTTACATGAAAAAGAGTGGAGACTTTTGTGAAGTGTAAGTATGCACTACCAAGGGCTTAATTACATAATGAAACATTCTCCAAGGCCTCACATTAGCTCAGTGATGCTTAGTGGAAAAGGCATTACCTAGCAACAGTCACTAACAAATCACAGGCAAAATAATACAGATTATATGCTATATCATTCTGCAGAGTCAGAAGCAGTAGCAGGATGTGCTCACCCTTTCATTTCACATGGGAAAATCTGGTGTTTACAGGTGCGAGGGATAAATTTCAGGGAAAGAATGAACTTGTTGATTTTTCAGGAAAAAGTAGTCTTTAAAAGAAGCCCACAGGGAGAGTGAGACACTTTAATCTGGCCAGAGAGCAGAATACAGCACAGGCATAAGAAAAAAGAACCTCCTCATTTTTTTTAGTCCTAAAAGAAACCGCTTCTCATATGCCATCCCTTCTCAATTGCTTCACTAGCAGGATGACCAGAAGTCTCAGTTTGAGTTCCCCAACACCAATGTTCTACATATACCTGGGACAAGTTACTCACATCAGGGTGTTCAGCAGTATCTTGAGCATCTTGGGTGGATGTGACTCTGTATTTTGGTTTTGTTCTAGTTCCGTGCATTATACTGGTGAAACTTCTTAGAAACTGCATCAGAAATGATGACATTGGTATCTGTGAGACAGAGTTATTAGAACCAGTCCCACATTGCAAATGCAACTAGGAAAGAGAGAACTGGGGTTTATTCCGATTTATGCTTTGTTAACAAGTTGTTAACCAAGTTCTCACTCCAGAATATTTAGAGCCAGCTAAATAATATGTGTCAAATCATTGATCTGACAAGTTTCACAACTTTTTTTTTTTTCTTTCCACTTTAAATTTCAAATATCTATTAAAAAAATAGCATGTTCAGTTTTGGGTTTTTTGGGTTTTTTTGGGTTTTTTTTTCAGTTTTAATTACTTACAACAGCAGGGGAGAAAGAACAAAGCTGAATGCACAGATCCCAAAGGGAGTTTGTCATATCTGACCATTAAGAGAAAAGCAAAAGGCCAAGCATCTTTTAACTTGGAAACTGAGACCATTTAGTGTGGAAGTCCTGGGAAAAAAGGAAATACAGAGTCCTCCCAGGGGAGGGAGGAGCAACCTTTGTGGTTGCTTTGCTGGTCACACCTGTAGCTGGCTGCTGTAGCAGAAAACCTTCTACACCAGGACTATAAGACTGAGGTAGAAGTTCTGCAATATTTGGTTGGGTTGGGCATAATATGGCTGGTATTGGGGACAAAGGGAGGAGCTGCAGCATAGAACTCTGCTCTTTACACAGAAAACTACTCCAAGACAGTGGGCTTAACAGTGCAGGATTCTGATTTTGAGTGATGAAGCTTTGACTTTTGAGTGTGTGTGTGTTTGTACACAGACACACATTAACATGTCTATCAAGATTTCTACTAAAAAGTAATTAAAGTGCTTCTGGTTTCCCTGTGCAACACTCAAGCAGTCAGCTGTAGCTCAGAGCTGGCATGTGCAAGGAGATTGCTCCTGTCTCCACTCATCTCACTCATCAGCCCCAGACTCTGATGATGTTAAAAGCCACATCTGTGAGACTGCACTTAAAACCATGCTTTGGGAAGCCCTCCCATATCGCAGAGGGAATGGCAGGATTTCTACGTGGAGGTGAGAAATAGAGGTGCATTTTCTAAGCGAAATACCTTGATCTTCCTTCCTTAATACAGCTGAAAGCCCCAAGGCAGGCACAGACCACAGCTGGTTATAGCACAGGCCAGTTTAGGTATAGCCATAACCTCCTATTTTAAGGATTTGTGCTCTGTGACAACTCTCTTTCCCTCTTTAGGAGATAGATCTCAGACTGAACCGGGCTGCTGTGAATATGCTTCTGCTCAGTGCATGCTCAAGTAGCACAATTGGATTCCCACAAGCTCCCTGGTAATTATCAGGTATACACGAAAGAGCCAATCAAGCACCCAAAAGGATAGGCTGCTCTCTGCTCCCCCCGGGTGCAGCTGCCTCCTTATTTCAAGCACAGTCTTAAATTACAAGGAAAAAGGATTTACTGCAGAAGCAATGTTGTTTGGTATCAAAAAAGATTCCTCCTTCCTTCTGCCACCTCCCCCCATCTGCTTTTCATGTTTTATACAAAACTTGCTGCTCTGAACACTCCTGGATTTTCTCCCCTTCTAATAATAAAGAAGCAAATCTGATGTCTCCCACTGATGGCTTCCTAACCTTCAAAAGCATGTGTTTATCATGAGTTTTGGCTATCCAAAATAGTTTTGACCTGAGGTTACAATGCAGGCTCAGATTGCTTCGAAGCAGGTTAAATGGATGATAAGCAAACATTTCATTACAGCCCCTCAGTTGTTGTAAAGATGTGCAAATCCCTGAGGAAGATTTTTCACCATATCCTCCAAAGTAGCCTGGGAGGTTCAGTCAATCAGAGCCCTGCTGTCACGTTGCAAATATCTCTGCTGACTGTGCCCTGCATCATCACTTTGTGAAGTCCTGGGTGAGCTGCTGGACTGGGCCGAGATTCCTCCCACCTGATGCACTGAGAGGGCTGAGATTTTTAAATCTTCACTGAAAACACTCACATTTTTCACAGCCCTGCCCCTTCTCTGGTTTCTGCCTGAGAAGAGGAGGGTGGAGAGGTGCTGATGGAGACATGGGTGGCCCTGGGGGAGATCAGTTTTCCTCCCAGCCTGCTGCATCACAAGTGGCTGGGAGCCACACTCATTCAGCAGTTTCAAACCTCCCGTCAGCTACACCCTAAAATTAGTTCAAGCACCACGGTGCCAAGTCTACTGATTCACTGCAGGGCTACCTGTGCCTTGAGTGTGAGAGGCCCAGTGTGGTCTATCCCACAGTTTTTCTTCCCCAAGGAGTGGGGAAAAAAGGCACTGCTGTAAAAGCAGTGTTCATTTTGCATCTTGCTTACAAGAAAACAACAAAGAATGAGAATCCCAATGGCTAAATCCACCCT
The DNA here is from genome assembly GCF_036169615.1 of Heliangelus exortis. NCBI lineage: Eukaryota > Metazoa > Chordata > Aves > Apodiformes > Trochilidae > Heliangelus > Heliangelus exortis. The sequence continues at coordinate 5,657,887 of NC_092432.1, forward strand.
CAACCCTGACAGGCACATATACAAAGCACCAGGTACTTTGTCTCTCCCAGCTTTGTGTCTCCTTCCTAATGTGATACAAACAGAAGCAGCACTTCATGGACCACCACTAGCATGAATCCCGAGCTGGATGCCCAGAACCAGCAGTCCAGCCAAGGACTGTGCCCCATTTTCTTCATTCCCATTTCTCATCTACACCCACCCAGCAGAAATGTCCTTAGGGCAAGAGCTTGAGGTAATTAGTGACACAGAAAGGTGAAGCCTGAGAATTTGCAGTGTCAGTCTGAGATGGACACCACCAGTGAGTGGTTCCAGCAGAACAGGAGATGGTTGACTCTGTGTTCTGTCCCTGTGCTTGCTAAGACATCCATCAGCTGCACCTCATCTCCAGGCACATCCAGTGCTGGCCTGATGGAGCATCCATGCAGTTGTGTGGGTTCAGCTGCATTTGGCCAGCCTGATGTTTGGGCAGACACATAGACTTGGTCTTTCTTTTCCCTTGGGGATGTTAAAGTTGCTGCCTGAAAATGTTAATATTTTCTCTGGAATAGAGACCTATATGAAGGTTTTCAGGATTTAAGCACCCTTAGCTTTAGCCTCCAGGTTCATTATTCCAGCCCAGGGATAGCTGATTGAAGCCAAATCTCAGATAAATGCATGAAGAATATTGTACTGCTGTCAGTGAAGTTACCCAAATCCCTAATTCCAGCCTAACTGCACCAAGGCAATCAGTATCTCTGTTCTGTAACTGAAAAAATTACATGCTGATACAGCTATGTCATCTTGCTTAGTTTTATCTGTCCTCAACAATTACAGGCCATGATTCTTCCTCTTCTTCCTCCATGATTCTTTCTCTTCAGCCCAAGTAATCCCTGAGGTTGGACTATCCATAGCGGTGCCAGGTCCAGCCCCTTATTTCCATGGTGCCACTGGGATTTGCATGGATTTACCTGTTTTTCAAAAGAAAAGTGTGTGGGAATATGTCTAATTATGCTTTGCTAAGTATGAAATGTCCTTCTATTTAGCAGAAGCTTGTGTCCTACTTTGACCTAACACTGAGTGTTTCAAGTAAACTGCCAGCAGCCCCGTCAAACTGTTGTGGGTAATTTGGAGTATGAAATGTGTTAAATTATTCAAAGAGCTGAATAAGCATAAACAGGCAGTACAACAGGAGATATGCATACCCAGCGATGCTGGTGTGACATTTAATACATCATATTAGCACTCCTGTTAGTACAAAGAGCTGGATGCCTAGCACAGCAGCCTGCAAATTCACAGGCAGAGCACAATGTAACTATGTTTTGCCTCCCATCCAGCCTTCCTCCAGCTGTTTCCCTTTGCAAAGCTAGATACGGCTTGCCCATAACCATAGGTGAAAGTTGGGAAGCAAAATTTGATTTTTCCCTGAAATGCAAAGTGCATGAGGTCAGTCTCACCCACCTTTGCTTCACGCTGGCATCAATCATCCTGCTAATAGCAACTGTCTGGTGTAGAGCAGTGGTGTAAAGCAAATCAGAATCAGGATCAAACCTGTCTGACACTGGAAAGACCCCTAGACAGAGGCAGTTTAGTGAAAGAGCTAACACAGCAGAGAGCAAACACAGGATCATAACACGTGTCTAGTGCAGAAATACATAGAAGGCCCCATGTCCTAGCAAAAGCTGACACTAATTCAAGACAAAACCCTGCATTTTACCTGCTGTGGAATCAGTCAATTATTTCTTATTCTTCAAAACAAAGAGTGTTTTCAGGTTATGGAGTATTTCTGAGATCTCAAGGGATTACACTTCAGGGGATGAATGAGACACTTCTGTAGTCAGGGTTTCGTAATGGTGAGCAACAAGGGGGAGGTGAGACTCTCTACTTTGAAAGCTTTTTCCCATTCTCAGAAAGAAAAAAACCAAAAAAACCCCAACCACAACCTGCGCTGTGGAGAAGTTTCGGGCTGGCAACCCAATCTTTATTGCTTGGCTTGTCAATGAAAATAAAAATAAAACCTAAAAAAAATCCATACAGCTAACTCCTAACAAATAAACAGAATGATCCCTCCTGAGAGCAGATGGAAGCCCTAGCGATGGAGTTAAAGTAGCCTGGACAAAGCACTCATGGATGTGAAAATACTGTCAGCAGCATGCCTGGATCAGCAAGGGATGGACTAGATGACCTAAAAGCCTTTTCCTTGTCCTTTTTTTTTTTTTTTTTTTTTTTTTTTTTTTTTTTAGTTTTTTTAAATTTTTGTTTTTTTAAATTTTTTTTTCTCCCACAGTTTTAAGGGAGTGGGGGTGGGGAATAGGATTACTTTGTACTGGGACAAAGTTTGATTTTAAATGGCTCAGAAGTAAGGTTGCTGGCTGCTCCCTTATCTTAGAGTTACCATTTTTTCATTATTACTATTTTTTTAATTTTTAGTTTTCTCCTAGTTTATTTAACTTTAAAAGTTACTTTCTTTTTAGGCTAGAAGAAACATTGGTACATTTTGCCCATTCCTTTGGGACAAATACAGTGCAGTGTCTCTTGGCTCTCTTTTTGTTTGCTTCTGAACTTCAGCATTGAGATGGGACTGATGAGTCTTACTCCATCAAAAATGTTTACTGGCTTTGTTATCACAAGTACTTAGTGATAGTACCAGAAGCAAAAAGTAGACAGTTTGGTTTTCCAGTGGTGAATGGGAACTTGAAATACAGACACTTGGAAAATCTCCATTAGACTTTGCAAACTGAGACATTTTTTGTTCCTTGTAGAGTGAACTACAGGAAAAAAATTAAATGTCACATTGCCAAAAAGATAACCTCTGCCTGTAAACAGAATGGAGACAGACATTGTGCAGGCAAATATCAATTCAAGCTTAAATCTTAATACAAATTTGGGTTTTGCAAATATTTTAACACATCAATTTTTCCAGAGAAATAGCCAACTTGTATCAATTATTTAGGAGCGTTTTGGGGATGATGGCTTAAATTCATAACAAGAATAGCAGCTCAAGAAATGTGAATCTAAACATCAAGTCCATTTAGTCAGGAACAAACACAAAGCACGTGACCTCTCAATCCAAACTGAACCAGACAGACAACATCCAGAACTGCCTGCAGAAATTATGTGACAACCATTTGAAATTAGGATATGCTACAAACAACTTTTTTGACTTTTTACATATGTCTCAAAAAACAGAAAGAGGAAAAAAAAAACCCAAAACCAAAACTATTCTCCATTTCCCCTGCTGCTTACACCAGTTTTTCTGATATAGGAAGGATCATTTCTCTCAGCCAACTTCTCTTCCTCATAAGGCAGCTGGCAAGAGGGAAATGTAGGATGTGTCTAAATATGCATGTGTGTTTGGATTAGAAATGTGCTTTTATCTTCTACTCACCCCCCCAGACAGCACCTGTGATGTGGTACATGTTACACACGGTCAGATAAAAATACCAAAATTGCTCCCAAACTATTTAAAGAAAGTCATTTCATGGGACCACAGTAGAGGAAACCAAAAGCAAATCCTCCCCCAAATATCCATGGCATAGAAATCAGGCTCACAGCAGCAACTACTGCCCTCCATGATGTAGCTCGTAAGATGCTGCTCCCTTATTGATAGAGATGCATTCATGCTATGGGCAAAGAGAAAGGCTGGGAAAGGCAGTCATAGCTTGGAAGTCAAAGTGAACTCAAAGGTTCATCCATTTCCAAGCACCTTAGTGTTAAAAATAAATCCTATTAACTTCATCACAACTGAATTCTCATTCAGCTCTGCTACAGTGGCCAACCCTTATTAGAGGGCACATCAAGAGAGGATGCCTGATCTCTGCTCCAAACTTTACATGGCATCAATTGACATACTCAGGTAGTGAGAGTCTCAACTGGCTTGTGAGATTCTGGAAATCAGTTCAAGAAGACTGGAGAACACTTCTAGAACACTTCTGGCTGCACAGAGAAGCTGAGTCCCTTTTCCTTGCTGGCTTTACATGCAACCAATACATTGCATTTAGGGAATTCAGTAAAAAATAGGTAAGTACGGATTAGTTCCTTTGAAACATTTTAAGCTGCCAGCTAAACCAGATCAACTTATAAACAGTAAAGCCTGCAAACTTGCAAAACTTCTTTAACAGAGAGAAATAACTTTAGTGATCACTGTTATGGTTTAAAGAAAAAGGACTGGGAGGGTGAGGAGATACTGCTTTGAAGTGCTTTCATCCTCCAAGGAATGTGAATATTGCTGCAATTTTTTAAACTGATACTCATCATCACACGTCCAACTATTTTGTAAGTCAACTGGAACTGGTTTCCATGTATTACAATGTAGAAGCCTTATTGCATCTGGCCTCAGTGCAGCTCCAGGTTAGTTCTCCTCAGTGGGTTCTACAGGTCCACAGGGCTTTGCTTTGCATTGGGCTTTTAATTCTTATCTGGGGTGTGTGGGTATTCTTGGGCATGCTACGTGAAATAAGAGTAAAGGGAAGGGCCACAATAGCCAAGCTGCACTTACTGTTCAATTTACTGATAGCTGATCTCAGTAATGCCTAGATATAAATTTCATCTTGACTAGAAGAGTGCAAGAAGAGCCAAAGCTGGACAAAAAAATTATTGAAAGCTTTCATATCTGCTTTTACTGAGCAAGCTTCAAAGAGGGTTCATTTTGCACTTTTCTTGTAATTAATGAAGACAATTTCAAACTTGAATTGTCCTCAGGCACTTCTGGCTTTGTCCTCCTCTTCTCCTCTTTCTTGTTCCCCATCAGTGAATGGATACAATAGCAGTTGGAAGCCAAAATATGCAATCATCCTGCCCTTTCGATGAAGTGCAGCGGTACCAAAAAGCTGGATGCAGTATTAAGCAATACAATGTAAATAAACCTCTCCTTTCATAAAATAATCTAGATTTTATGGGTCATTCCTGGGAAAACTGAACACACATCTGTGCAAGTTTTCCATAGGAACATACAGAGTTGTTGCCATTTGGCAGAACCTTCTCATTTCAGTCCTAGAACTGTCATTGCCCAACAAATCCTGTGTTTCTTATTGACTGGGATGTGGTATGAATCCATACTGAGAGCTCTCCAGGGGCTTTAAAAGGTTTTTTATGCCTGTAACAGGACATCTATCTACTCTGCAGTAGTCTGCTCACCTAACAACACTAACTGGTAGAGTTAAGCACAGCTTTCCAGTTTCTTACCTGGAGGGCATTGGTTAGGCAGTCTGTAGGCAAGATGACCTCAAGTTGTTGCTGACTTTATCCTCTTATTCTGGGTGCTCACATAAACCTCTGAAGTTGTCCATGTCATATTAGCAGCCACTTGAAATGCTGGATGAGTTACCCATCCACCTCCTTCACAGGAATGGGGTGGAAAGCAACGAGAATGTATTCAGTGTTTCCAGGACTAAGGGGGATGAAAAGAACAAGGTAACACACCCTAACTTCACCAATAGATCTTAGTGCACAAATTTAGTTTATTCTCAAGAATCAAGAATTTAAAAATTGAGTCCTTGAGCATCATGCTGAACAGAATATAGTCTGGCTCAACTGAAGGATTTCCAGGTCATTTCAAAGATATTTCATACAGTCTATTTACACTATTTATGAGTTTTCATAAAGCAAAAAAAGGTGCTATACCTCATACGAGGGTTATCTAGATTCTTCACTGTTCCTATGCCCATCAGTCCGATCTGCATGGTAGTGCAGGTAGCTCAGGTCACTTCTACATTCAATGGAAAGCTGCTGGATGTGGATATAGGAAAAATCAGTATCAGGATAATGAAGGTAAACCAAGACCCCTGGATCCAACAGCTGGAGGACTTTGCTTAGAGGCCAGTTATGTTTTTCTCAGTAAGTATCTGGCCTGGGTCACACCAGATGCTAATGGCATTTCAGCAGCACCACACCACAAATAGGTGAACATGAGGTGAGAAGGTGCCAGGCATGGGAGCAAGAAACAGAGTGGATCTGACCACAGGGTGTAGATTTTTGGGGTTTTGACTCTAGTCACTTTGATCAAACCCTGCTTAATTATTAAATGAAATTTCTACAGCAAAACACACCCTGAAATCAGCTTAGTATACCAAGATTCTGCTTTGCTAGCTAAAATAAATAAAAAGTTGCTAGTTTAGAAAACAGCAGGCAGGTAAATATGTCATGTGCTTAACATTTTCCCCATTCCTTCTCCACCACATGATGAGGACTCTCTGTAGTAGTAAAGTTGTAAATTAAATACCCAAATTTTCCAATGTGCCAGCAATTGTTTTAAGCCTGCTTCTTGTGCCTTTTATCCCTCTTACAAATCTTGAAAGGAGTAGGATTCATCAGTACACAAATGGCCTTTATTTCTGGCTGTTAAAAACCTGATGATGAGCAACATTTCCAAGGAAGAAAAAGCAGTCAATTTCCGAAGCATGTGCAGAGTTAATGTCTGCAGTAATTGCGACTAAGTACGGTAGAGCAGAGATGTGCTGCCAGCTGGAGCCAGGGATTAAAAAGGAAACATCTGTGCTGAGATTATAGGAACAGAGGAAGCTGTGGGAAGGAAGGAAGCGAGAATGCCCGTGTAGGTCCACCTACCTTATTTGAACTTCTCCTTTCCCCCATGGTTTTGTTTTCCTCTAACTAAATTCTATGCATTCGCCATCCTGAGTGCAAAGAAAAGCCAGTCTGACTTCTCTGCTGACTGACCTTTCCCTTGGGCTAACCTCATGACCACACAAGTTACCAAAATGAATTCCAAGCAGTGGGGTTGGGGCACAGGCTTAAAACTGAGTGGGCTTTTAACCACTTAAAACAGTGATTTGCTGGGCAAGGATACCTTGGAGCATAATGAGTTAGGATGGAACCTTGGGCCACAACCAACAGACTACTTATAGAGAGTCTAACTTTGAGCAGACAAGAAATTCCCATATTCTCAATGGAATTATACACAAACTTCAGTTTGATTAATTCACTTAGACTATGAACTAAAGAAGAAGATTTCAGTCCAATAGCATAGTATTGCACATTAGAGCAGAACCTTAGCATACTATTATAGATATGGAGTACAGATTATTATTTATTCTGCATTCAACAAAATGTGCTGAATCTAATAAAAGTTCATAATTTTTTTTCAAGTATCAGAATCTTAAAATCCGTACTTCCTTTAGGGATCTGTTTCCTTTCATTCTTTCTGAAATAACAAAAGAAAGTTAAAGGAGATGCATTCTAGTAAAATAATAAAAACTCTGATGGCTAAGTAATATAATAAGGAAGATAAGACACACTTAAAGTAACTTTAAAAATGTACCTAGCAGTCATCTATATACATGCACATACACATTTAGCTAGTCAGCTTAAATTCTACTAAAACATCATTTGCTGCTTTTATCCCTCCCAGTATCTGAGTACTTAAGATTTACAAGTTTGTATCAGATTTCCAGAAATTGTCAAAAAGAGATTAGAGAGCTCCTTATATTTGCAATATTTTATGTGGTTTTTTTCCTACACCAATTGCCTTTGAACTCCTATTCCTCGGGAGCTCTGGTGAGCTGAAAACACAGGGATGAAGGAACTGAAGGTGGGGAGGAGGAGAGAAGGGAGGGGAGAGTAAAGCTAGAAGGGAATTATTCCTTTCAAAAATAAATCAATCAATAGAAAAAGCACAGAAGTATTACTTTAAAAAAAAAAAAATCCCCAGAACAAGCACACACACTCCATTTCCACTAATCGGATTGTGATGTGTTTGCCTTTAATATGTGCAGCTAGCCCCTGTGCCCTGCCTGGTGCACATGTCATGTCCTTTCAACATCAGCAGCCACTGGCCTGATTCTCAGTGCTGGATAACATGTTCCCAAGCAGTATCCTGTAACAAGGGGGAATGCAGAGGGAGAGGTGGGAGAGAGGAGCCAGTGCTGGCACAAGTCATCAGTGGCTTTGTTGAAATGCTACAGAAAATTCTCTTCTACTCTCCAACACTTTTTTTTTATTTCAATTCTTTGTTTCTTGTTGATGTGTCAGAGAATCTACATCAGCCATAAAAAAAAGGATGAATCCAAAGCAGGCTTTTTTCTTAATCCTCTCTTCTCCTTTCTTTCTCCCCCTGCTTTCAGCAGATTTTCAATATCATGACTGTCTCTTAGTGTGCGTAGTCTTCTGTTCTTGTTTGAAAAGGGAAGAGCTGACAGACACCACAAAAACTTCAAACCAGAGAATTGTGAAATGCTGTGAGAACATGGATCAAATCCTAAAAGAAGATGGTGAGGCTAAGCAAGACCAGGACACTGCCTTGATCCAACCTCTCTCAGGCCAAGTGCCCATTTACTACTTGTTGACTAAGCATTTTTATACATTTACTTAAGAAATTTTTTTAAATAACTTTCAAGGATCCCCTTTGCCTACTCAGGAGGACAACTCATCCTCCATAGAGGAACCCTCTGTGTTATGTGGCTGCCAGAAAAATTGGAAGAAGTTTTGAACGGCACCAACATAATATTTTCCTTCCTCTTCATGCACTACCCACTGTAAAAGGCATCATATAAAGCTTTAGATGCAAGAAATATTTTGTCAGATACATGAGGAGAGAAGCAGGTTGGTCATTTCACTCTGCTGCTTGTTAGGGCAATAATCTAAATAAAACATATGAAAGAAAGGGTTTTGAAAATTTCTTCTTTACTACATAGTTAAAAATTAAATGCGATTGAATGGCATCTACATTTTAAGCATGTAAATGCTTCTATATGGGTTAAATGTCAAATTAAAACCTACACTGACTTTTTGAGTGGCACACGAGAAGAAATCAGACAAGACCCAGACACTGTGGAGCAGAATATGCACTTATAGTGGAGCCACATCTGAATGCCTGGTCATTTGGCCTGATTTTTTTTTCCATTTGATTTGTAGAAGGAGAGCAGTGGAGTTTGACTGGGATACATCAGACCACAAATTACACTGGACTTTGATGTCTCAGTGGTTGACTCTCCAGGGTTTATCTGAACTAAGTGCACATTGGGTTTGCTCAATGGAAACTTCTCCTAAATGTATTTTTTTACAGGGTTCCTGGTGTGTCCATATTGGTGTGAATAAGAGATACCTTACGGATCAGTGAAGATACAAGTTTGCCTGCATAGTTACTCAGTCAACATCTCCAACATTCACTTTCTGCTTTAAAATGAATGTGAGAACTTACTGAATTTCAGTATGTCAGAACCATTGAACTCACCGATAGTGGTTTCTCTTGAAATCTGAGATCTTGATTGATGTTTTACTAGCAGTCCTTGAATATCCTGAAAAACAGTTAATGAAAGCACAATTTCATCCAAAAGGGACAAAAAGAGATCAGAATCACACTTGCAAATTAGAAAAGTGAGTTTATGGACTCCCTTATTTAGATCATAACAATCACAAAACTCTGTATAGTCTGTCTTCCTATAAAAGTCATAACAGCACTTTTCTTTTTCTGGTGGTGGTGTGTGCAGGGAGTAACACTTGTAGGGATCAGAGTATGCAGAAGACACATTCTAGAGCTGGCCCTATAAATACTGGTCCAGCATTTTGGCCTCAGCAGCTTCCACCACTTTACCCAGCTGAGCCACCCCCTTTTTCAAACTTCTCTGACCATCTCTGCAGACAAGACAAGACAAGACAAGATAAGACAAGACAAGACACTCTAAAGCTTGCAACTCACTAATGACAGGCACAACAGAGAATAAAAATGCATCAACATGGACCACTTCAAAGAAAACCCACAAATGTAAACTTATAAATATCCTTGGGAGGGGGGGAATATGCTAGCACAGGGGAGCTGAGCACTTAACTTGCTTTCCTCAAGGAAACACTAAGAGATAAAAATACCAAACCACTGGGAACTACTGAAGGAAAAAAAAAAAAAAAAAAAAAAAAAAAATTTAAGCCCTTAAAGAGTAAGGATCCAGGCTGATGCAGCTTGAAACATCAATTAGGTCTGCCTCTGACCTGTGCTTGATTGGCAGATGTGCACATCCTGAACTCTTAAACCTCTGCTGTACCCTAATTGTGTGGCACTTGGTGCTGTGCATGCGTTCTGCTCCAGAGGATTTTGGTGGCACAGGCACAAGCTGCTGACAGTCCCCATCCCTGCAAGCTGAGCCATGCAGTAGTTCAGAAATGTAGCTACCAGAATGCTACTGTGAGCAAAGCCCTGTAATGTAGCAGCTTGGCAAGGGAATAGTTTCCCTTTTATCTCTTATTAAAGGGGATCAGGTGTTTGCCCATGAGAACTGCACTCTAAGCTATGGTTTTTGGTTTTGTTTTTTGGGTTTTTTTGGGTTTTTTTTGTTTGGTTGGTTTTTTTTGTTGTTGTTTTGGTTTTTTTGTTTGTTTGTTTGTTTTGTTTTGTTTTGTTTTGTTTTCCTCTGGATGCCCATAAACTAGATATGTGTCTGTTTAAATAAGCATAAAATTATGAGTATCCTGCAGCAAAATGAGACAGCAGCATTCAGGAGTAACATGGATTAAAAAGCCCATTCTTTTCCCCTTCTATGATTTGATGGTGAACTTTCAGCCACTGAGGGTGTTCAAGGACACAAAAGAAGGGTTCCTGCAGTTTGCAAAGCCTTTTTTGAATCACTTTTTCAATTAATTCAGTCGGAAAGTAGCAGTATAAATGATGTGATTTATATATGTGTGCACATCTAACCTTAGTATGTTAGAAGCTTGTTGTGCTAAGGAGCAGTGTCTCTCCCCAGGTTTGACAGTACACCTTCTACTTTTCCAGATGCCAGAGAGGACTTTGCTATTCTCTGAGTTGAGGCCAAGCAGTGTTACCAGATTCACTGGCTGCAGGATTCTCCTGTTCTCAAGTCTTCTTATTTTAAAGCCTTTCATTTCCCAAGACAGCTGCAAGGTGTCCCTTCAAGGATTTTTCTTTTTTTTTTTTTTATTATTTACACTTTTATACACTTGAATCTCAATTGAGGTATCCCAGGCTCATTCCATGTCTGACCTTATACTATCAAGCCAGACTGACCCTCCATCTCCCACGGTTGGGCTGGATTCCAACCCAGGTTATGGACAGAGCTGCAAAGCAACCCAGCAACTGAGTCCCAAGGAGATGCTCCTGGCCACACCAACCTGCTCAGCTCTCCACCCTTTGAACTTCTGACTCCACTCTTATTTTTATCCAAGGGTTTGCTTTGGGTTGACTTTGTTTTCCAGAGAAAATCCTGTCTGTGCCAAGGACAATGAGCCTGCAGATGGCATGGAAGTGGATGACACAGGACTGAGATGTGCAGACAGTACTGAAAATTGTAGTTTCTTTTTTCCAAACAGCAACTTCAGCTAGGAGGGAGCTTGTTGGCAGTGAGTGGAAGTTCCTGAGGACAAGGCACCTGCTTCTGGTCATTGTTCTCCCTCCACCACACCTGTAAGCGTGAGGATATCCAGGTATTTGGTACCTTCCAACCTCAGCCAAGATAATCCAGTCTGCAGCAAGGCAACACTCAGAGGTCGACATTTTTGTCGCATGAATCTGCAAATAAAATACAACTAAATGGAATAAATAGCTTCCCATTATCTCATTATCCCTTTTCAACCCCTTAATTAAAAATGGAAAAAAAGGTTAAAATAAAAGATGTAGTGGTGTAAAATTACTTGCAGACTTGTATTGAAAAAATGCAGCTGCCACTTAAACTTCCTACCAAGAATCATCTCACTACCAGAAAGCCCCTGTTATGCTTGCACAAGATATTTCTAACAAATGAATACCTTTGAAAAAAATTGGTGGAAGCAAGAGAAAAGCAACTATAATTCAGGAGAAACTGAAGCAATTTGAGCTGGATTAGCTTCCAGCTTTGAAGCCAGTTAAATAAACCTCTAAACAGTCCTTAGTACTTGCTTAAATAATAAAGGAAAAAAATATAGAGAGGTTTCAAAGCTGAAGGTCTATAAAATCTCTATTCCTATCCTATTCATGAGCCACCCTTAGCTGCTGCTGATGAGAGCAAAATTGGGAGCAAATAATACTACCATCCTCCTTCCTCAATAATGCCTTTAAAACATATAAGTGCCAGTTGAATTAGCCTATTTATAAGACTTCTTTTTTCCCCCTGACTGTAAACTCCTAATGACTCTCCGTTACACAATGCAATTCAATATGACTCAAGCTTCCAGGGGTCTTGATCCCCTCTAGATAGTGTACCACAAAAGTGATTTATAAACTACAGTCTGAGAAAGTCACAGAGACTGAAGTGATTTGAGAAAATAGTTCAAGCTTGTGAATACAAGTGCTATGAATTCCAATGACAGAATAATACCCCCCTCCCCAAATCTTTTCCTAGCCTCATTTCATACAGCAGAGAGAAAGGTAGTGTTGGAGGAAAGGGGTGGGGATGGAATAAAAAAGCCCAAAGGGGATGAGAAAATTGAGAGCTGTATGGTGAGGTCTAATCAGTCCTACACAAAAGTAAGCTGCTTTTTTTTTTTTTTTTTCCTCTTCAAGTATGGAAAAGTGTAATGAGAGCCTGTTTGCATTGCAGATCATATTTGTGAAAGTAAGCAATTTTGAATGAAGCACTCTGACTGAAGGAGGCAGGGGAAGAGGTAATAAAAGCAGAGACCACTGATAAGCAGAACTCAGACATCAGGTGTATCATTGGAGGTGAAAAACATGCATTTGTCATCCTTCCTCCTCAAACAAGTGGGCAGTACATCTCTATTCTTGTATTTTCTTCTCTTGAGAAACACTGTAGATATCAAAAGTTATTTTGGATCAAACTGGGAATGGGGGAGGGGGAGGATGAAGAAAGAATCCCAAAGCATGCAGTTCCTTCTTGCAACACAGATTTTCCTATCTTAATTTCAATAAGGGGCTGCTATTTTGGAGCCTGTTCCCTCCCCCCTCCCCTTATCGCCTCTCCCTGTCTTTCATACTGAGGCGTTTGGTCTAAAGACAGCCAGGGAGCTAAATATATATTAATTAGAACTCTTGAATCTGCCATCAATGAGATACAATTATCCCAAACTGTTGCTATTACAGGATCTGATAGCTTCATTTAAATTCCTGAATAAAACATGAAATATCTCTAATGAGAAATGAATATAGTTGTCAGGAGGGAGTAGTTGTGATATTGTTACTAGTTGAGATATAGAAGATGAAGACATAATATGAATACCTTCAACTTCATATAAAAATGATGGCTGTTAGCAAAAGACAGATCCTCCTTCAGATCCTCCTCCCTGCTCTGGCATCACCACCTGATTCTAGGGCGGAAGATAGCAGCTATTTAACAGCTCTCTACATTTAGGCTGCACATCAAAAAAGCCATACAAAACGGCAACATCTCTCTTGTGTGGAAACTGCTATCCAAAAAAAGCAGCTGAGACTACTGTCTTGGTGCAAAACATACCTGTTACAAGGTGTAACTGGTGTAAAAAAATGCCTTACCCTATTAAGGTCAACATAAACAAATTATGTGAGGCACAGTGAAATGTGCATGGAAAATAGCATGGAAATCTCTCACCCTCACCCTCACCCTCAGCTGCACTCTCCCTTGTTTTCCTTTCTCTTCCTTTTTTTTTTTTTTTTTGAATTTATTATTAAGACAAACGCCAGTGAAGGAGCAGAGGCACATTTCTCTCTCCCTTTCAAGGCGACCAAAAGACACAAGGCCAGGCCAGCAAAGAACAGTTGTTTAAATCACACTGTCAGGGAGATGGGAGGTGCAGCACCTCTTCATCCCTCCACAGCTGCTTGATGGACTGCACTTCTTGTACTAAAAATTCACCCTTGAGCTGCAGTGGAGGTCTCCTCACATGCTCTTATTTTACTGAATTTACAATGCCTCCTCACTTCTTTCCCTGCAAATAATTTCTTTCTCTCTCTTTTGCTTAATCTGAGCACTTCCACGTGTTTTAGACTTCTAGTCTGAAGCAGCTCACAAAAAAAGGGCAGCTCTGACCCCACCATGGTCCAAGAGTCCCACACCCCTGGTTCCCACCAGCCAATGCACACCAGATCACAAAGCTCCCTGCTCTGGCATCACCACCTGATTCTAGGGTGGAGGATAGCAGCTATTTAACAGCATGTACCATCATTTCTACTTCTGTGTAGGTCGCAAAGTGGAGATGATTATCATACTAATTGAAAGGGCATGGGAAACATTAAGGAGGCAGAACATAATTATCCAAACTGGAAATTGCCAGGTCGTTCCCATTCTTGTGGGATCCTCTGGTGACCACAGAGAATGGTCAGGACCTCAATTTAAAGTCTCAGTACAAGTTTGCATCAAGCATTTTTACATTAAAATCAATTAATATGTATGTCCTGAATATTATTTTTAAGATACTTGGAGTGTAGCATCTCAGTTTCTTCTTAAGGATTGGTTTGCCTATATTCTCTAGATACAGAGAAAGAAAATTATCTCAGGGATACAATTCAATTTCTCTTAATCAAAACCTCTTTGCTTCACCGAGTAGAACCTATTTTATCCATTTTGAGTTAGTTGTCAAGGAATACACACTCTAATTAATATTTTCCTCAAGATGTTTATACATGACAGTATAATAAATTAAACAAAGAAAGTGAGGGAGTGAAAAGTTCCTAAGTGCCTCTGCCAGACTGGACCAGAAGAGGTAACACCATGGACTGTTTCTCTTCCACCCAATCATCCAGGGATGTGGCAGTTTCAAGACCTATAAGAGGTGAAGGGAATTCATATATCTAATGTGTCTTCTATTCTTGGCAGCTCACGGTTCTGCCTAAGGATGCTGCAGTTATGGCAATGAATTGCTGGGTGTCAAAACATGCCCTTCCAGAAATGGATCAAAAACTACTGGCAGGTTCCTAAGATGAGAGTTGTCTAATATACCATAAAGCTTATTCTGTCCTTGTGCTTTCCATAATTGAGAGCTTGAAGCATTCAAATATTTGTATTGTCCTCCCAGGCTGTGACAACCGTTACAATTCAACCCTCCAAAAGATGTGCAGTCACAGGACCAAGAATGTAATACAGGCTCAACCACAATACAACCAAGAGTAAAATACAAATACCTGAATGTCAACCTAAATATTTATGCCACATTCACACGCCTTAGATTTATATGAATAATAACCATTCCTGGGATCAAAAGCCAACCTGAAGGTGAAATATTGCAGACTAAAAGCTAAGAAGTTGTATTAAAAAGTGAGTTCTTTTTGGTTTATAGCAATTTTGGGATCCTCTTAAGGTCGTCAAACTTCCTGCTGAAGCAAAAACTCACCCCTCACAGCATAAATCAGCCTGAAGGACCAGAATGAACCTGACATTGCTACCATCAAGTGCAATTTACAGTCCTAGAATCAGTGGAACCAGAGCAATATCCAATTATACTTATTTTATTTATGCAGCTTATTCCCATTAAAAATTAAATCCATGCTCCTAAAAAATGATGGATTAATAGCCCTCAGAACTGAACCCATTAATCAACACAAACTATACAACTCAAACAGTGACTCTGCAGATTTTTTTTCCCTCTCTACCATTTGTTTTAACACAAGACTTGAAGAGAGCATCTCTGGAGAGTGACAAGATTCTCCAGGGACCTGTTCAATATTTTTACCCTTTTCTGCGATATCATCTGCAGCATCAGCCAGCTATGACCAGCTGTGCTGGGGATATTTCTGATGGGAACAGCCTTTTTTTTTCACTAGGCATTTGATAGCAATGACTTTTTGATTGCCCTCTTCTGGTTGCTAAAATCTTAGACTATGGTAAAGGGCAAAAAAAGGAAGAAAAAAAAATGTAGTGTTACTCAAAAGATGGATGTTTCTTTCAAACTCAAAAATTGTTTTTCTCCTTTTACTAGGTTTATACCCAAACTCTTCCTCTTTTTTCCTCATCTCAGCTGCTGTCTCTGGCAGGATAGACTCACAGAAATGCTGCATTTAGACCCTGGCAGATATGGGACATATTTCTGCTATGCTCTAGGCAAGGTAGGAAAGGGGAAAAACATGCAACCATGTATATAAGAAAAAAGAGAAGCATAAAACCTAAGATATGTGAGCTATACAGTCAGCATTAAGTCTGAGAGCTCAGTGCTGGGCTCGATGGAAATAATTAACAAAGTGGGCCAGTCGTTCCAAAATCTTACCTTCAGATAGCCTCCAAACTCAAACTTCCCCTCCCTTCCTTCCCTCCCTTTGCAACCATTCCCAAATTCACTCATTGCCGCTGAGGCCATGCTGGCACCAGAAGGAGAAGGCAGAGCAGCCGCTCATGCTGAGATAAGAAACACACCTTTGGCCTCATCTCAGCAAGATGTTGCTTTTCTCCTTTTTTCTTCCATTGTTCTCCTAATTTTTACAAATAAAGGCCCTTCTGACTGAAGGTACCTGTTTGTTCCTATATCCTGAGAAACCTAACAACAAAGCACTTAGAATTACTTCTTGTTATGGCTCTGGGACAAGATTACATCTCTAAGTTTATAAAGCAGCAGTAACATTTGCCACTAAATACAAATGATTTTAATAATCAGCATTATATTTGCTTCTTTCAGCAGGGTGCCTTGTCATTACTTTAACGATAATAATACCCACTTTTCATTTGCTAAGTGTTATTATGATTATTATTCAGAAGCTTTACTTTAATTAACTGAGCCTCACAACACCCCTGTGAGTCAGGCACAGAAAGAATTATGGCTCCCCCATTTTCTATCTGGAATGGGGAAGCTAAGCATTGTTATAGAGAAAGATTGGCTTAAAACCAGTGCTTCTTGCCTCAAAATCCCATTCACAAACCACTTTGAATTGTCTTGCCTCCAGTTCACCATCTAGTGCTGCTGTCAGTTCAAACGCACCAAGATGACACTTTGGAGAGTCAAGAAAAATAAAAAGAAGGAGAAGAAAGAAAAGAGACGTGGTAATTCCTAAGAATGCCAACACACCTTGCTCTCTGCAGTTTAACAACCTCCTCTGGCAGCTCCTGCTCCTGGCTGGTGTTGGTTCCTGAATGAATCCCAAGCACTCGTGTTCAGTGTGTGCATCACACACATCTGTATCTATTCAGGTGACAGCTTATTCCTGTAATAGCCACCTGTGAGGCCAGGGGAGAGGCATTAAAAATTAAAGAACTGCAGAGTAAGTTGGAAGCCAGCCATGGGTTTATAGACAGGGAAGCGTTTGACAGGTGGTCTCTGTGAAAGAAGTGGCCTTAGAGAGACATTTCTCTTGATTTTATTTTTTAATTAAGTTTTATTCTCGGTATTATCATCTCCTGCCCCTACACACTTTCTTTCCTCCTCTTTTCCATCCTGGAAAACAGTTTAACACACCAGGCTCTCACCACAGTGCAATTATAGGTTCCTTCAGCATTGCAGTCCAGCAGGGATGTTTTAAAGAGCCCTTCTTCCATCTACATCCTAATGCTAGCCACCCACCCAACAAGGTTTTTCCACAGACTTTGATATCCACACACAGGCAGAAAGTAGGGCTTATCATCAAATTAAGGCAGTGGGTTATCCTGTACCTTACTATAATGACATGTGCACCAAAGCCTGCAATTGTGGGGGCCAGCCAGTGATAAGCAGCAGTCCAAGCCCTGGGTCAAGCATGTGCCTGTTAAACTCTTCCACATGTGCCATTCAGACCTTTCCTGTTTGGGTTTCATGTACTGGTTTTACACCTCTTGCCTGACATAAAACCAGATGACCTTAGAGAGACCAGGGGGGACATCTCCATCACTGTCTACGGGGCAGACTTCACCTCCTGCAATAAAAATGCTTCCTCACCATCCCTCCTCGCTCATCCCTTCCTGCTTTCAAGTTAATTGGAATAACACATCTGCAGGTAAACAACAGAAACCTGAGCATCCCCTCCAGGCCCCCCTTACCCACTTCCCACCCCCCCTACACGCAGCTCCCCCCGTGGTTTTGCTTCATTGACTCCTCCAAACCCACTGCATTTAGATGGGAGCACTTAACCTTCTGCAGAATATCTTTATGCTCCATTTTCCCTTCCATTAGGAAGGAGATGAAAGCAAGCAGAGGATGCTTTTGTACAGCTGCTGTTGCTGCTGGCAGATGTGCTCTCCCAAGTCTTTTTAAGCATAGACCTGAATACTTCTGTGCGTGAGGGGTTGTGGTGTAGAAGGGACACAGGAAGGAAACAAGTGATGCTGAGTTTAAGCCACACGCAATGGTTTACATCCAAAGCAGAGCAATTTGTACCTGTGCTGTCCTCTACCTTTTTTATTAGAGACTGTGCTCAAACCTTGTGCACTTGCAGTATTTTGAGTCTGATTTTCCAGTTTCTGCATAGACATAACAAGGAAAGACTCAAGGTGAGACTGATACACACCTTTCCCATCTGAGAAAAAGACCTTTTCTCCTGGTACTCACTGCTTTACTTCCAGACTGAAAATCGTTTCTGCTTGTGTTGGGTTGGGGTTTTTTTCTGTTTTTTTTCCCCTAAGAATTCATTCATGGTAACCATGGCAAAAATAAATGCTTTCTAAATACATAATAATTTTCACTTTATAAAAGGTTAAGAAAAAGTCTAGAAACTTCTACATTCTACATGAGTGATGAGCACCTGGAGTTTGTATGTTTGTGTGTATTTCTCGAGGACCACATTGTGTCCCACTGAGAGTTAATGCTGAGTCAAGACCTGGGAAGCTCCAAGTGCAGGAAAAATGGCTCTAATAAAAGCTGCCCAGATTGTGTCCTCCCAGGAGGCATTTCACCCACCACAAAGATGCAGGCACATTTGGGGTAGGCAGCAGCCAAGCATAATATAGAGGGAAGTAGAGAGTCTTTTCTCAAGCTAAAATGTATTTTAGGTAGAAAGATCCTGTTTGGAAGCTGTTAGATGCTGTGTCTGCTCTTGCTTATATGCTTATATGCTGTGCTGGACCTGATTTTACCCTGTTCAGCACCTCACTCTGCACAGAATTTTTGTATGTCTTGGGGCAAGTCACTTCAACTCAATTTGCCATCTGCAAACTCATGGTATAAATGCAAGTGCAAATACTGCCAGGGCAGGGACCAAGTCACCAGAGCAGCAGCCAGCACCACGATTTCTCACGAAGTGGGAACAGAGAGCACTCTGTTCCCCGATACCCAGACAAAATCAGTTCAAGATCATGCTAATGAAGCTACAGCATCTCCAGGCTTTGAAAAAGGCATGAGGCAGGCAGTGCTCTGCTGTGGGTGCAGGGGGGACCCTGGTAACCAGGGCAGTCAGAGGGGACCCATCTCTGCGTGAGGCTCCATCCACAAGCAAAGCTCTTTGGTGGCCTGCCCAGCTATAGCAGCAATCACTCTTTCCTCCTTAGTGCCATCAGGACCAAATCAAAGCTACATGAATCTCTGCCTTTCTGTCCCTTCCCTTATTGCACCAGAGGCTCAGAGAGGCTGGCTCTGTCTTACCAGTCTCATTGGATTAGCTTGATAAACCACCCATTCACCTATAATTCAACAGACTGGAAAAAAAAATTAAAATCCTTGTGGCTATTGTACAATAAGGAAAATAAATAATAATGTGCCTTAACAAGCATCAGCTGAAATACCCAGGATTTGATGGACCCAGAGATAAACAAGAGATTTGCTTTCCTGGGAGTACAGACCAGCTAATCAGATTTAGTTGGCAGCTCTGAAAACACAACCGATGGGAGGCTCAGGGCTGGGGACACGAAAGGAAAGGACATTAAAAAGATACCGTATCGTGTCCCTGCTCTGGGTGTCATGCCCTGGCATGCTGACAGCTGGCTGGCAGCTTTCCATCCCCAGGAAGGGGGTTACTGGTCCACACAGCCCAGACAGCAGTTTAACCCCAGGGTCAGAGGGCAGTCAGGCGTTATCTACCAACTGGGCACATTTCCTCCGCATCTGTGGCTTCAATATTCCAGAAAAGACACTGACGGGAGATTGAGAGCTAATGGGAGCTCTGCTGGTATTTAGAAATTTAAAGGCCCACATTCATTTTTAATGACCTTGGAAACTCACTTAAAAAACAAACAACAAACAAACAAAAACAAACTAACCAAAAAAAAAAAAAAAAAAAAAAAGCCAACAAAAACAAACAGTCAAAAGCAATTTACCCTGTGTGAGAGAAAGAAAAATACTTTTAAGCCATCCCTACCTGCTTTTTCAAGACTTCTATCTGTTGGGTAAGGATGGGATTGCTGTATGCTTTGTTAACTAAGGTGTAATTTTCAGGATAAGATTCTGACAATGAGATGAACTGGACAGTTGTGCTCTGGATATACACTATAGAATGAAAACAATTCCTGCCTTAGAAAGGTAAAACTCCTCATTATCTCCTCCCTGTTCCTCTGCACAGGTAGAGCCTGACAGACCCTTGCCAATCTGCATGAGGTGTAGGGCCAGTTTTTGAGCTAAGCACTTACTTGGTGCATTCCTGAGATGTTTTAAAGCCCTTTTTGGTTTCCAGCTGTCTTGAAGGTGCCGATGCAGGATAAACTGGAGCAGCCCCAGATCTGACTGTATTTATGTACCTGGTAAAACCAACAGGGAGCTGCTCCAATACTTCACAGCCAGGCAAGCAGACGGGGTCCTTGATTATGTCCCATCTGCCAGATGCAAGGACAGAGAGGGCTGAGATGTGGGCACAGCTTTCCTTCCCTGGCAGCCACTCTGTCAGTGGGTGCCCCAACCCTCCCCCTGGAATGGCTGCTTTGCACCCACAAGGGCCGTAAAGCTGCTACAGAGTACAGGGCCAAGGTCTGTCATGGCAGAAAACAAAGCCAGGTGCAATTATCCTGGAATAGTGGATTTCCTTTTATTGATTACACTACAGCATTAATTCTAGAATAATACAGCCATGGATGGAGCCAAGATGACTGCCTCCAGCATTGGAGCCTCCAATATTTTTAGGTGTACTGCAGTTTAATCTTTTTTCTTTCGTTATCTTTTGCTTAAGATGATGAAAGCCAAGCACTAACAATCCAAACACTAA
Source organism: Heliangelus exortis (assembly GCF_036169615.1). Lineage (NCBI taxonomy): Eukaryota > Metazoa > Chordata > Aves > Apodiformes > Trochilidae > Heliangelus > Heliangelus exortis. The sequence goes on from NC_092432.1 coordinate 5,678,756, forward strand.
CCGATCAAGCACTATTAATGGACCAAATTGTTGCTCCCAGGTGCCCCGCTAATTATTATAGACAACACCAAAAAACAGCTACCAGAAGACATGTGATAAAGAGTTTTTGCCAGTTCTTATGAGTCACTGAGATTTACTGACTTCTTCCTATCACAAAACCATCCCTACAGTTCACATCTTTACAGGCATCCTCTGTCGAGGGGCAGCCAACACCAACATAGTCACTGCATTTTAAAGGTGACAGAGATGGATGAGGTCATTTTCCCATCCCTCATGTCATTTCCCTCCCCATCTGCAAGGCTGATCCTTAGGAGAATATCCTAATGGAGGTTTTGTCTAGACCACTCTTTAATTGACCCTTGCAAAAGGACTTCCTCCATTTCTCTGAGGAGATCATTCCATTGCCCTACAGACCTGGCTGCCAGGAAATGCTTCCTGATACTCACACCCTACCTCCTCCTTCCTCAGGGTCATCCCAGGAGCCATGTTCAGGTAATGCCATGTGCAACCAGAGCTACCCATCCCACCCATTTCATCAGTGCACTTGCACATGGACCACATTTCCACCATTCTCAAGTTGTGAACATTTTTCCTTTCAAAGACCTAGAATTACTTTCATTTATTCCCTTGCCTGCACATTTATTTTATTAACCCATGGAAAAGAGTTTTGAGAGCAGTGGCAGAAGTAATACAACCTTTTGGGAAGATACAACAAGTAGTTAATCACATTTTTTCATTTTCTACAACAATTTAAAAAAATGTTTATGTGTTTCCTTCACTAAATTAAAAATTCAGAATTTAACAGAATGGCTTTTCCAAATGACTGTTTTGAAAAAAAATCAGTCTAGATTCATTTACAGTCAGAGTAATTGCATAAATACTGAACAACAGGTAGTAACAGATATATCAGCAATGAGTGCATCAATTGCTATGGACTATATTCTGCTTATTAGTCAGGTTTACATTCATCTGTTCTACAAGAACTGATGTGCTTTAAATAATCTATAACCTGTTATTCATGACTTGAGTATTCTTCTCCATTAATAATTTACTAATACTTTATAAACTATTTATAATTGCATTCTTCATATTAAAATATGATCTTTGATCTAAAAATTAATAACTTGAGACAGTCCCTACTGGTCTAAACTGGTGACAGACAGGAAAACACCATGAAGGACCATCTGTGTGATCCACACAATCTCTCCAATTTGCTTTATCTGGTTTTGTGGCTCATGAAATCCTGACATACAGGTGTAATTTTGCATAACTCAGTAGCAAAAGATGCTTAAAATAAAACTATCACTCTTCAAGTGTGTGAAAATCCCCTTTCATTCACTAATTGGAACCACATCAGGAGCACAGACTAAGGGAGGACCATACAGACTATCATCATGCAATTATTATTATAATTTATGTAGAATTATGACTTTTCATCTTACCAGTACCATCCAGGCACAGAAACAACCCCTGCTTCTCTTCAAGCACAAGTCATGCTGAAAATGGTTGGAGTGATGCCGGGAAGAAATGGACTAATAAGATTTTGTCAACCAGCAAAGGTCAGTGGTTCTCTGGCTTCATCAGACTGGAATTGCTGCAGCTGTACTCTTCCAAAGAAAGATCCACCAAGTCCTGGAAAAAGGAACATCAAAGTCTTAAAAAAAAAAAAAAAAAAAATCTATTAAGTATCACAGAGGAAAGAAAGAATCTGGTTTATTGGTCAGCCAAGGAGTGATGAGAGTGCATTAAGAGAGGTGGTTTTGGTAAAAATAAAATTAACTGTATGAATGTTGAAAGCACTGATAAAAGCCTGTGGAAATATTCTGGTTCCCTGTATTTAAGAGCAGTCACCTTACTGGGACAAGTACAGAGAAGGGTATAAATAGGTGACAGGAATGCAGTGGCTCCCTTATTAAGAGGTTAAGGTGCTTTGTCTTATTTAAACAGCTGAAGATTAAAAGAGGATTTGATGCTGCCTTTTAAATGTATTTAGGGTTCAGAATGGTGAAACCAGGGGAACAGTAAAGAAAGGTGTTAAGCTGAAAGACACTATCAGAACCAAATCAGTTATAGATTGGTGATGTAAACACTTTAAAAAATATTTGATTCTTGAGCAAGAATTATTTAGTTTTTTTTCTTTTCAAGCTCCCATATCGAACATGCTGCCACATTAACATATCTAAAAGACTGGCAAAGAGGAAAACAAATTCCTGGCGCCAGACATGTGGCCAGATGTCGTGAAATTAGCATATCTTAACGAACTTATAAGGTAACTTGTCTTCGGGAAATATGCTCAACTCCGGCAAAGCCTGATTTTTATCAAAATTTTTTATCTTTTTTTAGAGGGGGACCCCCTCTCCTTTGCATTATAAAAATCCCCCAGAAAGAACCGAAAAGCTGCCAGCAGTTCAGAAGAACCACGTGGACGCCAGCTCCTGTGACTACAAACTCCAGCCAGCTCAGCGCAAAAAGGCGGGCAAGTAGCTCCGAAGGCCCAAGCGGAAAGCGGCGATGCGGCTTTTCGACTACAGCGGAGGCGCGGTAAAACGACTCCTATCTCCCCCCTCCGCTAGGACCAACTGGCGGTGAAACATTTCAAATTACCCTCTCGCTTCTTTCTTTCTTTCCTTAACTACCCGTCTCTCCAAAAGTAGCAAACTGTGTTTACCCTTTCTTTACTGTGATATTTTGTTTTCCCTTCCCTAAAAATAAGCCCTTGTAACTTAGTTAAGTTTCAAATGTGTTAGCTTGCAATTTTATGCGTCATCTCTGAAGCAGAGGCTGAGAAATCCTCATAATCAAAATATAAAATAATAAATGGATCACGACAATTGGCCATGAATAACTTTACCATGAAAATTAAACTACGAGTATTGACCATCTGAGCATTTAAACTCTGTTATGGTTTTCTAAAATTAAGCAGTTACAGTAAGGAATCTGGACTGGAATTTGACAATTCTTTGAAAGGTTTGTATACCCAGGGAGACATTAATCCTACCTGCCAATATAGCCCCAGAGGGTTAAATGGAGATTGCATTGCTCTTTAGTTACATTCTATTTATCTTACACATCAGGTTCTGTGCTTACTTCTGGAGACCAAGAAGTAACCCTTTTTGTCTTCTGAACTGGTTTATGGGGTTTTTCTGGGTCCAGTGTTGGCCTTTCTTTGAAGTATCAGCCATCATGAGGAACAGGATGTAGAAAGATGAAGTACTTAAGAAATGTAGAAAGATGTAAGTACTTGATGTACTTACAGCTTCACACATCCCCAGCTTAGATGGAGGCTGGAACCGATGGATAAACTCTTGGGAGTGGAATAAAGTTTGTTGAGTATACCTAGATAACATAAACACGCTTTATTTCTTTAGATAACTCAATACTACAATATATGAGTGATGGGGCAAAATAGAAAATGGAAAGAAAATTCTTCTGGGTATTTGTACTAGCTTGATTTGATTTTGAACTCAATCCCCACCTGCTTGCTTGATGGTCTGTCTTAGTTTGTGTCTGAATGACCTTTGAAGGTTTGAATATCTTGGACCCTTCTGAATCAAGTTTGGGGCTGCAATTCTCTCTCTCTAGAGGAAAAACAGCTTCAGAAAGAGCTGAACAGAAGAGGGATTTGTTATGGCTTGTAGATTAGGTGATTTATCCATTCTGGAAAGAGTGACAAAAAAGCAGCTCTCTCTTGTTTCCTCAGAATAGGGCTGAATGGTGGAAAAAAATCAGCCAACTTTTTTCCATAATTTTTTTCTGTTTGTTTTAAACTTAATTATTCTTATCACCAGCTCAGCCCCATCATTTGACTATGCTCAGGAGATTAGCATTAGTCCCCCCCTCACCCTGTGCAAAGTACTTTCTAACAATACTCAATAATTTTGCTGGAGGAGTGGCTCAAGTAACTGGAGTGTTCTCCTCTTCTGTCCTCCCACACACAACTCAATCTTCCTCCACACTCGCTCAGGAACAGCAGCCTCCTCTTTCATGTGTCTGTGCTATAACAGGAAAGAGGATTTGAGCTGAAGGGATACTGACAACTGGTTTAAAATTTTGAATTAATTTGTTGTCAAAGTAATTTTTTAACATAATTTGGAGGTTTCTTCCGCGTGATACAAGAGCGAGGGATCTGTTAAATGAAGGAGAATTAATTATTCACAGTGATTGCTGAAAAAAACAAACACAACCAGGTTGTGTTAGGGCAAAAGAAATTGATTTTAAACAAAAGTGAACCTGACCATTCGTGTTTCATCACCTCTTCCATGACACTGACAGCAGCCTTTCTCTGAGGCAAGCTGGCTTCTCCCCATTTCACTTCCCATCCGACAGAATTAAGAATTAATCTGGCCACTTCTAGAGAAAGCTGAAAGATAACCCTGTTTGCTCATACCGTCTCAACTGATTAAGTCTTGTTTCCCAACTGATTGGGAAGATATATGAGGGTGACAAGCTTTTGCCTTTCAAAGATCTTCACGTTTGAACTCTTTAAATTCTCTCTTCCCACCCCTGTTTCTCCCCCTAGGTGGACAAAAACTTAAATCTGAAATTTAGGAGCTGAACAGAAAGCTCCAACTTTTCTCATCCCCCAAAGCCTTTCTAAAACATTTCTGGCTCTCCTTTTTTAATCTGCCACTTGACATTATTCCCTTCCTGCTACAAGATGTTAAGAAACCAGTTTTGTTGTTGTTTGCTTTTAATGAAAAACATACTATTAGAGCTGTAGAAAACCAACACAGCAGTGACAACAGGGTAGGGGCTGAGGCATAATAACCAGGTATAAACATGCTGCTTTTGGCTTTGAAATCATCACTAAGATGCATCACACCCTTTCTCTCATGGCCTATAATGTCTGCAGAGAGGTGCAGAAGAACGCAATTAACTCCACCTTGGCTCTTCCCTGCTGCATCAGGAGGGGTTGCATGAGACCCATTCAGAGTTATCCCATTAGCAGCATAAAAAGATGAACTGACATCTCTCCTGGCATGTGTTTCCAACCCCAGAATGTCTCTTCAGGCCACACAGAGATAAAAATCCTGCTTGGGAGGATGCTGTGCTCCTGGGCTGCAAGGTGGCCAAGGGAGCAGGTGGGGAAGTGGAGAGGCAGAATTCAGCAGTGGAGCAGGTGAACAGGGTAGGTGGGACAAAACCCTGGCTCAATAATCGCAGCAGTGAATTAGCCATCTCTCCTCACCCTCCTCCTGCTAAAAATATTTGAGACAGAAGACAGAGTGGTCCAAAGATGTTATCCATGGCCACTGAAAGAGCAGTCAGAGCAATTTAGAACTGTGGGGCTGAACTAATTTGAGCTCATGGCACACTGTGGGAGTAACACCAAATTCAGTGGCCATCACCTCAAAACAGCTTAAAGGCCAGGCTTGCCCTGTAGTCAGAAGTGACAGCTAAGCTACCTGTGCACTACTCACAAGCAGAAACAATCAGCCTCAATAGAGTATTTCACCAAACAGCTTCCATCAGGTGCCAGCAGCTTTTTAAATATTAACCAGCAAGATCTGTTGGCTGCCTCCCTAGGATTACCAGCTCTGACATCGGTGCTCCCAGAGTGCCAGCATAATTTAGAAGCCAGACTCTGGCTTCCAGTGATCAGCTTGCAGATGTGGATTTTAATTAAAAATACTTAATTTTCATCTCTGAGTTTCATTTGCTCTACCTGTCTACAGTTGCTGGTGCTCATTACACAGCCCACACTAATGCTGCTCCAAGGAAACCTGAGGAAGCTTCCTCCACCTATGGAAGCTCCACCAAATGACCCTGCTGAGTCCTGTTTTGTGTTCAGCCATAACAACCAAAATAGAAAGCTGAAGAAGAAGAAAATAATAATAATAATAAAAAAACCACTTGTGGCTCAGAACCTACTTTATGCCAGAGCAATTCACTCAGAGATTAGCAATATGGAAAGTACACTTTTCTAGCCCAAACAAGATGCATCCCTGAAGAACTTGTTTGTTGCTTTTGTCTACAGGAGACAGAAATTGCTGGAGATAGCTCAAATCTAGGGGAAGAAAAAAAAACCAAACAAATAAGTTTCAATTGGCATCTCAGGGTTGTGGCATCTCAGGGTTGTAGCACCTACCCTTTGACAACTAGCTCAACAGCCCAGCTGACACTGTGGCCCTTTTGCTTGCAGATACATTGCATTCCCAGAGCTCCTGCTGCCTCACAGGCTGGACTCACATAGTCCAATGGTACCTTAAATAGTTGCTTCAGGATGCTATTTTTATTGACAAAAATTATAAGATGGTTCTTCAGTAAAAAGCTGCTGATTCCCATTTTATTTATCACCATTTAATTTACCTTATTGGTTATTCAGTGTGACTGTTTGCAGGGAAAAAAAAAAATCACAGATCACTACGTGTGCATATATATATATTGAATTAATCCCTATTCAAACATGGCTGGAAGAGACTTAAATACAGGTACTACATACAAAAATGCTTCTACCTTTGTCCTCTGATTTCACACTGCAAACAGCATATGGAGCCGACTTCCACAGACAGAAACTTCTTTTGGATTTAGCTGAGAATTTTGAGTACTTTGGAAGATGTACATTGTGGTTGATAAATACCTGAAAGACATTTTGAGATTACCACTTAGGTTCCAGGTTTTTAGGGAGTGTGGAAGAAGTTCATTTTCATTTTGTGGGAAAACCGAGCAGAAATCAGGAAAAGAACTCAAGGACAAACAGATTTCTAAATATCTCAGTCATTCAAAAATCAGGTGTTGCAAGGTATGCATAGATGAGAATTTAGATTATGGAAAATATTTTGAAACTTTATTGGGCTTTTTATATTCTGTCTTATTTCCAGTGAGGAAGTTCACACAACTTCATTGCTTTGGGGAAGAGCACCCCAAATTCTGCACCCTCTAAAAAAACTCCAGTTAAAGGACACCCAGTGACTGTAGTACCAGTGAGAACTCACCCACAGAGGAAGACTCTGTAAACTGTTTGGGGGAAAGACAGCACATGGTTGAATAGCACCTGATGTAAGGGAGGCATGACATATGACCCTTATCACAAATGGAAAAATAAACATCAACAAGACAGACTGAAGAACACATCAGAAACAGTAAAAATAAAGTTAAAAATAATCACTGAGAACATTTAGCCTGGAGAGTTTTTGCTTTGTTATTCTACATTGACAATCCCACCTCAAAACGGGTCTCTAAGACTTTTTGACTTGTAGACAACCCAGCTTGCTCTGCAGACCCCAACGTGTCCATTGTCACCCATGGGAGGGCCCCAGGGCCTTTGTTATGCTGCATCTTAGGGGACGGATCAAATGGCTCCCAGATGAGAACAGGAGCAGACATTTTCCAACCAAATACCTCTCAGGTCACTGAGCAATGCTCTGGTGGCTCTGCCTCACCAGCAAATGCCCATGCTGAGGCACATCAATAAGTAGCTTTGCCTGAGGAACCTTCCTCCTCTAGGGTTTCTGTACTGATAGCAGGAGGAGATGTGTGCCCCTGACTCAGCCAGCACCATGCATGGTCCAGCGAGCTGGCTGAAACCACTGGCACAGGCTGGGTGTGTGCGGAGCATTGGTGGAATGCCCAGAGGCTTCAGGCACTGCTAGTGAGGAAAGCAGAGAGAACAGAGATGCAGCTGTTGAGGAAAAAATGAGGAAGAGCAGAAGCTTCTCTAATTGTACTGCTGATGAGTCACAGAATGGTTTGGGAGGCTCCTTAAAAATCATCTTGTTCCAAACACCCTGCGTGGGCAGGGACACCTCCCACTAGACCAGGTTGCTCCAAGCACCATCCAACCTGGCCTTTAACACTTCCAGGGATAGGGCATCCACAACTTCTCAAGCTACCTGTTCCAGTGTCTCACCAGCCACATAGTGAAGAATTTCCTCCTAATGTCTAACCTAAAACTACACTCTGCCAGTTTAAAGCCATTGCCTCTTGTCCTGTCACTCCATGCCCTTGTAAAAGATCCCTCCCCAGCTTTCCTGTAGCCCCTTCCTTCAAGTACTGAAGGCTGCCATAAAATCTCCCTAGTAAGCTAAAAAAACCCAACTTTCTCAGCCTGTCTCCATAGCAGAGCTGCTTCAGCCCTCTGATCATCCCTGGGGCACTCCTATGGACGCAGTCCAACACCTCCATGTTCTTCTTGTGCTGGGGGCTCCAGGACTTGGTATTCCAGGTGGGGTCTCATGAGAGTGCTACGAGCCAGTGCAGAGCAGGTACACAAGAGAACTGAGGGAGTTTCAAACTGGACTTTGGGCTGAATTGCATCAGTTGCTGCACTGAAGTCCCAGAGACCAGAGCCCCCAAACCAAATGCTGTGAAGCCCAAACAAAGCCTAGTTCCTGAATATAATAACTTATAGCTTTGGGGAATATAATTATTCATTCAGATGAGGCTTTATGTCAAGAGCTTTCTCTTTAGAAGGCAATCAGGTACTGCCACAGGTGATTGCCCCAGCAAGGACATTTGGGGAATCTCTCAAGATCATCTGGTGAGTGCTGCCACAGAGTCCAGAGCACAGCTGCTTCATCACTCCTTTCCCGGCTGTCATGTCGAAGGATAGTAAAATATATCACAGAGTTGACCATACTCCATGGAAATACGCTGTATTACCTCTACAGAGCAAAGCTTTTCTACAGTTAAATTTTGCTGCATGAAGAATACACATAGAGTGACTTCTAGAGCTCCCCAGGAAAGAGCAGTCAGGTTTCAGAGGGTACCCTTGTCCCCAGTCACCTCACCTGACAGACTGGGCGGTGAAAATCATACCATGTCAATGCTCTGCAGCATGGGATCCCAGACAGAGCCTTCTGGTTCTTCTTTCTTTGTGTCCTGGAAAATGCACAAAAAATGTCTGATACATTGGAAATGGATACTTAGGTGGGTAAAGCTGATCAAAGGATACTTTGAATATGGGGCAAATTTTCGACTTCTAGGCAGCTCCAGAACATGAGTGAACAAAGGTGAACTGCCCAAGCTCAATATTGAGGTCTCCAGGCAAATTTCTGAAGCTGTTTGAAGTAATGAAAAAGAAGTATAGTGAGGTGGCAGCAATAAACACATCTCAGAGCAAGAACATTTCCTTTCCCCTTCATCTCTTGCTTGCCTCACCAGAGTCAGTGGCTTCAAGCTCTCCCTTTTCTCTTCTTCCTTACCACCCATGGAATGAGGAGCAGACAACAGACCCAGGAAACCCAGGAAGGAGTAGCTGCAAATCTTTGTCCAAAGCTACACAACCTCTCCTTCCTCAGTCAGAAATGGCATGAGTTTAATATGGTAATGATGCTCTGAATTAACTTGTTCTTCAAACAAGGACCAGTTTGTCATCAGACAAAAATGGAAAAGGGTCAACCTTTCCTCCTCCTTCTGCACATAACAATTCCTCCTTTCAGGGGTGAATGGCTTGTAAGCTCCAGTTAGCTACATCTGTTTTCCACAGAGTGACACCTCCAAAACCAGACTCCTCTCTTCCTTTTTTAGGCTATGAACAAGTCCTTGGTGCTTTGGCCATGTCACTTCTCCAACACAGCTTCAGTTATTAGAAAAAGAAAAAAAGTATTTAGGAAAAAAAAAAAAAAAAAGATTAAAAAAATCAGCCCCCTCTTTCGTATTTTCCTTTTTTTTTTTTTTTTTTTTAATTTTATTTTTCCCTCTTCTTATATTCACACAAGCAAAACAACAACAAGAGGGTCCTCTGTTGAATGTGGCGGATCGCCATGGTTACGGTTCAGAGATGCAGCAAAAAGTAATTATGGTAGGACAGAGTGGAAGGGAAAAAAAAAATAGAGAAATGCACCTCTTTGTCAGAATTTCAGAACAGCTGTAATAACACTTCTGCACCCCAGCCACTGCAAAGTAACTGAAATATTGTGGCATGCTAAATGCCAATGCATGGGATTTCAATGTCACATTATTTAAAAAGACAGGAAGCATTAATTTCCAGCTGCACTTTCAGCTTGTTAAGTCATCTAGGGGGAAGTAGGGGAAAGGAGCAAGTCCATGGCACAGGGCCTCACATTTGGAGGTGTGAAATAAAACACTGTTCAGCGAGGCAGTGGAATGCACTTGTAACAGATTTAATCTGACAGCAGCTGCAGTTTCCTATTTAAGCTTTGTGTGATTTATTTTTCTCCTTGGTGGTGGAGCTTCTGAAAGAGACGGTGATGCTCTCCTGACCTTTCTCAATCTGGGGATCTCAAAGCACTCTACCCCTTGTATTCACCTTTGCAGGCTGTGATGGGTGAGGAGGTGGCTTGTCACTATTCTCACACAGTAGGTGAGACTTGCTCTGGTCTGATCTTCCTAGCCCCAGTGTTACAGGTGGGATGCCTTGGCTTGGGCTTCTGCAAGGAGAAGAAGCAGGAAATTCTCATTTTACATGTTGCTATTTTAAGAATATATTGAAAATAAAAGCTGCATATTACAGGCTAGGATTATCTGTGAAGGACATGAATGTCTGTAACATTTATTCCTCTGCCGATAGCAATAAAAAGGACTAAACTCTCTTATTTCTTATTTGTATTTAATCTTGCAGGTTTCTATCATCAGTCTTACAGATCTATTCTTGGTCACAACAGCAGCATAAAGTATCTCCTTCCCCTGCCACACCTGTGGCATTCTGCAGCCCCCAGGTCTTCCGGGATATGAATTATACCAGGCATGACGTCCTGCTGAATTTTAACCCTCAGAAAGAGGTGGAATGTAAGAAATAACCAAAATGGATCTGTCTCTCATAGCAGTCACCATGTGGCTCTGGAAATTGCAGTGGCAAAGGCCAAAGATAGCAGAGACTGAGAAAGGTATAAACAGTAATGTTCATGGTACACCTTGGTTCCAACAAAAAAGGATGGGCAGAGCAATACAATGACAAGTAGACAAAACAGCCCAAACAGAACAAAGACCAGCCACTTCACATACTATTTACCTCTCTTCTGAATGCTTCCATCCAGTTATGTTTCCTGTCCCTTCATGGGAAAGAGTTCTCAGATTGCACTTCCCAGGTCCAGCTTTTCTCCATCTGGTCACAAGCACAACCTCCTCCATCCAGCTACCACTGACTCACTGATGGACTGAGATAAAAATCAGGTTTCCCAGACACAGCAGTAGCTCTCTGTTCCTCTCTTCTTTTTCCCTATTTTATGTCCAGGAAAATCGAAGCTCCAGACTGCTTCCTCAACCAAACATATATATGAAAAGAAGATGCCAAATTTGAAGGAAAGTGAAGTATTGCCAAGTCTTGTTGTTCCATAACACAAGTCCTGTAATTTTTCTAAATTTTTTTTAGCACTGGCCTCTAAAAGCAAGACACAGTATAACATCTTCATATGAGAAGAGTGGAGACATTGTGAAAAATAGAAAGAAGACACTGCTGAAGGTTCAGCAGTGAGAGGGAGCCTAAAAAAAGGCCCCACAGAGCTTTAAATTCTTTTGCTTTTTTAAAGAAATCCACAATTTAGACAAGCCTATTGCAGCTTGTGAACACTGGGGATATGCCATGTTAGATTAGGTACTTGAGAAGGACTGAGTAGTGGGGGTTCAGAAAAATTTGTCATAGGAGAAAAGCTCTGTGGAGTGAAATTGTGATCTAATGTTGCAGGTTGTGCCTCTACTGACAGCAACAGTGAAGTCTCAAGAGTTAAACCAACCCCAAAAATGAACTCTCCTCTGAATCCAACAGATGCATGAACAGGGAGGTTGCAGAGTCTCAGAACAGTCCTCTGCCAATGCACCTTCAAAGCTTGTATTATCTCAGCCCTGGAAATATAAATCTGAACAAAACCCAATAACCTTTATCTCCAGATTTACATTTATATAGAAAAAAACCCCAAAAGTCAGCCTCAGTTTCCTTAGGCAAATTGATGAAATGTGGTGCTTAAGCCCATTAAAGCATCTTTCTGTACGGATATATATATATATATACACACACATATATGGAAAATTGAAAGAGAAAAAAAAATGCCATTAGAGACTCTTTTCCAATAAATCAAATTTTGGCCAAGAGGAGCTTCTTCTGATAAACACCGAAAGGATTTATCAGCAACCCACATCCCAGGGACTGTTTTCTTTCAACTTTTCCTTGATAGTTCATGCTTTTGGGGATTCAGTTTCTACTCTGGAGCAGCTCTTCTTCCGAGTGGTTCCCAAATCAAAGGTAACCAAACTAACCAGTGGGGCAGGCTGGATGACAGCCTCACCCATCTTGGGGCTCCATGGTCAGCAAGCACCACAGCCAAAGTCAACTGATGATGTACCAAGCAAGGAGAGTGGCAAGGTGGGGGAAAGAAGAGGTTCAAAGCTGGGAGAAAGCAGAGAATATTGGCAAAAAATCTCTCAACTGATCAGAGGAAAGGCTGAAAGTAGAAATTGTTCTGAAAGTTTCAAAATCCAAATATTCCAAAAGAGGTAAGAGACACCAATGACCCAAAACCTCACTAGTGATCAATTTAGGAAGCTCTGGTTTTGAAGATGATTGTACTTCAGCTCAGCCCAGACCAACCATGGAGGCTTCCAAGAGGAAAGGATCATTAAGCTGAATGAATGTCAAAATGAAGTTTCAGACCCCTCACACGCCACCTAAATCCCCAGGATCTCGAAGCGCTCAGATCCATTTCTGATCCAATGCTCAGTGTCAGGGGGTAACTCCCTAGAGATGGAGTCTGGAGACAGAAATGCAGATCAGAATAACCAAAAAGTGCCACAACCTCTGTAGCAGTGAGTACCATTGTCAAGGCACCCTTTGTGCTATCTGGACTGGGCCTTTCTATGAGGCAGAGATAAAAGAAGGAATTTTAAAACAAAGGTTTCATTGCAGAGGGCTATTTTCTCATTGCTCTTTGCACGTGTCAGATAAGTGGACTTCGGAATAGCCTGAATTAGAAATGAAGATTCCACTGGGCCAGAATACAGTGGACAGTGTTTCTCCCTAGCAGTCCTGCTGGGAATACACGTGGCCAATTTGCTATGAAACAATCTAAAAGTCAAAGTTAGCTTCATTTTTAGGCATTTTTAGTGTGTGCTGTTGCTGTGCCCAGTTCATAAATCCAGCAGCTGTGAATAATTCCTCCTTCTCAATGGAAGAAAAGAACTGTGTTTAAAGTAGAAAGGCCCATTAAAAGACAAGAGCAGCTTCTGGTAGTGGTTTTATCCCCTAGGTAAGGTCAGACATGATCAATGATGAACTGGAAGGCTGCAACCAGAAAACCAGTGTGCTGTCTCAGATATGACAACCAGCTTGAATACCTGGAAGTTGTCTCCCTGCCCAAAACTCTGATGAGTTTGTCAAATAAAAAATACTAGCTTTCTCCGCAACCCTTGGCTTAGTTAGCTTAAAAACATTTTCCTGTGAGTGGGGTTCTTCCCTCTGAGTATGATGGTATCTGGGCTCAGTGAGCACGATCATATATGCAAGCAAGCTGTGGGAAGAAATGGCCCTTTTCATTCCTTTTTAATTCCTACTGACCACTGGAAGTTTTGTAGGTAAGTTCTTTCAGACTTACCCATTGTCTTGTCTGATCTTATCAGTCCCAAAAATCCTCCCCATATTCCTCCAGAGATGTGCCTGTTCACCCAGCTGTTGCTTTAAAATAAAATCAAGTTCTGAAGCAAGCAAAAAAGGAAAAAAACAAAGTTTGAAATTAAGATGGCTTTATCTCCCAATCACACATTACACAGGGCACTTACCTGAAGAATAAAAATTGCTCTAGCCCCAGCAAGGTCCACATACTTCTAAACAGAACCTGTTCATGGTTGCAGTCCCATGCACCATTTGGCAGAGCTGCAAGGTGGAACCACAACCTGGAGCAATTCTGGAGAAGAAAGCCTTAACAAAATGGCTGTAGACAAAGAAAAGGTTGCTCAGCATGGATGGCTGAAGGAGAAAGATAAATAGTATGCAAATGGTTTCAAGTGAGATGTTGAACATCTGAAGCTGAAGGGAGCTGTGTGCACACATCCAAAATGTCTGCAAAGGTGGTTTTGGAGATCAAGCCCAACCTCACAGGTTCATATTTATATCCTCCTCTCCACTAATAATGTTTTATGGGTTCCCTAAGAGGAAAAAGGGTCATCAATCTGCTCAAGAGGATGGTAGCATGGTTACAGCAGTAGCACTGCACTGACTACCAGGAGACAACAACCGATCTCCAGCCACCACATAGCCCTGATGCAGGACCACAGACAACTCAATCAGATATGGTTCAGAAGGAGTTAACCCTGCTACACCTCTAGCTCCTCAGATGGATACTGCAGCCTCCACTGAGCTCCTTCCCCAGAAGTGTAGATAATGATTTGATACTTTTGGATAGGGTTCCAATTCAGCTGAGAACCGATGTCCTGAGTTCATCTAATTTGCAGCTGACTTGATGCAATTTGCAGGCACTAATCACAGACAACTCTTAAATTTTTTAAATGCAGTAAACTAAATTTTGGGCCAAAACCTGGTCAGTCACACTTTGTAAACCCTTCATTTTAAGCAACATCTGTGAGCAGAACTGGCAGGTACACAGAGGACAAGAAGGGCATGAGAAAATCATTTTAGAAAATTAAAAGTAGAAACTTTACAGGGCAGAAAGGAAAGCTGCTCAAGAGACCTCAGTGGGCCAGAGTCAGCTCCATCCTCCAAAATCTCCTTCTATGGTGTTTAAAGGAGATTTCTGACTTGAAAACTTTCCTCACTTCTTGACTGATTACATATTTTGTTCAAGAGGGTCTGTTGAGAGGATGCACCCTCTCCAAAGGGATGCACTGAATGCTGGAAATGCACAGACACATTATTCAAATTCTGACCTTGCTGACAGCTCCTTGCTTCCCATCAGCATTGGGGCAGGGCCACACTGTCAGGTTTCAACTTCTGCATTGACAGCAAATGAGTGTAACAATTTCTTTATAATAATATATATTATTTATATTCTTATTTTTGTCATCGTGATGGCACCTGAGCAGAGATTTTTTAGGGGCACTGCAAGCAAAGGATGAGAACCTCAACTGAGGTGAACTGGGAGCTCTTTAATCTATGTTGAGGGGAACCAGGCTTATTTATAACAACTACATTTCAGTCCAGCATCCACAAATTACCAAAATAGTACCTGCCAATGCAAAAATCAATGGGTTAAATATTACTTTCTTTTGAGTCCTTGATATAAGTCTCTTTGGCAACGGTGGGAATACCATGTCATTAAAAATTTCTAACACTGCTTCTAAGAAAAGGTTTGGGTGGGAGGGAAGGATATTGTTGAATTTTTTTTTTTTTCTAGAATATTATCTTAGGTAGACTTATTATGAGAACTATTGCACTGTTACAAAACATTTTCTAGGTCTTGTACTGGAACATAGCTGGAGACTCAAATAAAACATAAGAAACGTGATTAGAATTTTTAACTGAGAGTTTCCCACTTTACAGTGTGGAAATGGCAAAAAGGTCTTGGAATTTCAAAGTAATTTGTCTTTGTATCATACTAATTACTATTGGGTTATGAAATAATTTGCTCCTGACATATAATTGACTGGACATCTGCATATTTAGGACTGTTTTTTAGGGTTAAAATTACAGAGAAATAATTTTGTGTGACATATTGATATTTAAGATACTTGGAAAATATGAACAACCATAACTGAACATCGGTATCAGAAACGAGACTCCAAAAACACACTTACCCAGTCAAGAAACCAAAAATCTCTCTATGGGAAGAGTCCTCTGGAAATGATGTGAAATGGAAGTGGAGCTGGCTATATTCCTCTGAAGAACTTCATGACCTCAGAGTCCAGAACCGTGAGTGACCTCCTCTAGGGCTGCCAGAGACAATCCAGCAAGATGAGGTCTTCCTGTGGCATCATTCAGATTTTCAAATTTTTTGAATCTGATCTTGAAAAACTTAGGAACAATATTTTCCAAGCCTTATGAACAGAAAATGTAGAAAAGAAATCTAAATTATATTCTAAGAATTATTCATTTCTATAGAACATGGCAGGAAAAGTTCTCTCTGAAGACAGTAAGACAACCTCTGCCCTGGATGATGCTCAGTAATTTTTTTTTCCTTCCATGTCTAAACCTCCAGTTCAATTTCTTTTCAAGCCTCTTAAGTCTGTATCTGCCACCATCCTCTGCTCCCAATGTGATCTTGTAGGTGAGCCCCAGCAAGAAGCTAAGTGTCAACACCTAAGGAAGGAAGGTGACTCCTACCTGTGGAGAAACTCTCTAATATCCCAAAGGACTGCTGGATTTCTCTCAGCGAAAGACGCAAAAATCTTCCATGTCTCAGCTACCACAAAAACTAATCATCTTGCTCTAGAAAATCATCCATTAAGTTCTCCAAATGAGAATTAGCCAACATTAAGCAATTTAAACCCTGTATATTAATTATCTCTTTAAAAGTTACATTATTTTGTACATCTTCCTGTTTCTAAACTTTAATTTTTCTCTATTCTGTGATTTCAAAGATTTAATAACCCAAGAGGAAACAATATGAGATTTTAAACAACCTATATTACTTTATTACTACCCTCAGTAATTGTCAGTTGTTTTGGGTTTTTTAGCAAGACAAAAAAAAACCCTGACATCTTTCCCAAGGTCTCCTCTGTGAAGCAAGAGAGTGAGTTTATAATAATGAAATTTTTCTATTTCTAGTGGTGTCACTTTTCCAAAATTCCAGTGCACACAAGTTAAGGCACATAGCCATGGACTGGCAAAAGCATTCAAGTTTCATTTCTAAAAGCTGGCATTAAACTCCAAAGAGGTTTGTTTAGGCAGCTTTCTCAAATTTTCAGCTTAATCTACGATGTTATGTTTAAGAAGGCAAATTTACATAAATTTGGTGCCTAAGTGTTAGGGTCATCAGAAGTATCCAGTTCAGCCATCAGAAAGTGGCCCCAGTTGGGCAAGAGTTCTTCAGTGCGTACATCTGATCTTGTACTTCAAATATCCATGGGCTTGCTTTAGGAGCTGAAGTAGGAGAAATAACCCATAAAAACAACAACAACAAGCAAAGCAAAGAAAAACAAAAAGCACAAAACAAGCTAAAAAGAACTGTTTCTTTTAAAACAGAAACAAGAACAAAAGACACAGGATTCAATCTCCAGGTTCTGTTAAGAAGCAGAAAATACTTCTGTTACTATTTCACATAAGGTCAGATGTGAACATGTTGCAGGTTTTGCACAAGGGGCGTTGGGTGACAACCTGCCTTGACTACCTTGGATTTGCAAAATTGGAGGAGAAAAACTGACTGAACCTATTTCAGCAGGTCCTTGGGACTCTGGCTCCCCAGTGTTTTCTGTCCCCAACTCTGAGGTTTCCATCTATTTGGAAAAGACAGAGCAGGTGCTGAGAAGCTAAGGCTTGCAGCTCAGGGTGTTGGAGGGGGGGGTGAATGCATTTTGGTAGCAGTGGTGGTTGTTGAAGGAACTGCCACAGCCCTCAGAAAGTAAAGTCATCCCTTTTCTCACAGCTCCAAATACCTTGATCCTCCAGCTCCAAAGGATGCAAATTCATTTCTCAGCAGTATTGCTTGAGACAGATTTTGCCCCATGAAGTTAGTCATTGGATTTCCAGACAATAGACTCCCACCAGGGTTCAGCTCCTCTCAGCACTGGTATTTTACCTTGTGGAGGATGGAAAACAGCTAGCAGAGAGTTTGTTTTGGCCTCACAATACAGAGCTGGTTGCACTCTGCATCCAGAAGAAGATTGTTGTTCCAACAATGGAAAACGGAAGGGGGAAAGAGATGAACTCAGAGCAGGCAGCACACCAAGGCCAAAACACACATTGCAGGCATTTCTGCTACAGTGGGACACAGAGGTTAAGCAAAGTCAGTGCTCTGCAAGTCTAAAAACCCACAGTCCAGCAAGCACCTGCCCTCAGCAGACCCTGACAGAGCAGACTACTCCAGCAAAACAAGCAGTAGAGGGGAAGCTTGAGATTTTTAACAAGTTGTTCCTAAGATGACTTAATATTATATCTCCTCCTCTGATGCATTGCCCTCCCTACAACTTTGCCCTTCAAGGAGGCTGCACAAAGTCATTTGGCTGTGAGAAAAGGGAAGAGAAGGGTGAGGAGCAACTGAGGCAGCAAAGGATGGGGGAGGTGGGAAGGCAAAACAGCTGTGGAGGAGAGTGCTCTCCTGGCTACGTGAGGGACATGCTGAGGGCAAAGACCTGAGGGACAGAGATCACACAAGAGAAGCCACCAGCATAAGCAGATTGTCCTCTTCTGACTCCACTGACACTGCACAGTGCAAGGATGTCTGGAAAAAGTCTCTCTGAAGGACACACCCACCCAGATTCACTCATGGCAAAACCAGAAGAGCTACTGAATTGTGGTTTACTCAGCCCAATCAGCATAAGAAAATGTAGCTGTGCTACACCATCTCAGCACAGGGAAATGTCAGCAGCCAGGGGCCATCTCCAGGCAGCAAGAAGTTTGTCAAAGCACCCTCCCCAGCACACCAACACACAGTATTTGCACACCCTGAAACCCAGAGCCAGCAGCACCCCTTCACTAGGATGTCCTAGCTTCTCCCTTCCCTAGATGAAACTCAACAGATATAATTAAAGCAGAACGTGGTTTTTTCCTTCTTCAACTTCTAGGCAAAGACTGTGAGCTGAGCTGTGGAGATAGAAAATGCTTCATCCCAAACACTGAGGACAGGCCTGGGTCTGTGCTCTAGCACTGCACATATCCTGAGTTTTATACCTCACCTCTTTCTTTATTTCTGCTCCCTCTCTCTCTCCTTCCCTCCGCTTTCATCCCTTCCACTGGTGTGATCTGGAATCAACTTTCCTTCTGCCCCACCCTCTCTCAGCATCTTTTCCTGGGGCTGTGATCTCTCCTTTGTCCTCCATACTCTCCCCAGGACCAATCCAACACTCCCATGTCAGATGAGTCCAATGCATCATTTTGGATTGGATGCAAACTCAAGCTTGGGAATTTTGCATGTCCTCCTTGCATTCAGCTTGTGCAAATAGCAGTAGATATTTCTGTTCCTTCTACACCAGCACACGCACATTCCTGCTGCTCCCATCCCTGCAGGCATTCCCCAAAAGCCATCTAAAAATTATTGTAAATGCAACACCACGTTACGCCTTCTAAAAAATAAAATAAATGAAATAAAATAGTCAAACCCTGGCGTATTTTCAGAGAGGAAAGCATCAAATCTCAGCTGGTAAATAAGATGTTACTGTGAAGCTTGTAAAGCCAACGTTATTTCTTTCTCCTTTGTAAAGGCTCCACCTGCATAACATGAAGGGGGCTCAGTGACAGACACATTAAAACACCATTAAACTGTGAAATAGAACACAGTGTGAAAATAGATTTAACCACAGCATATTGATCTCTACCCCGCGCCGTGCCTAAGTTCTTGGACAACTGTTTTATAATAGGTTTTACTTATTTTCCTGTTGCTGTTCTGACTTCCTCAGAAGAGGGTTTTATTTCTAAAAGCTCCTGACAGCTAAGGGAAAAGTGGGCTTGTTTCTTAGTCATCGCTCAGCACTTGAGCATCGCTGCTGCCAGCTGCTCCATAAACAGAAATCAGTTTTGTGCGAGTGAAGGATGGATCTGGGCAGCAGTGATTGGGGTGGGATGGGAGGAGGAGGAAAGGGAAGCGGAAAGGGAAGAGGAGACGGGGTGTTTGCAAGGACTCTGCTGAACAAAACCATGCAGGATGCAGGCATCCAGGCTGAACCTGAAATGCCTTCAGAAAGGGACAGCGCCAAGATTTATTTCAGTGCGCGGGGACGTGGGCTGCATTTGCAAAGCCAGGTAAAATAATTGTGCACACATCTGCATATTTAGACGGGAAATCCTTCTGATGAATCGACTGCTGTGGGTCATACTGCTGCCAGCCAGGTCTTAAGACTTGCACTGTGAGATAGGGACTTCTCACTGCGATGAGTTATGCCACGGGACCTTTGACTCCCCCGTCACCTCTCCTCCAAACATTCATCCATCTCCCAGATCCTTCTGCTAAGAGTTCAAACCCTTGCGAATGGCCAGGTATTTTTCTTTTTCACATCAGTTCAACAAAAATGTCCCACCCATCTCTACACTGGGATTTCCTCTCTGACTACCCCAAAATAAACCCAGCCGGAACACAGGACAGATAATGTCCACCCATGTCCTGTAGCCCTGAACAAGGGTTTTGTAACATCCAGGCATGAACTAGATAAATTTGGGGGGGGGTGAAGGGGTTATTTTTACAGAAATGGTTCTGATGCCTTCCCTGGCAAATCCTGGGCTGGCTGGAGGTCTCTAAACCAACATGAAGGGTGGGCTGAACCCACCCATCAGACATCCCTGACACACTGCATAGAAATCAAACCTCTAAACCAGAAGCTGGACATGGCTGAAGGTCTCCCTGAGCAGTGTGTTGCATCTGTGTACCCAGACCTTGCCAGTAAATTAGCACCATACCAGACACATTTTATACACACAGTTCAAGGACAATTTGCAAATTATCCATGCAACTGCCACGGAGGTGACTACCCAGCAATTCTGTCCAGGGCTAATTCCAGAACAATGGGAGAGTTGCATTGACTTCAGCAGGACTGGGATGGTGGACACTGAACTTCAGGCAGCTGCCTGCTGAAAATCTCAGTATACTTCACTTCCCTTTGGGTAAAGTAGACCAGTTTTCTACAAGATTGCACAATTTGCCATAGCATGAGTGCCAACCATTTCCTAAAATGTGAATCAACCAAAATATTCAGCAAACTTAAATTTAGTTCACACACACTTGTATTATTATAATAATAATAATAATAATAATAATAATAATAATAATAATAATAATAATAATGGAAGGCTGATGGCAAGCAAACGGACCTCAAAAGCTGACAATGACAACAATTATTTCTGTCAAAAATACCTGGGCTAAGCACGTATTTTTCAGAAGCCTCCTGTTCTGAATTACCTCAATCAAAGTCGCACTGTGATTAATGGAAAAAAGAAAATGGAAAATAACTATTTGGAAAGAAATTCCCTGTAAAAAAAGCCTAACTCTATGCATGTGCACTATAACCCACACACCCCTCCAAGACTCCTCACCTTCTCTGCCTGTCCATAGGCTGCACTCCTGGGCACAGCAGCTCTGCAGAGCTACAGGGGACAAGCAAAAGCCCTTGGAGCCCCTTTCCAGGAAGGATGGAGGTGGCAACTGGAAAAGCAGCAAGTCTGAATTTTCTGTCATGCAGAGACAGGCCAGGATGGACTGCTGGAGTCACCAAGGCTCCGCTGGCACAAGCAAGAAAGGTGCAGTACTTTCTATTGATAGTGCACAACGCTGCAGTGGAGGAGAAAATATTCTGCTTTGGTGGGATGTGGGCCATGAGCAGCTCACTCTGAGCTGACCAAGAGGCTCATTCAGAGGGCTCAAAGCAAGTTTTTAACCCAGAGATGCTGCAGCTCCTCTCCTGTGCTGCCAGATGCCATCCTGGGGTTTGCCTGGCTGAGAGGAGCCTGCATCAGATCACCCTCTGAGCACAGCCAGCTTCTGGCAGGACCTGAAGGCTCCTTCCTCCAAATTTGTGGGCATGGTGGCATGCATGCCCAGTGCAAAGCTTCCTTCAGGCTACCTGGGGCAACACAGTGATTTGCTGAGCCCTTTTTTCCTGGGTCAGCAGAGTCTTGTCTCAGCTAGATTCAAGGCACCAAGTTGTACTTAGCTTGGGCTTCCCTGTGGATAGGACAGATCTTCAGGCACAGAGGAGCAGATCCTGATGCTGGGTCAACATCCCATGGAGGGTGATAATACCAGTTTGGCATGGAGAAAATTTAAAGACAAGGCAAAGAGAAGGGGATGGCTGTGAATAGAAAAGTAGAAACAAAAATAATCCATGGGGCTAGTCCTTTTTCTGACACAGGCTTGCTCTATGACCTTGGACAAAATACGTCCTCAGAAAATGGCTCAGGTTTCTCCACTTGCCCTCTGATGTTGCAATCAAAAAGCCAAAATCTTCAGGATAGCACCTCAAGGTTATGCATCGGGTTTGTATCTCCAAGCTCAACCACTTAATAAACCCATTTAAATGTAATCTCAAGCGCAAAGCCTAAGATGCAAATATCTCATTCAAAAGCATATTTAGAAGCAATACTTCCACATGACCATGGAATGAATAGTGACTGCTTACAGAGAGTTAGTATTGCCTAATTTCATATTGTATCATACTCAAAAGGTCTGAACAACAGCATCTGGGACGTCACAGTAGAGTTAAAAACAAACCCATCGAAAATGGATAAACAATTAAAAATGTATTGAAAGAAGAAAGAAGAAGAGAAATCATTCCTAATTAATTCTAGTGCCCTGTACAACCCCAGACTATTTGTAATCCTGCAGGGAACATCTTTATTGATCTGGGGGATGCTGCAGCAGACTTCTGATGCTTATCTCAGCATAAAAACAGGCTCTTGTGATGAGCAGTGATTTAATTACATGACAATCACTGCTAACAATGCATGGCGAATACCAAAAATATGCAGAGCAAGAGTGGCAGTGATAAATGCAAGGGAATGGCATTGACTTTCAGTAAAGTCATCTATTGCCAGAGATGGAGGGAGACTTCCCTCTTCTTTCTCTGCCCCTTCTTCCGAGGTTGCAGCCCCAGACATTCACTCTGTAGAGTGAGCTGACCACAGGCAGACAGAAGGTGGAGGGAGAAACCAGACTGCCACAATCAAAGCAAAATTTAGCACACAAGTCAATAAAACTTTTTTTTTTTTTGTCTGTAGGAACATATGCTCTTTCTGCTGTGCATCTCTATTTGAAAATGAAGACAAGATATTTACTTTGGGAGGTGACAGTACTGAGCAACTGAATAGCACACGGTTTTGTTATGCACAGGCTCAAGCCTGTGCATAAGAGTGAGAGATCTACTACACAAGAGTGAGAGATCAAAGATGAGCCAAATCCCATCTTTCTAACACAGGAGCTAGAAGTGGCAGCAAGTGTTTGCTCAGGAAAAAAAAAAAAAAAGCTTTTTTTGCTTTTTTCAGGTTATCTCCTTAAAAATATAACCACAGCATGAATAAAAGCTACTGCGATTAAGATAAACCCCCTTTTATATTCACTTACCTCTGTTGAGGCTGCAACTGAACAATTTGCCAGTATTTTGAAGTCGCTGCAACAATGATGGTGAGCAGATTTCACACTTCCCTGAAGGAGTTTTGGCCCAGCACCATTTTATCCCCATGCCCCTTTGGGACTGAGGGAGAATCCAGGCTGACCATGCATTTGAAAGTGTAAGGCCCCCATCTATAGCACAGGTTCCCTACTCATACCCATCCATCTACCCCTCAAATTGCTGAAGCCCAGTGCCTTGTCCTACCTTCATGGATTGAAGGCCACTCTTGAAATGTGCTAGGCAAGCACGTGGCATTGTGGAGCCATTCTAGCAGCCAACAGTCTGAGGCACAGACCATTTAAATCTGAGCATGATTTACCCTTGAAGACCCAGAACCAGATGCATGTACCCCATCTATGAACCTGTCCTACCTTCCTTCTGCAAGGAAATCTTCAAGTGGTTAGAAGGCTGGCTACAGTAGAACATCAGTGAAAATCAAGTTTAGACCAGCATGTCTTCCAGCTCTTCCTTTTTTCCCTTTAAGAGTGATACCATCAGGTTCAGCCAAGAGGGAAATTGCAGGTGTTCAATACAACAGGCAGGAACCAACTGGCAATGTTCCTTCATGTAAAATTTAACAAGAATCACCAGCCCTCAGGTTAAAGCCACACTGAGAACTTGAACTCATTCCTGCCCAGGTGCTGCTGCTGCAAACACCAAGACCTCCTGCTCCCCCATGCTCAGTTTCATGATTCATGTCAGAGGCAGTCTCTTATTCAAAACAAAATGACCTTCTAAAGTCACTTGAAAAGCTGCACTGTTTTAAGTCAAAACATCACAGAAAAAAAAGCAGATTAAAAATGGTCTAATGTCAGGGGGCTTTTTTCCCCCCACTCTGTTATTTCTAAATGCTTATGAATATTTAAATTAATCATAAACATATGATTATGCTCACATGCTCCTTGAACTATGTTATTACCGTTCTTGCTGAGTCTTTGCTCACTTATAAACTGTCAGGTGGATACTTTGTCCCAAAATGATGCAAACTTACCCCAATTTGAGAATGATTAAAACACTCCATCTGCAATACAGCAAATTAATAATCATTTGTAGTATCTCAGCCTCCTTCTGAGATGCTAACTTTAAGGATGCTAAAAAGATGTTCTTATCACATCCCCATGTGATCTGAAGGGGCAGATGCACAAGGGCCCAACACATGTTGCATAACAGATAGAATACAAAGGACGTATTCAAGTCAGAACAGGATTTACTTCTAGCCCATTCTATAGTCTCCTAGAGTCAAAGCCAACGTTTCTCAAATAGTCTTAGTTTAAAAGAATGGAGAATCTAAAGGTTATGGTTTGATTAGAATGTATTTTGTTGATTTTTTTCTTAACACATCAGAACTGCCAAACTCCTTCCTGGTGTGAATCTACTGGTCTGATGGGAAAATAACTCCAATTCCACTTGTCATGGTGCCTGCAGGATTAGGCCCTCCAAATTAAACAAATATAAAATAAAATGTAGCCCCATATAGAGTACAGGAAATTAAATATCAGGTCTCTGTTTTCTTGTGGGACAGCCCAACTCAGGGCATTGTTAGTGCTCTTACCCCAAGCAGGGAATGACTAGTAACCAGTTTGATTTTAGGGGATAAGCCCTTTCCCTTGCCAGGCAGCCAGACACAGGCTGGTTGGGCTGCAGGGCTAGGCTCTCTGGTGGAGCCCCAGGTCCACGGGGAACATCTTGGGCTCACTGCTGCTTTCTATGTGGCTCTGGAAAGGATTGGAAGGAAGCAGAGGGAGGAACAGATACAGCTGAAGGTTAAAATCAGAGCTTTGCAAGCAGGGAAAAAGAAAAGGTGGGTGACATCTCCACTTGTAGTGAAATGAGGACACCTGCTGGGACACCTGGTTGGACCTTGGAGTGCCTTACCCTAAGAGAGGTTCGACTTGCAACATCTGGAGTGTCCCAGCAGAAACTCACGAATAGTGCTCTGAGTCTATTGCCCTCAGGGTTGACTAGCCTGGATCAGTGCTATTGCTCCAAAAGCAACTAACCTCTCTGCTGGCTTGCTCAGGAGTGAGCTGGGCTCGTGCTCCAAGCCTCACTTTTTATTGGCCCCCTAATCCTGCTCATGCTCAGTAAGTGCCCGCCTTAATCAGGCACAGGTGGGATTAACACAAGCTCATGCCCACTGCCTGGCAATTAGTGGCACCTGGTTGCCTCATTTCACTACATCCACTGACTTCTTTTTTTCAGTTGTTTGCTTGCTTTCCACAAGGTACATTTTGGTGACTGAGTTTACTTACAGTGATCTATAGGGGAGCAGAGTTCTCCATCCTATTTATGATTATTAAAGAAATCAACCTTTAGCAGCAGCTTATGTTTGTGCAAACATGAGTACATATTGCATTTGCACACATATGTCAAATCCAGTCATTTACACATGGTACAAGTAGTGGATATGTTCAGTCATACTCTGGTATCTCCGTGATTCTGCAATTCACAGTCATCCAAAACACTTAGATTTGAATTTCTGAATGCCTTCTAATATTAGAGGCTTTGAGATGTGCATATATTATACACTGTATCACTGAAATGACTACTTTAAATTAAAATGTAAGTTTATAACTTCCATGCTAAACAATGAATAGATTAACAGTAGAAAAACTGAGATTTCGCACATGCAAGTGGACACATAGAGAAATGTATCAACTATTATTCTTGCTTTAAGAATCAAATTAAAAGTCTGAATAAAGAGTTTGTTTACTGGACAGTGCAGTAAATGCTCATAATCCTCCTTTTCTTCAGGCAGGGCTAGGAAATCCTGCTGAAGGGTTGCATACAGATGGAGCAAGGCTTTACCTCTTCTGCAGCAGCACAGTCTCCATTACACGTAACCTCTGGTGTTGTTTCACTACACTGGCAAGTGATATAGTTGCTTGTCTAGTGAGAAACTAAAAATTATAGCACAGTAAGCATTTTTCAAACAATGGGAAACATATCTCCATATCCAGATAAAAGCACCAGCTTAACCTCAAATGTTTATTTCATTTCAAATAGCATTTATCAAAACAAAGAGCCCATTACAACATACATAGGTATTGGACCATCCAAACCCCTTCATTTGGTATTTCTCCAGCATAACAATCTAATAAAAATTATTCTGAAACAGAATGTATCTACATTAAAAAAAAAAAAAAAAAAAAAAAAAAAAAGGTATCACCCTGTATCCAGAAGCAAAAATCAGTTCCACGAGAAAAAATCTATAGGAAAAAAAATTTATGAAAATGTCAGTTCCAACTTCTGAATAAATAAACAATTTTGTTGTGCAATTGAATGTTTTCACTCAAATCAACAATAAGATCTCACATGCCAGGTTAAATATGTCTGACTTTGGTCCTTATAAAATGATAAGACTTCAGTATGATAAGCCAGACGATATGCAAGACAATGAGGCATTGTTTACACAGAAAATTGAGAAACTGGTTTACAAAAGGGGTCCACGGACATCTATTGTATGCACAAGAAGAAGATTTACTGGAGATTTTATAATTTCTACAAGGCTCTTTCCAACCAGCTTCACTAACTTAAAGTAAATCAAATCATGCAGAGATCTGGCTCAGCCAGAGACACATGCCAGGAAAGATGCAAAATGAAGAACAGACACAAGATGATAAGCTTTAGAATCTTTGGCATTTTTCATAAACATTTTTAAAGTTTTAAAAATCTGTATATCCACCCATATTCCCACACACACTCACCTATAAATACATTATATCTATATATAGTCTTACTTATACACAACTCTGTACATGGCTGGGTACACAAGCACATGTGCACATGAAGAGGCATTTTTGTGATGTTTTAAACCTAAATAACCTTTTTTTTTCTATCTTTCCACTTCCAGTTACACACAACTTTTCATGAGCAAAATACATTCTTTATCCAACCCCGTCAATGAAAACATGGCACTGTGTAACTGTGGGGCTTGTGACTTGAAAAAACTTTTAGAAAAATCACTGAATCTCTCTAACAATCCAGAGGAAGATACTCTGGTTTAAGATTTCCTTCTTCTCATTCATGCAACAGGCACACAAGATCGCATTACGGAACCACACAGAGTGACTCTATTTGGATCTCTGATCCATAAGCAAGGTATTCCATGTTTTCGCTTTCATTAGATACTTCCAAGTCTTCTCTTGTTAAAAGAAACTTGTCTCTCAGGATTATCTATTTCTTTTTACTGTCAACCTCTCCAGGCTGGTGACCCCTGCCTGGGAATCACAAAGAGCAACTCCAGTTCTCATGCTACTGAGCATGGTGCCAAGTTGCTCCCACCAGGTCCTACAGCACCTAAAGGTCAGGGGGCTACACTCTTGCCAAAATTAGGCAGGTTTATGTATGATTCTGTATTTCAGTTTCCTCAGTCAAGCAACACAGATAATGCTGGTCATCTGAATTATATAAAGCAAAAGCACAATGGCGAAAAGATTGGCAAGCAAGCAGGAAAACACGGTCTCCTCAGGAGAGAAAATGAGGTTTTTCCTTCTGTCTCCTCATTACTCAGTTTCCAAAGACTTCACTTTCTGACTCTCCCCTTGTGAACCACAAGGAAGACTCCTATGAGATATCAGTGGTTGATCACATCCTGCACACTATTGCACAACCTCATCTCTGAGCCCTGTGCTCTCTTTCTGTGCAAGCACTTATTTCTTTAAGGCTATAAAGTGTTTTTTCTCCTGGATCTGTAGTGTTGGCCTCTATGGATTTAGACAGAAAAACAACACCTATGCTGAAAATATCTGATGAGATGGAATTATAAAAGGCAAGTCAACAGAGTCCTTTCAGGTCAGTGAGTTAGGCTTTTCTACAGTCTCTTAATCCTTTCACAGAAGAAGGTTCTCGTGCACCCATTGCCAGCAATGAATCTCCAATGACTCCAGTATCCAAAGGGTTAACCACAGAGTGGGCTTTTAAAAAAAAACAAAAAACAAAAAAAAAACCCCAAAAAACCCCCAAACCAAAACACCACAAGTGCTGGATGAAATACTGAGATACTGTTGTAGCTCCAAGCCCTTTCTGCTAATTATGATTACAAACTTTTTAAAATGTATACTGCTTGAAAAGAAGATGGGTATCAAAGACTCATTAATTCAGAGCTTAAACCTTTCTAGGCATAGTGATTTAGCTCAGAAAAGAATAGCTTTCATATCTTAATGTAAATCTGTTGGGTATGTTAAAAGCTGGTCCAGAGCATCTCCTCACAGCAGCTCAGCTGATCTGCACTAAGCAGAATTATCTCTGCCTGCATAAAAGAGGGAGTGCTGCCACATCCAGCCTTGACTCTGCAATCAAAGGGGGTGAAAATAGACCAACCCCACAATGTGCTGATGCATTGTCCTCTCCCATTCTCCTCTCCACCCCACAAACGCTGACATGTTCCACCTCTTGAGCATGTTCCATGCTCTTTTTTTGGGTGTTGCAGCTCCACACAGAAAAGACAACCCAACAAAAGACAACCCAAGATGGGTGTTTCTCTAAAAAACCGCATCTTCACAAAACAAACAAAAAAAGTCTGTGGTGGTGCTTCTAGTGTTGTTCTGAAGCAAAAGGGGATGGGGAAAACTCGTGCACATGTGGGGGGTAGAGAGGGAGATGCTGCATCCTACAGCATACTCCGCTTCCTCCTGATGGGACTGGAGCTGCTGTATGGTTTCAATTCAGCACGCTGCACCTGTAAAAACAAACAGACGTGACGTTTGCAGTTAGGTAACTCTAGCTCACTACAGTGTGTGTTAATGGCTCCCCAAGGACAAACCAAGGGAAACCAAGGAAGGTTCAGAAGTAATGAATCATTTTCTAAACACAGGAACACGGGGGATTAATTGCAGGAAGGATTTGAGAAGTCATGCATCATTTCTTGA
Organism: Heliangelus exortis; assembly: GCF_036169615.1. Lineage (NCBI taxonomy): Eukaryota > Metazoa > Chordata > Aves > Apodiformes > Trochilidae > Heliangelus > Heliangelus exortis. The sequence goes on from NC_092432.1 coordinate 5,707,720, forward strand.
AACGAAAATATTAAAAGCAGATTTTTCTAATGAGATACATGGGGTTTTACCTGATTTCAGCAATGTAGGATAGATCTTTTGGGTTTGTTTTGGTTTGGTAGTTGTTTTTCTTATCTTTCTGGCATTAACCTATAGGTTTAATAAGCTTCTCTTAGGAGTTTCAATTCCAGTGGATCCCAAAACACAGTAAGACGGTATTTGTCAAAACCATACACAGACCTCGGGATGCTGACATTTAATCATTTCAAAAAATGAAAATATTTTCCCATATTGAAGCTGGACAAAGTTGTCTCCACCTTTCAAGTAATTTTGTAAACAATGCAATGGATAAAACACATTATAAGCAGACAACAATTAGTGCAATCTCCAAATTGTCTGCTGTGCTTCAGAGAAACATTCCCATTGACATCACAGGAAACTTTTGCTGAACATGCCATCTTCTTCACTCGTCCTCTTTTGTCCTATACATATGGGCTGTAAATGGCTAAAATACAGCCAGAGGTAATTTCTAACTCACTGCTGTACCACAGTGAAGTGATGATGCATTGACAGCACAGAAAATGAATCAGGCAATGGGGCTTTGGAGCTGCCATGGATGAATTTTACTAGAGTGTGTGGCTGTCATGGATGCTCACTGGTTTTAAAACTAGTGGAAAACTTGGAGAAGGTTTGCCCTGTCCTAAGATCTTTTATCATTCCTCCCATAATGGTTATAATTTTCCTTGGAGAGCTCAAAGGCTCCCAAAATGAGAGAAACCACTCAAGAAAATGTTACAAACGTAAATGTTAAGTAAAGCATAAATAGAAAAGCAGCTTATCTTTAAAGATAAACACTAAAAGGGCATATGCAAACCATCATTGCAAAGACAGCATGCTCTATAAGAGCAATGATAAAAAAATAACAGCACACTGAATCTTAATGTCTTTATGATCTTTTCTGTGTAGCTTTTTCCCTCCCACCAGTCTATAACAAGATTTCTCTCAAGTTATTAGTGCTGCCACCGAACAATCTGCTGACCTCCTGAGATAAATGTCACCAGAAGCCTTTTCCAACCTTGTTCCTACCAGATGCCTCCACATTGCATGTGTGCAATTATTTTTCCATCTCCAACAAAGTAAAATCACTGTAGGTGAGACTGGGATCCCCTCATTCACAGTGAGCAGGACCTCACTTCAGATGTAGCACCATTCACAGAGGAAGGTGCAATCCCAGTGGGATCCAGGACATCAGGATCAGAGCCTGAGGACCCAGATTCCAGTTGCTTAAAACAAAAGAAGGAATCCTTTATACTGTGTGACTTTGTTACCCAGAAAGACTATTTTCTTTCCTCCAAAAAGAAATAAACGGATCTTGACATGCTAAAGGACTTAATGTTCAAATAATTTCCAGGAAGACAGGTGAGATTACTGAAGACAGTGGTGCCATTTGAAAGAAATATAAGAAGAGACAAGACTGGACTGAAATTGAGGGAGGATAGATTCTGGTTAGGTTAAAAGTTATAATTCCATAATGGTAGAAGATTGATCTGATCAACCACAGAGTATTTTATACTCATCTCAAGGCTTTCTTCAAAGAAAAAGATGAGCAGAGAATTGTCCAAGGGAGGCCTGGAGCTCAAAGTGGGCGGGGAGGAAAAATTTTGAGGGACAGCTGATGTGAGAAAAAAACCCACAGTGAGCACAAAGTAACAGAAATAATGCCCTCTCTTCGTCCTGAGAAAAGGGAGGATTCAGCAAATCCTCTTGGATGGTTATCTCTATCAAAAAGACTATTTTACTCTTCCCTCAGTACAAATACCAGAGCAGAAAGGTGACAGAAATCATAACTCAGTAACCATGCTGGGTGATTTTCCAGATCATTTTTAAGTAGGTCTTTTCAGGATAATTTTTCTGCAATCACTTTATCTTTCGGACAAAGGATTTTGGCTCCCCGCTCTTCTAACACCCTCTCCCCCCTCTCCTCCCTTTGTGGATTTTCCCAGCTCCTTATCTCTGTTATTCAAAAGTGCAGTGGCACCATGTTCTCCAAGCAGAGCACCCAACAGCTCTCAGTGCCTCTGTTGGAGGTGGCCACTCATTACTTACCTTTTGAACATCAGATGGTACCCTGGAGAGGAAATCTAGGAGTTCATTATTGTCGATGGCGTGGGGATTTCTAAGCCTCTTAGTAAATTTATTTATGCCTAGGAAACAAACAAAAGAAAGCAAACAAAATAATACAATGCCTTTTTACTTCCTCCCTCCTAAATTGTTCAGGCAAGGTGAAAGAGGGAAGAGGAATTCACAAGTAAAAATTAGTGTGAAAACAGTGCCTCGGACTTAAAGCCACACACATCTTGCCTGTCATGAGGAATCATTCACAAGGGCCTCCTGATGAAAGGAGAAGGCATAATTTACAAAGGTATTTCTCTACTTTGGGGATCATCTTTTGTCACCAATGTGGTAAAAAAAAGATTGCAGCATGTACTCATTCGGGGGGATATTATGGGGAGAATACACAAATTTGCAGCTGAGATTGCTGTTAAATTTGTTACCCTAGGTGACCAAAGACATTCCCTTTTTCCATGCCCAAGGAACCTCAGGGCTCTGAAAATAATTGGGCAGGATAAAGGCATTTTTCCTTTCATTTTTTCTGAAAATGAAAGATTCCCTTCACCATCATGTCTCATAGCGTATCCTTTTTTTGCAAAGCCAGATTTGAGAAGTTGGCCATATTATGAGGTGGGAAACTCTGAAAACTTATCACAAGGTTTACTTTATTTTGATCTTTGGGTGAATAAACTGGCCTATCAACTGCAGCAACAAAACTCCTCCTTTCTGTGGACTTAGTTATGCTGTAGCTGTCAGAGGTTGTCCCTACTCTGGACAGAAAACCCATACCAGTGTAATGTTCATTATTATTGAGGATTTCATTATGTTTTTTGCCTCTTCTCTCTTGGAGGAAAGGGAGTGATGAGCAGCCCTAAGCCAGAGTCGTCTCTATTGCATGAGAGACTTAAGCACCCTTCCCAGCTCTATCCTTGTGCCAGTGCACCTTTTTAACATCCCACTGTCACCACTTCCCCACTGACAAGTAACAACCAGTAGTGTGGCTACCTAAAGGTGTGGTATAAGAGCAAAGAAAATCAGCTAACCCATTTCAAAGAATATAAAAAAAAAATTTGAAATGTTGGTTGCCTCTGCAGATCATAAAACAGCGTTCAATTCCATCATACCCCTGTCCAAGATCTCATCATAGTTTCCCCGAAAGTGATTTCAAATGTGATGGTTGATCCAGCTTTCTCCTGTCTCTGAAATGTACCTGCTTCATAGCCAAGATACAGCTTTTAAGCCGTATACTTGTAGCAAAATGCCAACACAATTTTCTGTGTTCCTGATTTTCAAAAAACAGAAAATACCATAAGGTCTTCTGAGGCCTTGCCACAGGGTAGTTGTTTAACATGTATCATATTTGAAGGCCCTGTCAGTCTAGATGATGTAGAATGGATGTATAGCTTTCATGTACTCACCGTGTCTTCCATACAAGAACAATATTTTGTTACTTAAGTTTTTACTCCCAGCAATTTCTCTCCTTCTCTTCTGCCCTTTCTTTTTTTGATTTGAAGCTTTATTTAATTTATTTTTTTTGCCCAAGAGTTGTTTTTTGGTACTGCCACCTTCTCATTCTTTCCCTTTCCTGCATCCAGGAGAGCCAAGACACAGCTCAGCCTTGGTGATCCCTACAGCCCAGAGCCACACTGGGGATGAGCTTCTGTAGTTCTGTGGGTCAGTGAGGACTTCCTGCACCATGCTCTCAGCCACTGCACCTCAAGGCTGACATAAAAGCTATCACCCTAAGAGATGAAGAGTGTCTTCAGCAGCTGAAATGCCACCTCCTTTTGTGAAAGACCATCTAATCTTCTTCATAAAATGAGCAGGAAAGTTTTCAGTCTTAAAAGCTCCTGTTTTACTTCATGATTCACCTTCATACAAATATTTTCTGACTCGTGACACAGAGATGTTCATTACCTCCCACTGAACCCTGGTGGGTCCCCCTAATAAGAGGGCAGTTAAGACCCAAAGGATCCTGGGCCCCAGGCCTCTTCAAACACATCTTATCACTCCCTAGCATTTCCCAACTGGGGGTCTCCAGAACCAGGAACCTAATTAATCTCCTGCAGAAAAATAATAATATTGAAAGTAGCTTATATAGACAATGCTCTTCATTGGTGCTGTTGGAATCTTATAAAGAACCTCAATAAAAGCAGATCACTGGATCACCCATGCGTGGGGGGAAGTGGCAATTTTAAGCATATTTCTTCATCTTGAAGCAACTTAACTTGATTGTCTGTGTAACAGCATTTTATATTATTATATATATATATATATTATATTTATCACATGGAAATGAGACACGATGGAGAACTTACCCCAGATTAAAACAATGTACCTCAGTGGTATAAAATACAAAACAATTGTTGCTACTGCCAGGACCAAGCAGGCCAGGACAGAGAGGAAAGGCACTGTCCAGTTGAATGTGCTGTAAAGAAAAACAATAACACTTCTCAACATTTCTTCTCTTGGACACTGCTTGTACTCTGCTACCCAATAATAATTTAATGACCTCTCTGAAGTGCTGGGTGCTGTCAAATGCACTTGTAAACTGCAGACCCTCTTGAAGGTGGATAAGCAGATTCCTGCATCTGGATGCTATAATGGATTAAAGTGGATACCTGAGAGGGAGGTATCATGATAAGAAGACAGTCTCTGGGGAGCTCAGTGAAGTTGTTAGGCATGTAGTGAGTTGTTTTTATGTCTTCTTATACATGTCACAGTTGTTACACATCTCTGCTCACTGGTCAGCTCTCCATTATTCATGTGCAGATTATCTGATCTGGAGATGTGGCCATGCTGGCTCAGTGGCCACAGTGGAGATGACATGGGATGTGTGTCAGTCAGTGACTCAAATGTGGCAGGTAGCCAGACTCAGCCCCAAAAATACTTGGGGTTATTATGGATTCATTAATAATGGACTGATGCTAAACCTCAAAAGAGCAGTTCCAGTCATTTATCCACAAGCTATTAGGGAATAATACTCTATATAGATCTCTCAACATTTACATATTTGCTTTTATTTCCTTAAGTTTTCAACACTTCCTTACTACACTGTATCTAGGAGGCTGTCATGGGTAAGCTACAGCATATGCTTCATACAGTCCATGCTTCTGAACACTGCCAACCTGCCTGGAATTTTCCCAAGGGAAGCACTCTCAAAAGGCTCAGTTACTACAGTCATGCAGACTGTCACAGCATTGTAGCACAAAACAGAAATTCTTTTCACTCAGACCACTCATCTGTAAGCCCACAATGGACTCAACATGAGCAGCTGTTGGCAATACATCTTTGAAGTTACTTTTTTCCCCCCTGTGCCCTTGTAAGATACATCCTACAGCATGCTCCAAATGTTGAGACACCTGGACTACATGAATGCCAATTACTCCATAGTTGGATTTACAGATCTGGGAATACCTGCCTGCTAACTTCACCACATCATTATGGAGGGGAATAGGAAGAACAGAGAATTAACATGGACCACTTATCAGGCTATAAAATAAGACAAACTTCCCTTCACAGATAAAATTATTAGTATCCTAAAAGAATTAGTTTTAAGCTTCAATAGATGTATTAAATATTAAGTAAAGATAGGTGGGAGAGGGCCCATCATTATCAATCAAAGTAGCTTAAGTTAAAGGAAAAGAAAAAGCAAAACAGCTCAGTTCAGTCAAACTATTAAAACTCCCCATGATTGTCTATGTAGAATGACAGAAGCAAACTGGAGAGCAGTCAAGTCTGTCACTTACAGAAAAGCTTTGATGGTAGCTTTTTAATGGCACATTACTGTTGAATTACAATGAAATTCTTCTGAAATTACATTGGGCATCCACATTAAGACCCAATGTGTTCTTTAAGGTCATTGTTACCAAAATGAATACAAGAATTAACAGTGCTTAGGCACTTTGAGTCTTCCTGCTACACAGCTGGGCTGAACAGTGCCCTGTTCATAGACTGGAATACATCTTTGGGCCACTTCCACCCCAGCTGGGGTGTCCAGCACAGAACCACAGCACATGCGTTTGCTGTATTTTTAGCTTGAACCCAGCTTCTCATTAAAGCGTGGCTCCATCACAATCCATCACTGTGTTCAAAACAGAAAACAATGCAGGTCAATTTAGCTCCCATAAAGATTGGGCTATACAAGTTCATGTGTGGGATTTTCTTTTTAGGCTTTTCACCTCCCTCTTTTGCAAGGTCAGGAATACCCTCCCTATGTGCTTCCCCATGTGGTAAGACCCAGAAAACTGCCCTTGTGCTTCCTCATGGCACCAGCAGGAAGCAGACAGCTCAAAATGGTCAAGAGAGAAGAACATCAATGCATTGGACAGGAAAGTAAGTGACTGGTAACCCCTGTAGCTAGGCCAGGGCAGGGAGGGCATGGGAAAGGCATCAACCATCAATTCCTACCTACTTTCCACAGAAGAAATTAAAAGAAATGCCTGATGCTTCAGGCAATGTTTTCCCTTGTGCACCATGATGAGTCCCCATCACCAACAGACAAGAGCAGAAATCTGGGCAAATGTGAGGTACATCAGTGGAGTACAGATCTTCTCTATCCTTTGGAAAGGTTTTTGGAATGAAAAAACTCAAAGGAAAGAAAGAGAGGTGGGAATGACCAGGTTCTCCATTTACACTTTCAAGTCACTTTTGAAGCAAGACATTCACTCCACTTCACTCTGCTTCATTGCAAATCATCTCTAAGAAAGAAAAATTTATCACTTACTTTTTTATCCTCTCTCCAAATGATGCTGTTTCTTCTAGGAAGCTCTGAACAGTTAAGATGATTTCTTGGACCATGTGGATTCTGTCAATTAACCCCTTTTTCTCAGATTCCTAATAAAAATAAAAAGAGGGAAAAATTTTATACATTTAGTGTTTGTTAAATTGTTCAGGTGAAGAAAGTAGGATTCCCAATATTGCTGATGCATCCATGAACTCAAGTAGAGCACTGAAGGAAGAAGAGACACCATAGGTTTATCACATACAAGTAAGATGAGGACATATAGTTTCCTGTCTTTTTTCCCTCAGCACATGGGCAGAGGTTTCTACATCTTCTAACACAAATAAACTGCAGATCTCAAACCAGGCTTCCACTGAAGAACCCAGCTGCAAGCCAAACCAGAACAGATGCTGAGCACCCCTGAATCCAGTTGACCTGTTGGGGGGACTGGGTGCTCAGTGCTTCTCAAGAACAAGATTATTCTTCTGCAGAACTTTGGAATATCACTTTTCTGAGCTTTGTACTGTCCCAACAGCCATGTTATCTTTTGTACATAAATATGCAGCAAGATAGCAAATGCAACATTTTTTTTGATCGTTCTGTATACAGAGACCTTTTACTGGGTGAGGAAAAAAAAAAAAAAAAAAAAGAATAAAAGGAAAATTACTTTTCCTTTTACAGCAGCCATCTCAAAACTTCATTTCTTACTGCTTATTTTAGGAAACAACATTGCAGGACATTACTACACATGTGCAGAAATAAAAAGGAAGCACAGAATGAATTAAAAATCAAAATTACTTAAATCAGTCTTGGAAATCAGTATACAATTATCAGCATTCAGCATTTCTTTGCCAGCAATCTAACACACACACAGGCATGCAAATTGGTGTGGTTGCAGATATTCTAGCAAGAAATCAGCAAAACATTCACTTATTACAAAATGCAGAGCACTGGACACCAATTTTACATCACATTTAGACTCTCCAAAATCATCCCAATTTAGAAAAAAGACATTTTAAGTTTTGTTTTTAACCAGTCAGTGCCCAGAGAGTGGAGATGCTAGCAAAACTCAAGTTGAATCCATGTTCCCCGCAGTCCTCACCAAGTGGGGTGGGGGAAAGGATGCGTGGGAGTTAATAAGGACCAGAGACATTTGGATCAATTCTGCTGCAGTTCTGCCTCTGTGTTGCAAACCCACAGTGTTTCTCCATGCAGGAGAGAGGGACAGAGACTCCTTAAAGCTGCATGGGGCCAGAGAGGGGAAGGCTCATGGGTACAGCCCTTTGGCACTACTGTGCTGTAAGAGAGTTTGTGTGCATTAGAGAGGGCACTGCACTGTTCCATCCCTGTGTGCTGGAGTAACATAAACCATCCTGGGATGCTGAGGGGCAGACATGAGAGTACAGTCCTTGTAATTCTCTGTATTACTTACTGCCCAGTTCTCTTCACAGTAATTTTTGAGTTTAAAAAGCTGGTGAAAACCACCACAGAGTTATCAAGCTCCACACATTTGAATATTTGCCTTGAGGTTGCGAGTGAGTGCACAATGAATAGAAGCAGCATTTTAAATAATCACACATTTGGGTGTGAAAATGAGTATTTTTACATTAATAAAACAACCAACAAAAATGAAATCCTTGGGGTGTGAAATAACCCCAGAATGAAATAAATAAATAGTCAGTTTATGTGAAAATAGCACCAAAAAGTCATTTTCACACAACTCCAGTTATAACCTTGTTAGGCTCAAATGTAAATGACATATTAAGATTATATTTAACTATTCACTAACTAGGAATGGTACAATGGTCTCTTCACCATAGTTGGGCTTTTTTTGCACCCAACTTGGAACAAGGAGTTGGGAAGCAGCTCATGGGCAACTAGAGCCTGTGGGAATTTCATTTTGTCCAAATTCAGATGGGTAAAGAAACCACTTCAGATAAAGTGATATTCCAGGGCAAGCCTACTCTTGCTGCCCAGAGCTGGAAAGAAGATCATCTGTCAGCTCTATCTGCATCATGCTGACTTCATTTACACGTCTTCGATGGAGCTTAGAAAAGTGATGAGAATGCAGTTTAACCAAAACACATAACTTCTGCTGCAGCCACCAAGCAGACTAAGAAAACAGAAACTACGAGTTCCTTGGAGCACATACAGCAATATGCGTGCAAAATCATTTGAAAATCCTGGAAATTTGTCAACATCTTTTTATTGCTGTTATTGTTTTGTTCTAGAAACCTGCAGTCTAAACACATCTACAGGATGATTAGGCCACTGGTTAAGCAAGAGAGATGCAGACAAATGAAGTACCATAAACAGGATTTTCCAAATGACTTGGGTTCCGGAGTGTTGTTTATATTTTCTGAAGTCAGCACCTCACAAAATACTGTTGGAAGCAGTAAGAAACTCCACAGTCCATCAAGCCAGCAGTCACTGGTCGATATTTGTTAGTAATTGGCAACTGTCATACAGAAAGCTATACTGGGACATTACTCTATTTGTGACAGATTTTAAAATGATCCTAAATACATCTTCCACTAAACACACTTTGCCATTAGTGCAAGGTCCCACTGCCCAGATAATTCTCTGTCCTCCTCAGGTATTAGTCCTTTCTGATTTCTTTTGGACTCAACATATTATGCTGCTTGAAAACAGAATTTGTACACCTATGGTTCAAAATCGCAGCTCAGCAGCTTTCACCTGAATTATAAATATCCTGCCTGGTTAGGCATATTTTTTTTCTGAAAATTGGTCATGAAACTTTCATTCCTTCAAGGCTTTTCCTTTTTTATTTTTTAGCTGATTACAGCACTGTGGGTGGACCAAAACTAGTGCTCAGCCTCTAGGAAAGAATTGACTCCATCAAAATGAATTTACAACTGAGAATTAATTACATAATCAGTGTGTTACTTCAAATCTTCCTTGCATATCTTGATTTAAGGAACCTTCATTTCTACACTAATTACCTGAACAAAAACACAAAAGGGTTCTTACAAAAGATTAAGCATGTCAGGGGAAGCAAAAAAACCAACAAAACACCACCCAGCAAATTCAGAAATCAAGTCTTTTGTGTTCAGCTAATGTACATCAACTTACACTTGTAAATGAAGACACCAAATCTCTGCCATGCTGAAAAACAGGTTCTAGATTTTTCTGCTTCTGAAATCCTTAACATTAAAAAGGACAAGTAAAAAGGACAAGTAAAAAGGACAAGCAAAAAAGGGTTAATGCAGTTCTGTAATCTTCCTTCTTTTCCCTACAATGTTATGCTGCTCACAATGGGCAAGCTCAATGGTCAGTACTGGGCTTGCATGGGCAAATCATTAAAACCTAACAGAGAAAGAGACTGAAGGCAAAAATTATACATCATCTGGTCTGCAACAAAGACCCAATAATGCTCATTATTGCTTCTGCTCTAGCAAAGAATCTATTGAAAACTGAATTGAAAACTTGGATGGTGGAGCTCTTCTCATGTCTTGTGATCATTTGTTTCAATGATTAATAGCGTTCATCTTTACCAAAAGCTGTAACTTAATTTTTAAAACTCTCCTTTGGGTATTTTTCCTCTGGATATATCCAAACCAGTAAGCAACATTCCAAACAATTTTTAATATAGTTCTCTAAGTGTATTTCTGATGTATACTGCAAATACCATATGCACATAACTAAAAATTTAGGCTTGAAGCCACAAGCAAGTTCTAAATACTTGCTCACTTGGATTCGATGTAAAACATTTTCACAAAAAGAAAACCTGCATGCAACTTTCAAACAAGTGGTATTCATCAGCAGATTTTTGCCATGCTAAGGGAAACTCAATATATAATGCTGAGGAACCCTTGGGAGCAAAAATGAGGGAAAGGGGCATGAAAAAATAAATAGGGATTAATTTAGAAAGAGGAAGAAAACAGGACACAGACAACTAAGCCAGAAATGAAAATTGTGAATAGCTTCAAGAATTTGAAATGTTAGTCTGCATTGCCCTGGGCTGGCCTAACTTTCAGGATTAAGTTTTTTACAGTAGCTATCTCATTATGCCACTGCTGCTACAAGCACTTTAGGGCAATGTTTTACCAGGATTTATCCCACGTACCAGATACGGGTTCCCCAGTGTATTAGCAACCAACAAGTTTCATGGAAAGAGAAAAGAAAGGAAAAAAGCTTGGGCATACATGCCTTTTTCTTCTTCTATTATTCCAGTGGAGAAAACAAAATAAATAAATAAAAAAACCAACCAGAAAACCCCCAAACATCTTAGTTATTCAGAGAAAAACAGACTTATCCACAGTTGGATTTAACTTTCAGCTTGCTCTGTGCTAGACTACAAAACTCTGACCTTACCACATCCAGCAAAACCTGTGCCAAACAACATCTTAAGGCCAAAATACTTGTAGATGAAGAACTTCTGAAAGCAAAAAAGATTTTAATGGGTATAAACAGTAGACCACTGGCCTCTATTGTCTGCAGGGAATATTTCACTAAGAGTTTCAGTCTAGTGGCAGAATGAAGCTCTTGTGGGAGGTGGTAGCCATGGAGTGACAGACAGTCCCGTGGTAGCTGAAATTAATTCCAGGCAGAGCTTTGAAAATAGTCACCACAGCAACCTTGAACTGGATCCTGCCTTCGGTGGGAGCCAAAGGTGGCTGAAAGGAACCCAGCAATCTGCCTTGCTGAGTCACTGTCTTGCCCTGGGCTGCAAGGTCTGCTGTGTCTCCAGAAGGGCTTCTTGGCACTTCCAGGAGGGATGGATACCCAGGGAGGATGGCTGGCAAATTCTGAGCAATTGCTTTGTGCAGTACTGAAACTGTGCATCACAGGATCTTTTTGTTTATTAACACCACGCTGCAAATGTGCCTGCCCAGCTGGGGAAATTTAGCAAAACTGAGTGTACTTGAAATAATTACCAAACAGAGGAAATGCAACACACACAGGTCAATTTATGCTCTCAGTTAAAAAGGTGTGAAATCTGGAATAATTCCACCAGAACCAAGAGAATCACTTCAGACTGATATGAAGGAGAGCACCGTGGGTCTTAAAAGGACGTTTCTAGAGAAGTGGGACATCACCTTACAGCAAAGGAGGGCGGAATACTGACTGAAAAGACAGAAGATGAGCACTTCACACCTTGTTGAACAATGCTTACACTTTCTTTGCTTACATCAGATGAATTTCATCTATGCTTACACGACCAGCAAAAGCCTCCTAAGCCCAGCTCAAGAAAAAAGCCCCCATGTGCAAAGGCTTAGGTCATAACTTGAATTCTCTCTGCACGAGCATGAAATGCAGGGGGTTTAAGAGGTATTTGCTCATGTTTTCATAGACATGCAAAGTAAGACAAAGCCTGGTGGTATTGCTACAAGTTTCAAAGCAGTAATGGTAGTCACAACAGAATAAAACACCATTCAGGTGAGAAACATGGGCATAAGAAGCAAAAAGAAAGAAGCTTGACTGGATATAAAAAGACATTAGTCAACTTTGATTTTAAAAAGGAAAGGGAGAAGAAAAATATTGGTCAAAATAGTTGCTTTCTCCTGGAAATAACATGAGGCCTGAGAACAATCAGATGGTGAGTAGTCTTAAACTACTGGATGATCATAATCTATAATCTAAGTAACAATTTCTAGCAATCTAACCAACAGAAGAGAAACAGAACTATTCATACATTTGTCTTACTCTAAGTAAATTTTACCAACATTTTTAAATAGTTGGAATGTTTAAAGGACAAGAACTCTTAGTCCAGTGACCTGCCTAGTGCTACTTAATATTTCTCCAGAGATTTAGAGAGGTTCAAGTGTTGGCTCACATGCTTCCAGGATAAGAGAGTGAAGATTTCTGTGTGAAGAGAGCCATGCCACAGCCTCCAGGACATCTAAAAGTCTTCTGCAAGTACCTCATTTCAAGTCCTCTCTCCAGTCACTCCTAAACCCATGAATGGCTGGGTCGTGATGCTGGGACAAGGATCATGCCAGCAGTCCCAAAGAATGCATAAGAAATACCAGCAAATCATTTTTCTTCTCATTTCTTGTACACAGGATGCTCTCAAGAAAAAAAAGCAAAGCACAACCAGAGCAATCCCTGCACTTTGTCTTAATCAGAAATGGATTAGGTTAATGAGATGCTTGGAGAAAACTTGCAGAAGCTATAATTGAATCTTAAGTGACAACTGGAAACTTGTATTGCACTATAGCTAAGATGTTTGCAAGACCAGATGATCACATGAGGTCTGAAGTGTCCCATCAGCCAGCTCTGCACCAAGTATAGCTTAGGCAAGAAGCAGAATCTGTCCCTTAGGCTTCTCCATGGCTAACAGACTCACAGTCTCTGCACACACTTATTATGAAGCAGTGAGAAAGAAGACACAAGGAGCCAGCTGAAGAAAGAGCAGCAATTTAAGGGAGTCCACACCTACACAAACACAAGCCTTGTGGGGTTCTTTGGGACACAATCTAGTTTTGGGGAGAAGGTGAATGCTCCTTGTTAGTCTGAACATACCCTGGGTGTGATGGGGTGTTCTCAAGTCTTGACCATCATTTCTTTTCAGCAAACTTAATGGGAGATGTTGAAATGTTATATTGCAATTGTTGTATTGAAGAAAAAAAAAAAAAAAAAAAGAAAAACTAAAAAACTAATGAAATTATTTACACTTCCAGGGAAGAAAACAATGAGATGATATTGTCCTGAATGACCTTTCCTAAGTATGGGGATATAGCATCTTACACAATAGACTCCTGGTTCATGTTTCAATTACTGACCTTTACTGTGGAGAAAATTAATGCAATTTTCATCGTAATCCACCCGTACAAATAAGATCCATACGGAAGGTTTCCACATGCTGAATCTAACTCAAATGGAAAATGTCAGCTCTTTGCTACTGGATGAATTTGACTTAAATTTGTTTGGTTGGAGTCTCTTTGAATTGTGTTCATAAACCTTTGTGTATTTTGGTACGGTTTTTTGACAGTATTTCCTACATTAGAAACATGGAATTTTTCTTCTGTGGGGATTTTTTTCCCCACTTTTGTTTTTTCTAATATATGAGGTTCTAAACATTGCTTGGAAGTTGCCAAATAACTTGGCTTTAAGCCAAGTGTCATCTGATGGTGTCATCTGATCTTTCCTGATTACATTCCACTACAATGGCTACGGGGCTACACTGGCTAACCATGGCATTAAAAAAGCCCAAGAAAACAAACAAAACCAGGAACTGTTTATTTAGTTTTGTCTCTGATATTCTTTTTAAATCACTTAGCAGGCCTGGAAATACTAGTAATTTAAGTTTCATCTGTTTTGAAGCTGCAAATTTTAGCCAGACAATTAAAATTCGTAAGAAGACTTCAAGACTCTTGCCAGTCTGGTGCCACGATGCACTCAATAACAAGGTAACTCTGTTCTAAAAGCTCTATAGTCATTGTCAAAAAAGAGAAAAAAAAATATAGTAAAAGAAATAGAAACAGTCAAAAATCAGACAACTTAAATCGAGCTGCATGTAAATTGTCTGTACCTTCCTACTGACAGGGATGTGATTTTAGAACAACCCTTATTCAGACAGCCTGACAGAGACCAGAGCTGACACAACAGAGCCTGAACTCCATGTCCAAGATGGCACAAATCCGAGAAGACATTCATCAGCCAAATGGCTCGTGCCAAAGGGACAGAGCTCTCTTATCTTTTACGGTTCTCCATGCTGGTATTTGGGGAGGGGAGAGGGGAAAAGAAAGGGGGAGCTGGCAATTAAGCCCTTTCATTTAAGACAGATAGTTTAGGTGGAGGGAGTTAATCTGCTCTTGGGTTTTTGAACTGAGCGTCTGTGTATTTGTAATTTGTAAACAGTTCATCTCTTAGAGGGTGTGTTACAATTCCCAGAAGCCTGGTCTGTTATGTCTAACATGCAGCAGAACCCAGAAAGGCAATGTGTGTGAGTATTTTGAACAGCACGATGATAGGAAACAGAAACAGTGACCTCCTATGCCACAACCCAACTAGCAGATCTCAACTTTAGAAGCTCTTGTATGAGGGAGGGAAAAAAAAATATACAGACTTCTTTTTAAAGTACAGTTGTCTGTTTAAATGTTGACATTGCAATGAAATAATGTCATAAAATTGCATATTTTTTTTTTTTTACATTACCCAGAGAGCACTGGCCACCCTCAGACTTGGAAAACTCTCTTATAATAACCTAATGTACTTAAAGATGCAAGTCATCAGCCTGCAAACGTGGTCCAATGCTGCTGCAAAGGAGATAAACCCAGGACAGGACAAAGATATGGGACACATGTAATGGTTGCTCATTCTCTCCCCTGGTAATGCTCTAAGAATTCCATAGACCCGTAACACTCGTATAACAATTCATACAAGTTATGAGGTATTATTGATGTTAAATCAGGATATAAATTGTTATCTTGATGAGAAAGCCTGCTGGAAGTGAGCAACTTGAACCTGTTGACCAGATTCCACTTCTGTAAACATTACTTCTGGAAACAGAAGTAATGTTGATTACAAAGTGGTAGGGCCAAATCATCATCAACACTGACCCTTAAACCTTCCTACCAAAAAGAAAATGACAGAGAAGTTGTTTAGCAGGGAAGCAGAAGGGAGGCAAAAATGCAAGTGATCCACGTTTAAGTGACCCATATGTATTTCCAGAGAGAACCAAAGTAATTTGAATTATATTTAGGGTAAACCTGACCTAGAATAATTTTGTTTTTTCAGCAATTGATCTGTTCCATAGAACAGGCAGAGGATTAGATGATGATTTATTACATTTAAACTTTTTTGGTATTGGTTCCAGCAAATAAGTTACGCATATAGGCATCAAACAAATAAGATGTAGGATTAATGTTTACAGTGTTTAGCTTTGGGTACCCACCAAACAGAAATTATTGACTTTCAGAGTTACACAGTATGCCTTCAAAAAGGATGCAACTTCCATTTTATGACTTCTGATGAGTTGTAGATACTGGTCTGTTTAATTGAACAATGCTATGATGCAAAGAGTGAATTAGAAATGAGAACATTTAAAAAATAATTGTGTATTGCAAGAGACCTACAACTCAACTAGATTGACAAAGTTTACTCTATAACTGATGGATTTCTGGTGGCTCATTAAAATATAACCACTGCAGAAGAGCAGGGTAAATTTAAATAATTATTCCCATCAATTAAGACTGCTGAGCTTCAATTCTAGTGTCTGTGACTGAGAAGAGTTAAGGTTCACTAACTGTGGTATTGATTTACTTCTCCACTATCAACATAGAATCATAGAATCATAGAATTGGCTGGGTTGGAAGGTACCTCAGAGATCAACAAGTCCAACCCTTGATCCACTACCGCTATAGTTACTAGACCATGGCACTGAGCGCCACATCCAGTCTCTTTTTAAATATCTCCAGGGATGGAGAATCCACCACTTCCCAGGGCAGCCCATTCCAATGCTTGATCACCCTCTCATTAAAGAAATTCTTTCTAATGTCCAACCTAAACCTCCCTCGGCACAACTTGAGACGTTGCCCTCTTGTCTTGCTGAGGGTTGCCTGGGAAACTAGACCAACCCCCACCTGGCTACAACCTCCTTTCAGGTAGTTGTAGAGAGTGATGAGGTCTCCTCTGAGCCTCCTCTTCTCCAGGCTGAACAGCCCCAGCTCCCCCAGCCTCTCCTCGTAGGTTCTGTGCTCGAGTCCCTTCACCAGCCTAGTTGCCCTCCTTTGGACCTGCTCCAGGACCTCGATATCCTTCCTAAACTGAGGGGCCCAGAACTGGACACATTACACAAGGTGTGGCCTCACCAGCGCTGAGTACAGGGGCAATTTCACTGTATGTCTTAAATCAAAGAATATTCAAGAAGGGGCTTATTAACTTAGTATGCAATTTGAAAATTTCACATTGCCTTGTGAACATTTTCTTCCTAACAGCTAATGTGCCTTTGCATGCTGTTGCTCGTTAAATAATTCCTCACCTTTTAGCTTTCAAGTATTTATAGATTATCAGATCCTCCTTCACTTACTTATGGTTTTTTCCAAGCTGTATACATTAAGTTCTCTTAATCTTTCTTCAGATGTCATGCCCTCTAATCCTTTTATCATTTGTCACTGTGGCTTGATAAACTTGAAAAAAAATCCAATGAATTTTTCATAGTGAGAAGAATGAGTAAGTATGCTCCAATAAAATAAGAAACAGGCTTTGCCAATTCCCATTGTTTCTACATTTCAGTCGATGAACTAAAACAATCTTTTTCCCAGGCTCTGACAGAAATGTTGAGAAAATTCTAACCAGTTCCCCACAGCACTTCTGGCCCACAGAAATGGAAATGTCAAATCATACGGGGAAAGCCATTAGTACAGAATGTCCGTCCAACACTCGAAATGATGTGATGAGGGATTTTACATACTCATGCATGTCTTTGCACCTCATCCACCCATACACACAACTTCAAGTGCACATACATGAAAATGTGCCTTCTGTGTTTTCAAAATCAAACTGAGGACTGCTCAGATTCAGTTAATGTTCAGAGGTCTTGCGTAGGTAATGCCACTATAGAATCTTATACTTTCAAGTTTCCTAACTAGCAAACTGGTAAAAATTGTTTTCCCAGTTAAAACAGATAATAAATGAAGGAAGACCTCATGGAGACAGGATGGGTTTGTGCTCTCTCACATTCCTTTTGATTCCAGCTAAGCCAATACTGAGATATGCTTACCTTATCATCTTCATCCTCATCTTCATCCAAGCCCATCAGCTCCTGCAAAAGTAGATGCCCATATTACAAAACACTACACTTATTTCGCAGTGACATGCAATGCTAAAAAGTTTGATAGTCCCACAACATCGCATTAGTTTTCTCCCACTTCTATTGCAAGCCATGAAAAAAAAAAACAAACCAACAACCTACTTTCACCTTTCAGAAATAACATTTTGTATTCAAGGACTTGCTTTTTCCTTTTGTGATATCCTGAAAACAGCACATGATAACCTATGCAAACTTTAAGTCTAAATAAACCCTTAGTGGCTGTGTCCAGCAGTTCGAAGGCAACAGGCTTTCAAATTCATTGCCAGCTTTTAATGTCTGTAAACAGCTTTGTTCTTAGTCTGACAAACGAACCAGCCAGCATGTCAAGGCTGAGGACTCTATACTCAACTTGTTCCATCCTCACTGCTACAATGACTGCTCCCTCCCTCCCTTTAGGGACATTACTGAAATATTAGACTTTACAAAACACATCAGTATGAGTATAATCCATCTCATGAAAACCAGTCAGAGATTTCTATGCAGTATTATATCCTCCCTTTACCTTCTAATGCTGACAGGTAGGGCAGAGAACAAAAGGCTTGGCTAAAGCTTGAAATTAGGAATGCTTGGCTTTTAATCCAGGCATTTTATAAGTTGAGCCTTTAACAACTTCAAGTCTTAGTTATTTAATAGGTACGTTTGAATCAGTGTACTACAAGTTTGTATACAGCAAAGCACAAAGAATGTGAAGAATCACAATAAAAAGATGTTTTGAATTTGGTTTTTGGTGGGAGGTTGGATGTTTTTGCTTTGTTTTGCTTTTTCTTTCTTGTCTCCTTCCCCAGAAAAGCAGTTGCATCTGGTACACAGAAAGTACTGAGAGCTCAAATACCCAGATTTACTCTCTGGCTCTGTGGAATACTCTGAGCAGCTGAATTAATGTTGATCATGGTTTACATTTCTGTAGAAGCTTCCCATCTGTAAATCATAAACCACTGCATCAATATTCACAAATCCAGCCTCCTGGCAACTGAATCACATGTAGGTTAATAGTTATTCCCATTTTATAGCACAGAAATCAGAGAGAATTTCAGGTCCACTTTTGCAAAGACTGTTGCTCACATTCCTCTATAATACATGAAATGTGCATGCTGGCACATAAAAACCAAAGGGAGCCAAGGTCTGAAGAAGCAAAAAAGAACTAAATGACTGTGTAAAAAGCATTGGTATTTTGAAGAAAACCTTTTCTCATCTGCAGGGCAGATGTGACTAGGGCTAGCACCTGATTGTCTATTTTTGACCTCCAGATGGTTAGAATCATAGACATGCATAAAAAAGAAATCAGGTAATATTAAAGGCACTTTGACTACTTGTTCCATATGATCCCAATCCTGCAAAGCACTTAGGCAGATGTGTGACCTTCCTTATGCAAAATGCACTCCTGAATTTCAAGGCATCATCTTGCCCATATGATGTGTGACAGAAAAAGGGCCAACTTTCTGATGGACCTTTCCTCAGGATTACTACATTTAACCTGTACCTGTATTTTCAGATAAAGCCTCTCTGTAGCATCCACCTGAGTGATGCATTGCTCAATTTTGTTGACATATGTGAGACTCTTCTCACTTAAACATGCAACTGCGGGAGCGGCAAAGAAAATGCGTGCAACCAATATGTTTGATAAACGAACTTCTGGTTTATTGCGCAGCAACTTTTGCTTATATAGTGCTTCCGTGACCACACCCCAGCCACCAACATAACTTTTTATTGGACACCCGGTGTGTTTACCTGTAGCACAGCGAATCCCTGGTGCAGGTAGCACCGGAGTATGGGCCGATCTAATTGGCCTCCCAAACATGGGGTTGGGCATAGCAAAGGGGTCGTACCTCCTATCTCTTCGAGAATATTCAGGAATATTCTCCAACATTCTCCAAACCTCTCTAACATTCCACAACATGCAACAAACACGCCACAGGATGAGTGATGGGTGCTGGAAGGTATTCTCTGTGCATTTTTTCCCAAGTAAGTTATTACTATTTAATATTGTCTTTCATATTAAAAATAAAAACACCTGCTTGCCTGAGATTCTCCCACACAGGAGGTCCTCATTTTCTTGATGAAATAATTTAGACACTGAAGAAATTTCTATGTTATTCTTGACTTGGCTGAAATTGGAGGAAAGCATTTATCTTACCATGTGTTTTCAAATGAAGTCTACGTCCTGGCCTAGACAATGCAATTTTCCTTATTTTCTAACAATCTTTCCATTAGGAATGGATGAAAACTGAACTAGGAGCAACTTTTCTCCATAAAACTAAAAAAACAGATATTGATCTTTTAAATTCTATGGTATTATGTCCTTATATAAAATCTATTTTATTTGTTTGGGTAAAGGTATTCTTCATGGGTACAAATGTCAATCGTCTTTTGATAAAATTTAGAAGGAAGTTGAAATTTGGCCTGTATTTTGCTTCTGTACTTATCACACATTTTAAAACAGAGTATGATTGATGAACATCAATGAATTTATCCTCATTTCTTATTGTAACTGTTACATAAGTTAAGATAGTGGCCAACATCAAGCTGAATTTCGTATCATAACAGTAGCACTTTGCCAAAGATATTGTAATTAGTTCTGTATTTATATATTTTTCATTTCCCAAACAAAGTTAAAGTATTGGAGGCTAAATTTCTAGGAAAAAAAATCTGTCATTTAGAAGTGGGGTGTGGGGAGGAGGAATAATGGCTTCCTTCAAGTCTCAGATGACAGGACAAGGTGGGAAAACAACTAACTTCTCCTCTGCCTTCTGTTGACTTTCCCTTTCTCTAAATCAGGAATCATCAGTATGATGCAAGTGTAAGAGCAGTAAGGGTATGAGTTTTAGGGACTTGTTGCTTTTTAAGTCTTCATTAATTCAACTCCAATAAAAACATTTGCAATTATTTAGTAAGTGAAATGCCCCTCCTACAAACTCTCATTGACTTCTCCCACTCCTCTGAATGGTTTATTGCTTGAATTGAATCACAAAGTAGAGAGTTTCTTTTCAATAACTTAAAAATAAAAATGCTGCTTAGCTACACAACTAGCTTAATGCCATTAAGATGCATGACATTTTGCTCAAGGCCAAATTCAAGCTGGGGCTGCCAGAAACATTACTGCCACCTTACTTGCCTGGGTATCTTGGGTGTTGTTGACCTTCCCTGCTGTGACGAGGGAGAAGTTGTATGCAAAGAGCACCAGCAGAGCCAGGGGCACCATGTACAGTTCCACGCTCCAGACAGTGACCAAAAATACCTGGGAGAAATAAAGCAGCAGAAAGGAACACAAGTATTTAAAGAGAAAGATGCATAAGAAAGCCTTTCAGTCATTATCCCTGTGCATGTTCATCCTTGAATCTCTTATTAACCTCACTCATATTATTATTTTGGCAAAGAAAATCTGCTCGCAAAGCAGGCTCTCTTTCTATTCTGTTTGAATCCATTAGACTGCCATTTGTGAGCTTCTCTTCCCCTGTACGTGGTGAAGTACAAGGCCACAAACATAAGGTTAGTCAGAAGGCTTTATTCACTCCTTCCTGGGAGCCCCTCAAACCTGAAAGCCCTTTGTCCTTAGCACTAGTGTATAACAGACCCACTTACAGAGTTCCTTTTCCATTTCACCAAAGCCTAATTGCCAGGGGGCTGTTCCCAGGCTAGAGGAAAGTTTCTTCCTCCTGTGCAAAGGGAGCCATCCAGCTCCCTCATCACTCTGCAGGGAATGATCAGTAAATGAATCTTCACAATTAATCCACCTATGTTCTTGACACAGGAAGGACCATCAATTTCCACAAGGCAATGCTTTAGGATGCATGTGATGCATTATTTTGGAAAGGGATCCAGTATGCCTTGTTTCCATTCCTCTGCCCTTGCCATTTTTCAGCACAGAATATTCTGATTTCATTTACAGGCTCTGCCCAGAAACATATGAATTTGTGTGTTTGGAGTGATACCTGACTAAATCCACTAACAGGAAAACCAAAAGTCAAATTTTGAAGCAAAATATGTAACTAACTTAATAGAGATTTAAAAAGCACTTCGGATTTTTTTACAAAAATAATTACACCAAGCCAAATTACAATCCTATTTTACAAGTATCAGCAACACCCAAAGAGATTTCAAGCTTATGCTGGCTGGCAATACAAAGTTAAACTAAATCCAGAACTGCCATAAATTTGCATGTTGTGATCCCATTTCCTTTTCTACTCATATATACTGTTTCCAGAAGAACCGCCTAATGCTGGTTGTAACTTGAAGCTAATTTAAACATTCTACTTTAAAGACAAGGCACAATCACTTTTATATGGTTTTTCTTCCCCAAAAGGAACCTGGAATGATCAGAAACAAAAATCACAATTTTTAGAATAATGCAGGTAGGTGAAAATGAGTCAGATCCAGTTATCGTGTCTCAAACTGCAATGAAGGGAAAATTCTGTGGGTGATCAGAAAGCTAAATCTCTATCTCCCTTGATCCTTGGTCAGACAGAATAAGGCTGGCACTTGCAGAATATTTATGTATTTTGTATTATGAACCTGAAAGTCCAACTGCACTGTAGCAAAGCACTTCCCACTGCATTGAGCAGGGTAAGAATTTATACCCCAGCCAGACAGCACCTGCTGTAACTTTTAAACAAAAAGACTTGTCTGACATCAGACAAATGGCCAGTTAATATCTACCAGGGGCCAAAAAGCCCCCAAGAAACAATGACTGTATCCATGATCCTTTCCAAACAGCAGTTGCATTTTCTAAAGTGAACCTGATTTTGTTAGCTATTGCTATGCAAGGAATTAGACTGTCATCCTGGTTTTGGCATTTTTAGGCCAGTTAAACAAACTTTGAAATATGTTAATTTATAAAATGGGCTATATCCCCATACTATGGATTTGCAGCATAGGAATGCAGAAGAGGATTTGGTTTTGATTTTTTTCCTCTTTTTGATCCTGTTTTTCAGCATGCTGAAAATTCAGAATTGATAATAATTCCAGCAGCCACATTTCATATGTAGGCAAGGCAACAGAAACACAAAAATTCTGACCATTAAGGCGTGGTACTTGACCAGCCTTACAGGAGTCTTTCACAGCTTTAGTTAATAAAGACTTCAAAAGTTGTGATATCTCATGTTAAGTCTTCCATGAATGAAAAGTTCTAACCTGAACAAGTTCTTCTTAAGTTATTCCAGCTCCCCTGGATGAATCTCTACTTGCTTTTTAGGATAAAGGGAAGATCATACCAGCTCCTGTCCTACCTCAAACATCACTCTAAAGAACAAGGCCCTGTTATTTTAAATATCAATACAGATATCTCTCACAGGTATAAATGGACAGATAAAAATAGCCACACACATATAAATATACATATGATCGTTATGTAAAGTCCTTCATGGAAATTCATATCACCAGGTATTAACCCAAAATGTTTGCTCCAGCCTGTTGGAAGAGGTTGCATTTCTATCATCTCCCTGGGGTATCAGCAAAGTCAATCTTCTCAGTGCAGCAAAAAGATCCCACTGGCAGTCAGCTAGGCAAAGCCCCACAGGAGTCAATGAAGCTCTTGAAGAACCTCTCTTCATTCATTCAGTTGCAGGGCTTGAACCAATTTTAGTGCATCTGCCACCCTCCTATATGAACATCACTCTGCTCAGTTGCAAGCATAATACGACCTTGCAATCACAGGTCATTTAGGCAAGACACAGAATCAAGACCTTGGTGATTTTAGATCTAACAGTACATTTTTTTGTATTATTAAGTTTCAGACCTTAAATAAATCTTAAAACTTAATTACAAAATCTCACTCTAGTCTCAATTGGTAGCTGAGGAACACTGTCGCTTCC
The DNA here is from genome assembly GCF_036169615.1 of Heliangelus exortis. Classification (NCBI taxonomy): domain Eukaryota; kingdom Metazoa; phylum Chordata; class Aves; order Apodiformes; family Trochilidae; genus Heliangelus; species Heliangelus exortis. The sequence continues at coordinate 5,731,118 of NC_092432.1, forward strand.
TAATTCTGACTGGTTAATTAGTTGCTGGGTTATAACTCAGACAGAGATGCTTTAATAGAGCTCCCACATCTCCTTCAGAAGAGTTGCTTTGCTGCTACTGCCACAGGAGAGGGAACTTTCATTACTGTGACACAGCACAGACACAAGACAAATTGATTCAGCTGTTCAGAAATTATTTAGCCTCGGAGGTATGGGAAATGATTGCTGTGAACCTTCAGCGCACAATAAAAGTTCCGAAGGCGTTTATAAAGCAAATCGAAATATTTCTGCATTTGACTAGAAATATTTCTGCATTCTAACAGCCTTTTAAGTAGTTCTGCAGCATCAGCTTTGAAAGCAGTTCTCAAACAGGCCCATGTCCTGCTTTACCAGTTCTCATGAAGCTACCTGACACTGAGCACAGCATTAGCAGCCCTGTGATATGGACACAAAGTCCTCACAGCCATGCCTGTTCTAATTTTCTCTTCATGCCGGGGAGAAGTTCTGGCCTTACCTTCCCTGAATTATTTTTCTAGCAGTACTTTTTGCCCAGACTCATGAAAAGTTTAGTTGTTGAGGTATGTAATGGCTATTGCAAAGAACAGCATCTAGATTCTTCGTAGTCTCCAGTCTGCCTTTAGCCTGATACATGGACTGGTAAGCAAAGTCATTAACATGTTCAGATCACTTGCTCAGTATCACAGAAGTCAGGGACAGAAACCAAGCCTCTGCTCCAGATGATTCAGTGCTTTTAACCAAATGTAGGTTTTCCCAATGTTTCACATCATCATTAGACCAAGTTCTGTCAAAAATAATCCATTACATCATTGACACTTTTTCTTCTGGGCTTCAGAGTGTTCATGAGAGAAGTCAGGAGGATAGTTGCCAATTTCTAAAATAAAAGTCAAATAAGTGGAAGGCAGCTTGTTTCTGCCTTACTTCTTCTAAGGCAATTCAAGAGTATAAAAGCCTCAGTATAAAACTGAGCCATTTAATTCACAGCATTATAAAACAATGATCAAAACAGAAACAGAAATGGGACAGACATTTCTGCAGAGGAAACAAAAAAGAAGAGCTCTTGAAACTCTTATTTAGACTAGAGTTCTATATAGAAGAGAACAGTAATATCACAGCCTTGGAGAAATGACCACTTGATTTCAGCTGATTAATGTGTTGCTGTTTCTAAGGGCCTAATAACTACAAGTTAAAGCTCTGGAGGTTTGGAAGCTGTTTCATCTGAAAATCATTGAAGAGGGGTCCAACTGTTCCTGTCAAGAAGCATGGAGTTTGAACAACCATGAGAGTGGCACTTTTGACAGCAGTACAAAAGATGAGAGAAGGCAATCTCAACTGAAAGCAAAAACAAACCCTTAGAAACATGTTTCAAATCTGTTTTTTCTGCCCCTCTGGTTCCAATTTAGGATCTGACTATTAAGAACAGATTTTAGACGGGTGTCTACTACAGTATGCCCATAAAACATTTGTCACCAGCAAAGCCACAGTCATGGGATAGAACAGTTTTAAGAGGTTTAGAAACCTTGCATTAGTTAGGATTTTCTCTTTAATTTTTCTGCACATTAATTGTTACTTTTTAACCCTAAAAAAAGGTCTCTTTTCATCCTGGCAAATCTTAGTGAAGAAGGAGATGCTGTGTTGTAAGCCAGAATAACTCTTGTAAAAAAAGTGTTGGGAGGAGAGATACATTTCATCAGATGGAAAAAATAAAAGTGAATGGAGATTAAGTGTATGGAAGGAACCTGTGGTAAAGGTTATTTTCTCAGCCAGTGTAGGCTCCAATGCTAATGAAATGCCTCATCATTGAAGCTGTGAAAAATATTATTTGAAACTCCAAGATTTGAAACCACACACAATTTAACTGAACTACTAACACCTTTGTCAAAAGCTTCCTTGCAATTTATAAACATGCTCTATGAAATCTGTGAAGTCAGGAGAAAAACCATAGCTGATACTGCTGTGATTGTCCAAGTCATGTTTTGAATGAAACCAAAGCACTGATTTCAAACTGACACACAAAGCTGTGCTCCCTTTTATTTAGAGGAAAGAGTAATTTCATACTTTTAACTTATCTCTGGGTTTTGTTGTCTCAAGTTGCCATATACACAGAATCAAGCTCTACAGAAGAGGAGAAATTTCTACAGCTAAATATTCAGAGACAAACTCCGTAGAAAACTTTTTTTTTTTTTTTTTTTTTTTTTTTAAAGCTTTCAGTCCCTCTGCCCCAAACAAAATACAGGATATTAGCCAGTAATGTAGGATACTGGCTCCCGAAAAGGGCATTCAAGTCCCTTGGAGGCAATAAGCCTGTCGACAACAAATTATTTCTGACAGATACTTATTCCTGCCCTTAGAATGAGAAAGTAAGAGTAGGGGAGGGAACGAACACACTCACATAGAGGGGGACATTTGTGTGTATGTGTACATATCTATTTACTGCATATATGGAGGTATCTCTTCCCAGCATGTGCAGTATGGATGCACCAACACAGTGGTGCTATGCTAACAGAAATGAGGGTACAGGTTGGGGGCTCACCCTGATGTGAGAGCAGTAACTTGGCTTGTGCATTGGACTAGTGAGAATATTTTAAAAAAATAAAAGGAAAAGCCTAAAATAATTATGGAAGTTAGTTTAGCTCAGCCCCTCCTCAGGGCATGGCAAATAAGGGAGTCACATAGTATTATTTCCCATTAAAGTCCTGCTCTCAAAGATATGATTTGTAAGAACAGATCCTCTTCCAAAAGTGCATTCTAAAATCACTCTTACTATCACTCTCCTTCCCACATCAGTCTGGTGTTCTTTCACCATGCCATGGCCAGGTGAGAAAGATCCCATCATCACTTCATAGCCACCAACCTGGAGTTCAAGGAGGAGTTGGTTATGAGCAGAGTGACTCCCTCATTGCAATGCAGTAACAAATAACAGGTCAGGAAGAGAAATGATACTTAAATAAACTGCTACTGTCAGACAATACTTTTTTATTTTAATTTTAATTTCCTCTTCATGTCCCCAACAAAAGATCACAGAGCATCTCAACAGAACATGCACTGCATTGAACAGCAATGACCAAAATAAAAAATTACCTGAAGGAACAGAGGCCTTTAAATATTTATGCCACATTACAAATGATCTCTGCATTGCTCCACACATCACCATACAATTTCCTAACTTTTAAGGGTGCATCACAGGAAAAAACTTAGTTTTCTACACAAGCTTTGTTGCAAGGGCAGATACAATTAGAATCCAAAACAAGAGACACACACAAAAATCCCACCTAGACGTCCCAAAGGCAAGCCAAAGGATCAAATTGTGCCCTGAAGTAGCTCTGTCTATATTACATGCATAACTGTACAGAACTGAGAAGTAGGAATAAAGGATATGTTTGTATAATTTGCTATCATGTAGACCAATCTGATTTTTTTAGAGATGCTTTGGGTGATAAAAAGCATGGCCATGTTTGCCCAGCTCAGTTGTCTGCACAGGCTACATGACACAGCTGCAAAGCCCTGTACTGCTGCCACAGCCATGTGTCCCATCTTTGCTTGTCCCAGCTGTAGCTTGCTGAGAAAGTGGCTCAGGCTGAGGTTAAGGGGGTAAAAAACCTGAGACATCCAACTTGTGATTGAAAATTTATAGTGTGAGGATGCCACTGAAACAGGAGTGATAGAATAAAGCCTTCAAAAGAAGGAGATAGGTGGATAGGAATTATACTCATTAGGGTTACTATTTTCACACCAGTCAGAACATTCAAAAAGAATAAAAAAAACACTGGGTCCCCCACTCCCAACAAAAGCCATAAAACAACCAACAAACAACTGAAGAAAAAAAACTTGAAGAGCATCCAAAAAAACATACTACTCCTTAAGTCAGTATGTGTTAGGTGAAATGGTGCTTTAAGAAAAAGCATGCTATCTGCAGAAGTCCTAGTGAAATCAGAAGAGTTGACAATATTAAAATCCCACCCTCCTCTTGAGACACTGCTGTTGGTAACTTCACCAGTGAAGGCTGAGATGCTATGCTTACAACTGCAAACCTACAAAATGTCCCACTCTGATCCTGAATTACCTCTGTGCTATTGGCACGTTCAATTAACTTATTATTTACTCAGAACAATGCCTGGAGTCAGAAGGAGATAAACAACAAGAGCATAAAATAAGGTTTTCCCTCATTCTGATAATTTTGGTTATATTAATGAAGTTCTCCAGCCTAGGAAATTAAACCCAAGATCCTTAGAGATCTCTCTTTAATGAGGGGTCAGGGAAGAGCTGCTCAGTACAAGTTTATTTCACTGAACTTAGCTTACCTATAAACTTAATGGGTGATAAGATTTATATATTGCATTCCAGCTATTTGAAGATTACCTCTCAAATTGGTCTGGGGAGGTGACAATTTTTAACACAAAGGGTGTGTGTCTGCAGGTGGGTTTTTTTGCCCTTTGAGGTACACACATTTAGTCCCCAAAACCTAGCACCACATCACAAGTCTAGCAGGGTGCCCCTATATACAGTTTTCTTGAGGCTGCTACTTTTTCTTTATCCCTAACCCTAAAAGAGTTTAATTGAAACAAGAACAAATACAGCAACACAAGTTTTGGGTTCTCTATTTATGTACGCACAAAAGTTTCCAAGTAAAAGACTTCAAATCCTTTTAGGCTGCAGACACTGAAGAAAAAACTGTTTGCTAGCATGCTGACTGGTCTAATTTTCCCCTCCTGCTTTTATCTAACATATTTTACATTTCCTGTGCCAAATAAAATAGAGTGAAGACTCTCAAGCAATAAAACTTAAAATTGAAAAAACGAGAAAAAATATTACAACAGTTTTCTATCTTTTGGGGTAATCTGCTGGGAATGGGTCAAGGGAATAAATCTGAATGCTATTTCTAAAGGGTTAACTATCACAAAGGCAGGGAGGGAAGATCCTAAAACAAAGGGGAGTAGAATGCCAAAATAAAATAAAATGTTGGTTTATAATGTAGCTAAATTAAAAAGCCATTTTTATCTCCAATGTTTTGGTTTATCAGCAGGGTCACAATTTTGGACATTCATACAGAAATCTGTTTACAAGGAAAACAGGCATTAGACAAGTTAAAAGTCTGATTTTATACTAAATAATTATTCAAAAAAGTGTCAGGAAAAAACTATCCATGTTGTTTAAAATAAGGCAAAAATGTAGGTTAATTTTATTTATTCAGGATAAGGTGAACACCTTAAGGGTATGAAAAAAAATGTCATTATCTGAGCTGAAAAATGTCTTTGTAAATATATTTGTTCATATCGTGAGAAACCTTAGCAGCAAGGGTCAGGTGGTGATGTAATTGCCCAATGAGGGAAAAAGCATTTTTAGTGAAAGTTTTCTTTAACTTTGGGCTCTCAACATTGGGTTACAACTGGTAACAAATGGGAAGCATAAATGATATGTTTAAACTACAGTGAAGATTTCCTCCTACATGTTCATAGTGAGTCAGAGAGCTGAATGGGTAAAAAGTGCTCTCTAATGAAGCAAGTATGTTTAATTAGATTTAATTCAGTGAGCAGTGGCTGGAGAATCACACATAAGGTTACTTCCTTGGCAGTCTCTAGCTATGGCATGAAAAAAAAAAATCCAGTTGCAGTAAATCCACGTACGTGAGAAACAGATGTGTGTACAAACTAAAGCTGCAACACTGCCCGGTACCCCCTTTTCCAGTATCTCCAGTCCAAAAGAAATTTTTCCAGACTGAAACAGGCCAAAAGAAAAAATGTCATTTAAAAAAAAAAAAAAAAAAAAAAAAAAAAAAAAAAAAATTAAAAAAATCCCAGTAAACCCAGATCACAAAATCAGCAATCTGGAAAAAAAAAAAAAAAAAAAAAAAAAAAAAAAAAAAAAAAAAAAAAAAAAAAAAAAAAAATTAAAAAAATCCCAGTAAACCCAGATCACAAAATCAGCAATCTGGAAAAAAAAAAAAAAAAAAAAAAACAAACAAAAAAAACCATAACTGAACTGCAGCCCTCCCCAAACCTCCCTAGAGCCCTCCCCAAAAAGTGACACTCACACATTGGACACTGAGAACAGCAAGACAACAACAAACTTCAACAGTTTCAGCAGGTTCCTCATCTGCAGTGTGACAAAATTGCTGCATTACAGAAGAAATGCATGAAGATAACTGGGAGATTCACTCTAATTATACCCTAAATACATTACTACTTTAAGCTAGCAACAACAGCAGTGACACTAAACAATCTTAAGTATTGACAGCATGAATGTAGCAGAGATTTTCCCCGAGCAGACCTACAGCATCTTGCTTTCCACAATACAGAACAATCTAAAAAAAAATCCCCAAACTTGCAAAAGTCTTGTAATTTCAGGCAGCTGTTCAGGTAAAACTAAAGCCAGAAGATTGTTTATTTTAATAAAGCTATTATATATGCAGCTCCAAATTAGGACTGGCAGGAGACTAGGGGATGCCTAAACCATCAGCACCTGTTTGCCCTGAAAATCAATTAAAGTCACACTATCACAGCAATCCCTTCTTAGCTAATAAAAGTTATGCAGCTTCAATGTGAGACTTGAGGTGCTTTGTGGGAATGTGCCTGAAATCTAAATCCTTAGTCTCACCTTACTTTGATACTAAACACAACACTGAACCAATCACTGCAGCATTTGCCACTTTGGGGTAGAGAAGGTGTTAAGGGAAAAGAGAGCCTGAACTGCTGTTCTGATGCAGTGGATTGAATATATTCAGTAAATTCTAACAATCCAGCCAAGAACATTATATAGAGTTTGAAGCAGGAGAAAACTGAACTCCTTTATGACACATGCCTGTTCAACATATTCTGTGCTGCAGAACAGATCCAACTTTACAAGTTGAAAGCAAGGGCAGTAGAGACATCCCAAGTGTTTCAGTAATTAAATGAATATGCATAATGAACCATATGCCCAAAGGGCCTGTTCTTCATGTGGGCCAGATTTTTGTTTGAATTTTTAATTTTTATATACAGATGAAACATTTCATGTAATATACCAACAGTGCAAAGGAACATGCTATTCAGGAAGGGAAGGAGGAACTACCCATGTGAGAATGATCAGAATACACTTGATAAATCCTGCTCCTCAATTTCTGATTCAGAACCAAGTGTTGTTTTTTTGTTGTTGTTGTTTGTTTTTTTTTTAATTAAAAAAGAAAAAGAAAAAAATCCTTTTCTCCTTTGAAACAGCTGTATTAGTCATCTGCTTGGAGTCTAAAAAAGAGGCATTAAATATATGTATATTTATATACATCACATATATACATTCCTATGTGTGAAATATACACTATTATATACACTAACACATTCAGATGCTGCAAGACTAGCAAAAACACAGACACTATCTCAAATTAAAAAGCTTCTGATCCACCAGAAAAAAAATAACTACAGGATGGGTCTCTGTTCAGCAGGACTGGAGTGTTGCAGGGAAATAGGACACACTCACATCTGTCTGTGAAACAGGAATGGACATTTTTTAAAAGATGAGTCCAATTTGACTCTCATTACAGTAATGTCATCCTAGTGTCAACATGAGGATACTATGGCCTTGTTGCAGAAAAATTAAATCTTCCAAATACTCTTGGGGATGGGCTTTCTCAGTAACATTCACATTTTTTCATCCCTTGTTCTTAAAGTGCTTTCCTGAGCAAAGGAATCATAAGGAATCACAGTAAGTCTTTTAAATCAGCAACAGAACTATTGGGTGCTCAAACTCATTTTCAAATATCTAGACTGTGATATCTGGTTCTTTTATGTGGTTCAGATTCATTGGACAAATCTCTGTTTTGCTTTGTAAAATGAGGTATTTGTCAGTGTGGGCATTCTGGTTAAGCAGCAGGAAAACTTACCTGCCTGAGCTTTACCAGAGTTGGTATTTTTTTTACATACATGATTTAGACTCTGTGAACCAAAAGGAATCAGGTATCAGACTTAGAGAGGGGAAGAAACTTTTTGGGGTAAACAGCAAGGAGTGCCTCACAGTAGCTCTGACTTAGCACTGCACTTATATAAATAAGCAGGACTAAGGACAACAGCAGTGGCTGTCACACCCACTGAGACAGCACCATAGAGATGTGGTGGGGAAGCACCAGCCCTGCTCCAAGGGCTGCAGGCAACAATGGGATCCTTCAGAAGTGAAAGGGTGACTTTTCATCACACTCGGTGAGTTCAGCTTTCCATGAGGCTTTGGGAGTTCCCATCACCAAATGTAAATGTCACGGCATGTAAGAGCCATCCCCAACCCTTAAAGTATTTAAAAGCTGAAATAATTAAGTTGTAAATAATGGTATTCGTGGCTCTCAGTCCTAATTCAGGCTTCATGCTTCTGACATTGCCTGGTTTACATGATCTAGTGGTCTCCATGGAAAGACAGATAAACTTCAATGGCTGTCAGAAGACGAAAATTGACACGGAGCATCACCTTTCCTGACTGTTTAAATCCTTTAAGGAAGTGTTGGAGCAATTAGAGAGGGAGTCTAATCTTTGCAGAGTGCATTAACACTCTCCGACCTCCCAAACAATAGATCAGACCTCAGACACATAATGCTTCCCTAAGGCTTTTTAACCAGAGCATTTGATCTCATAGTCACTCTGTGTGTGTTACTATAGGTATCAGTGTGTAAGGCAGTATTCATGGGGCATTAAAGGACCACTATCTCTGCTAGCATTCATACAACTTTTAAAACAGAAAGCAGAAAAGTCATTGTGACACACGCTGTTACAGAAGTACTAGTTCCCAGGGAAAAAAAAAATAAAAAAAAAATTAAAACCATTCAGAGGAGCTCTGCAAAATGTCTGCATTTTTATTAACATCATATTTCCTCTCCACTGCTACTGTTTATTACCCAGCTTTAGAATATGAATCTATTTTTTTAAAAAAGCATAGATTAGTGTTTTTATTCATGGAAACATTTATCTGACTATAATTTTAAAATAATTCATTTCTTAACCCCCATGGAGGGACTTGAGGGAAAGGGAATTAGGAAAACAGGTCTACTTTATTAAGGAAATTGAAATATATCATTGCACATAATTTTCCCAAATGTGCACATGGAAGTATCAAGGGAAGTTTTCTTAACTGCTAGAACAAGTCATCATCTAATTCCTGACGGGCATGTTCAGTGCAGAGAAAAAAACCCTAATATCACTTATCAATTATGCATTTTCCATTTAATATTCTAAAACTTTTTTTTTTTAATTGCCTAAGTGCATTTTTTTAATGGAATTAGACGTCCTTGCTATCATGTTCTGACAGGCCACCTCTGAACTATTCTTGTATGGACAATGCATACTGGGGATCCCAATAATCCAGATAACTGGATTCCCACCCACTGCTAAATAACAAGTGCTGCAGTCTCACTGAGCACTCACTGGGCTTTTCCCCCATGCAATGTATTTGAGGTCCAGTGCCTACAATACTTTATATGAATCTATTTATGCTTTTTATTAGCTGCAGGATTTTGCTTTACTGTTCTAGACCTACAAAAAGTGCCTCTTCTGAAGTACCTACAGTACAAATAGTTTTTGCTGCTGTTTAAATGGGTATCTCAAATTTGCCAAGCCAAGTGCATCACAAATGACAAAAAGGTCACATGTACCTAGTATATTTAAAAACAAACAAGCCTTCAAAGTCAAAGTGTAATGCAGTTATTTCTAATCTGAACAAATAATGCATCTAATGCAAGTTGACAATTGGCTTTGACACAGAGCTGTGCAGCTCCTCTGTTCCATTAAAAGATGAAAGTTGAAGGAAAGTACAGAAGACAGCAACTTCTTCCAAAAAGCAAGTAGAAAGTTCTGAACCTGAGCTCATCAAGTAAATAAGGCTGTTCTAGTGCAGACTCTTCCTCACAGGACACTCATCTTTCAGTAAACATGCTGACTTTACATGGGTAATGTTAAGACTAAAATAAATCGAACATTAGGCTGGGGCAAAACACTACATGTTTTACATATTTATTAACACTTCTCAAAACCACAGCTAAGCTTTTCTGCAGTGTCACAATTAAAATGAATAGATTTAGTTTTCATGAAGAGGTAGGGGAAGTGATCAAAGCTTTATTGTTGCTAATGGTACCAGTGCAATCCTTTACTGTGGTAGTAGCCAAATTTATTAATAATTGATAGCATAGATTTTTAAAAAATCATATTTCTGGGATTTTGTGGTTACCTCATTACTTCAACTTTATTTGCCAAGGAATTCTGAAAAAAAACCAAAGGGGATATATTATGATTTAAGGTCTTTTTATTGCTCTCCTTAAACAACCCAAAAACTTCCTGACTGATGAAGATTAACCTCTAAGTCAAAGCACATCTTAGCTGCTTGTGAAAAAAAAAACCAACTAAAAGAAAACAGGCTTTTAAAAGTATATATTTGCTCTGTAGCTTCTATACTAAACCTCTTTTATTTCAGATCTTGTAAAAGATCCAACTCTTTCTTATTAAAAAAAGTAAAATTCCTTAAGAAAAACACCTCAAGGTGCATCTACCTCCATCATAAAAGCAAAATGGTGCATTACCTTTAAATAGGAAATTTCTTCCAGTTGTCAAGATTTCTGCAACTAGTGTTAGATTAGCGCTGAGAGAACGGGTGAATTAAATTAAAAATAAGATAGTTCAAGCAAGAGAAAGAAAACCTGCCAGAAAAATCTGACAGAAGCTTGAGTGTGGAGCTGGCTCATTCCTGAGGGTCCATCGCCATCTACAGGACTTTAATCTTTTTCCAAAATCCTGCTACTCCTGATCACACAGAACGGTCCCCCAAATGATGGAGATTGTTAACTGATGATAATCAACCCAGGCTTGCTCAAGTTAATGGAGTTACAGTGATTTAAACCACCTACAGACATATCTCCACTCATTCCGTGTTTTCTGAGTGTAAAACTGCCTTGCTCTTTCAAGAGAATGCACTATGTTAAGCTTACATCTGTGTTAAAAGTAAAGGATTTTTATTTTTTTTTAATTAAAAAGAATAATGAAAAGCCCCACAAAATACTCCACCAATGGCAAGGGAAATAATTGTCAACATCTACAATCTTCCTGTAAAACTAAGTGCTTTAAAGTACTTTCTAAGAGGTGCCCGGTCAAAGTAATGTGAATAATGAGACAAAACCAAGCAGATCTTGACTGAAAGAAAATCAATACTCCTGGGGTTCTGGGGAAAAATACACACACTAAGTAAAAGAATTTTTACTTTTAATGACAATTCCCTTTCCTATTACATACCATTTTTGTAATAGATGCCACGGGTTTCATACATTTTATTTTTGCTTGGGGCCAAGCTGCATAACTTCTTCCAAATGGTGTGCATAGTGCAAATCCATGGCAACCTCTGAGAATTTTACATGCAAGCTTCTCAAAGTCTGATATTTTTCAGAGTGGTGAGTAAGTAGCTTCTCTCTCATAGTCCCATTTAATGGGTCTCACACAGATGAAGCATTCATTAAACTTAGAAAACTAATTTCATCTCTGTTTATGCAATTTCTAATCTACAATACAGTGAACTTTCAGGAAAGGCACCAGGCAAATTGGGAAAAGTCACTGGATCTCTTTAGGACCAGGTAAACTAGGAAATGGTTCCAAAGAAATTCCTCTTGTTTTCCAACATACCAGCAAATTGGTAAAAATTAGAAATTACAGCTTTCTCACAAATTCTGAAGATGGTAAAGATACTTAATCTGACATTTGTCTAAAGAATCTAAACCTGCAAAAAGAAATCCACCAAAAGAGAAAAAAGTCAGGTTTCAGGCAGTGTGCATTTCAGGCTTTCTTTTTTTTTTTCTTTTTTTTTTTTTTTTTTTTTTTTGGTAGCAAATTTCAAATATTAGGATGAGGATATGTAAGAATCATGAGCTACATTCATCTTTGTCATGTGAAAGCTTTGCAGTTGCATCTCAAGTACAGGAGTCAGTGCTGCCTTCATGGATAGTGAATTTGATCCTTTCTAACACATTTAAATAATAGTCAAAGACCAAAAGAAACCACCATAATTAAAAGCTAAAATGTGATTAGTCTCACAGCTAGGAGAACAGAGCATATCTTCTAAGGTGGTTAGAAACAAGAGTTCAGCAATGTTAAGTATACAAATAAAATCAGCAACAGGAGAAATATTTTACCCTGCCAAACAAAGCAAAATAAATACAAGCTACTGAGACAGAAAGAAAAAGTGCAAAACAGCATAAGATCAACAAAAATCTCTTACAAAACTCTTCAAAGGACTTCAAAGGACACAACATTATATATTTGGGGACCAAAAAAAAAAAAAAAAATACAAACCAAAAAAAGAGGGGAGGGCTTCATAAATCAAACAGCTGAAGTACGAAACAATATAAGCAAACCCCAGCCAGACCCCAAAGAGGGTTTGCTCTTCATAAACATCAGATCAGGCAGCTAAAATTATTACCAAAGCTCTCTTGTAACTGTCACCTGTGGTGGGGTGTAATTACAGGCTACTGCTGCAAGCATGCCCACTTCATATGGCAATAAAAGGACCTACAGCTTGCCAAGACCAGGCAGACAATGGAGAACAGACACGACCTGACAAGAGCCCAAAAAAGATCAGCTAGGGAGATCAATAAAAGAATGACAGCTTCAAAACAAATGACAAAGCTTCAAACCACACACACAAAAAGGTGATATCAAATTAGCTGAAAACGCAAGTATCAAGCAGAGTTCTCCAACAGGTCACAACCTGAGCAGGCAGAGAGGCTGAAATGTTTGCAGAGGCATTTAGTTCAGGTTGTAGCTGTAAAGATACATTTTTCACTGGGTTTGTTGTTTTGTTTTGGGTGGGTTTGGCTTTTTTTTTTTTTTTTTTTTTTTTTTCTTTTTGTTCTGGCTTGGGGTTTTTTGTTTGGGTTTTTTTGGGCTTTTTGCTTTTTTGTTTTTTATAAAATGTTTGATTGTTTGGGCTTGGTTTGGGGGGCTGTTATTAGATAGCTAAACAGCCGAAAACTCTAAATTTCTAATCCCCTTCTGGAGAGTGATAGCCAGATAGACACCTTAGAGCAAGCACCTTCTAGGGCTACACCTATATACAGTAACACAGCTGAATTTCTTTCTCATTGCCTTAATTCTCTTCTGGATGCATGCATACACATTCCTGCTCACCAGCTGCACAGAGCCTGATCCTCTGGCAGCACAGAGATTTTACCTGAATGCTTTGACTATAAAGTTTAACATACAACTAACATATTAAAAGGCTTTATCATCAACTAAAAACAATGCCATGCAATTAGAGAGCAGGGATTTGGGTGTCTCTCATTACCAGGGGAATCACTGCTACTATGGAAGTTTAGAGCAGGCAGCACAAAAAGCACTCAAAAATATAAGCACAGCATAGACTATATTTAAGAGGAAGCTCATCAAAGCCAAAAGCAAGGGATTCTTCTATAGAGGGTATGTGACTTGTTAAGGAGGCCCATAGGAAATGAGTATTACTGCTCAGATGCAAAATATGGTTTTATTTTTATTTTGGAAAAAATTCACTGGTAAAAGGCAAATTCCTGAAACCCCTGAGCTGGAAAGATCAGACCATCTATCCTTTTTAAAGTTAAAAAAGGGTATTTGTGCTGGTCCCTGCTCAGTTCCTGTTCACCCTTCTCTAAAGCTTCAAACATTGCTTTTAAAATTTTGTTTATCCTGTTGTCAAGCTTCTAAGTGGTTATTTCTCTATTAACCTTGTCTTTGTTTGTTCTTGCATTTTTGAAAGAGCTGGAAGTAACATGTGTTTACTTTGCTGTGTCTCTCAGCATCATCAATATCCCTGTTGCTATTCCAGGAATTTTAACTGCTGCAGCAAAACTGAGCCTGGGATCTCAAGCTTAAAGTGTAACTCCCCTCAGCCACAGAATAAGATGGTAATGTCAAAATTGCTGGAAAAAGGGTAAAAACATCTCCTTTAATTATCTAGAGAGAAGCCTGCTTCTCATCTGAGCAGTTACTTGCATGTTTCAGGCGACAGCTTCCCATCCACACACGGGAAAATTTCACAGGCACTGCCACGAGCAGCGTGGAGGAAGCAGGATGGAAACGTTTCCTCCATCATTAGGAAAGTGCTATTACTGGGATATATTAGCTTGAAATAAAAACATACCTCTGATCTAGCCTCCTCTCTGGAGTTGGAGAAAATAATTTTCAAGATGTGCCTTTGCCAGGGATTTAGAGGGAAAGAGGGAAGGAAATGTTAGGGCTCTGAAGAATTACTTACTAGGTCAAATTCTTGAAACCCTGCCTGTCGCTCCTCCTGCAGCACCAGCTCTGACCTTAAATACGAATAAATTTTTGTGCCAAAATTTTATTTTATAGCTGCTCTGTTTAAACAGGAATTGCATTTGTCCCTCTACTGACTGCTTCTTTAAAACTGTAACAAAACACAAGCTTCAAATGGGCTGAGAAAAGCCCTTAGCAAAAGCTCTACAGTAAAGCGGAAGTAAAGCCCATCTCTTTTGCATTAATACATTTTTTTGTCTTTTTTTTCTTTTTTCTTGTTTTTTTTTTTTCTTTTTTAGTTTTTTATTCTTTCCAAATTCCCTATTCAGTAATTGAAGAATACTCATTCTTCTTCCTTTAGGATTACATCTATTAATTTTATTTAGCTTTTTCATGTGGAGACATTTTAATCTACCATTACTTTAATGCTGTTCCCGAATAGTTTGGGAACAATGATTTATATTTCATATTCAGCTAGGAGGTCCAAGAGATGCTTGGCGACATGGTCTCTGTCCCAAGTTGTGTGGATTTCACTGCTGTTATCAGGCTTCCTTTTCCACAGATTCCTCGTGTTCCCTGTTCTTCCATGTTCTTCCATAACTCCCCTCCCACCAAGAAAAAAAACAAACCAACAAACACTCATTTTGTGGTGCAAGAACATGCAGGAGTTAAAGTGGATGTTTTACCAATTCATTGCCATATCCAGGGTTGAAATATGCTTAGTACTAACAGGACTGGAACACTTTGTGTTTTGCTTGGGAAAGTCTAACATGCATCAGGCACTCATCCACATGCAGAATGGGAGAATAAGTAAACTCCAGAAGACTTAGATTTTGAGCTAACAAACATCTTCCCTAAGGGAAAAGAACATTTCATCCTTATCAATAGAAAATAAGCAATTTTAGAGGATTCTGTCAGCAAGCTAATGGCCTTTTGCCTGTAGGTCATCACTATAAACATAGCCCAGCTCAACAGGGAACAAAAATTGCTCATGCCTAATGAGATGGTTGGTGTCTCCTCTGAGAGATGACTTAAACTGGGCTCAGATCCACCTCCTGTATTACAAGCTGAAGTGGCAACATGTTAAAAAACACACTCAACAGAGATGCCCAGAAGTTCATAGCCTACAGAATCCCAACTATCCCGCTCTGCTGCTGTCCCAGATTAGACTGAAGCAAATTGGCACATTAATCCACATACATGCAGCCTCATCCAGTTTGCCACCCTGTGACTCCTCTGGATTCCAGTTCCCACAGACCAAGAGGCCAAAACCAAAACCGGGGCATCCCCCTTCTTAATTTAAAAAGCTTAGGAGACTTTAATGGAGAAAGGTGCCAAAACCTGCAGCAAGGAGATCAAAAGTTCAATGACCAGCAGCTCCGCTGGGCATCCACAAGCTCCAGGGCTTCTCTCCTTACAAATCTGCTGGCTTTTTGGGAAGTCCAAATCACTCCAAACTGATCCCATGCATGTCATTTCCCCAGCTGCCCATCATTAAATAACATCAGTCAGTTTGACCAGAAACTCCACATTACATCGCATCAGCACACATTCCTTCCTTTCCTCCCATTACTAACCCATCATAAAATAATTATCAGATCTACTGCAATGTCACTGCAAAATAAATGCCTCTGCATGCTGCATTCCTTGGCTGGCTGGCTCAGGCTGCCAGCTAGGGCTGAGCCTGAAAAATAGCTCCCACCTGTACTCAGGCTGGCAGCAGCCTTGATTAGCAAGAAGCCTCAACCTGATATAGTGGGACATGCTGCCAGTAAAAATGAAATATGCTGGCATGGGTGAGTGTGCAGAGACCCTGAAGCAAATCAGTGTGAGTGCTGCCAGTCAGACCAGAGGTGAGATGGTGGCTGCTTTCCCATCCTTTGCCTGAACCTGTCAATGTCTCTTGCAACTATCATGCCAACTTAAAAAAAAAATATATGATAGTAAAAATTCCAGGCAGTATATCCTTCCAATTTGCACCAGATTATAGGGTTTTTTTAATGCAATTACTGTAATTTCATTAAACGACATAATTACCATTAATGCAGAGAAAACTGTCAATAGAAGGTGTAATTATGTTGTATAAAATCACAAGCACAATGTGCAATGATGCATAATTCCTCATGAAGATCATTCTGTGATGAAAATTAACTTTTAAAATATTTTTAAAATACATATTGTTCAGGAAGAATGATTCAGTTATTACAGACTTAACTTCCACAACCAAGGAAAAAACGGGAGCAGAATAGGCAGGAAGTATTTGTATGTGGAAGGAAGTGTGGACCAGGAATTCAGTTTACAAATGCATCAAAAGGTTAAGAACACAAGTTTCCATGTGCATGAGTGGGAAAAGCAACCAGCTAAGAACTATAGGGATGACTCCTTAGCAGACATTCCCTTAGGCAGCTCCAGCTTTTTGGATACCAGTGATGCAGTGTGGAAGTGATGTCTCAATGGAGAAAGGTGTGACACAAGCAGTGATGAGGACCAGATTAAAAAAACAATATGGTTTCCAGTAAAGATGTTTATAACCCATAACTTGCAACCTGCCCATCCTTTTTTTCACTAGAAACCAATTGTTTCTCTATAGACCCACTTTTCAACCTTCTCCTTCTCTCCACCACACTTCCAAATCTTTTCTCTCCAGAAAACTGAACTTCACAGCTGTAACTGTGAAACAAACAAACATTTTGGTCAAAAATTTCTTAAGAGCAAATGTCTTAACTACATGCTTAGATTCTTGCTGTATGGTGCAGGCAGGATATCATCACTCTATGGTCCTTCCCTTCCAGCCCCAGTGTGCATGAGCTTCCAATTCCCTGGTGCACAACTGTGCCTGTGTCAGCAAGATACCAGCTGCTCTCATGTCCATCAGCTCTTGAACCATCAACTTTTGACATGACCTAAATTATCTTCAAGCAACAGAGGAAGGACTCCCACATCCTAACTACTCTTACATACCAGTCGTCCCTCTGACCTGTAGGGTGAAAGACAGCTCCTTAGTCTTTGCTCTGGAGCTTCTTTCCATCAGGGATGGTCCACTTTACTCATCTGTAGCAAATACACTGAAGACTTTCCCTCAAAAGAACCTTTTAGTGACTTATAATTCACAGACAGTAAAAGGGGGAGAAACATCTTGGAGATGTGGCTATTATATTGCTTAATAAACAACTCAAAAACTTTATTTCTGCATGCTGGACCACCACAAAGCCATTTTGCAACCTTTAATGGCATGCCAAACATTTCAAGCATGAAGAAAATGTCACACTGCAGAATAAAAAGCAGGCAAAAAACTTTTTGTGCTTGAGTGGATTATGAGAAAACTGCAAATGGGGTGTTTACTTCCAAGAAGAAAAAAGAGAGAGATGAAAAGTGGGACAGACAGGTGGAGAACTTGGCTTTTTTGTTTGCATAGCACAGCAGAACTCACTGACTGATCTTTCCCTTTTCTCTCTTTTTTTAAAAGCAATGTATTATTACCACCAGTAGAATAGATTTGCAACAGGCAGTGTCAGCAGAACTGCTTATGGGCCATGGCAGGCACTGATAATCTGCAGTTTGTGCTGCCCTATTGCCATGCAAGATGGAAGGGACAAGACCCATCACCTCCCTGTTGCCACCACCTCTCTCCTATCCTATCACCCAATTGCCATATTTTAACAATGTAAAAGAAAAAATAAAAAAATATCCAGAGTTACCACATGGTCACAGCCTTTACATGGACAGGGGCAGCCTGGGTGCTCCATGCAGGCTGGTGAACACCTCTGCAAAGAAAGGCTGTTCCTAAAGGTCCAATTTCCATGCCCATCTGGCCCAAGATGCCTTGAAACCCTCAGCCCTGCAGCCACATAGCTACCAAATGCCAGTGACAGCAAATGATAAAGGGCTTTACTCTGGTGGAAAGGAAGGCAAGGTAACACTCCAGATTTTCCATCACTTAGCCTCATGCAATAAAGGAAGAAATCCACTTACCACAAATGCTATCATGCTCTTTACAGTGGACTCCCAGAGAAAGCAGCTCCGAAGGAATTGTATTGTATTCCATATTGCCATGGTGATTTTTTTCACACGATCAACATTTCTTGATAAGATCTGATAAATATTGAGTGGGAGGAGGGGAGGAGAAGAGGAGTTTAATCAAACACTTTAATATCCTACTATTGCTTCAGAAACAGGCATAATTTAAGCTACAAATGCATGCCAGGGCACAGATTACAAATAAAGCCTCTCTTTCAGAGGCACACTCCAGCTCCTGTCTGCTTTCTGATTACACTCAAACCTTCCAGGTTTTCCTCTTCCCTTAGGGGAAAAAAAAAAAAAAAAAAAAAAGAGCAAAATAAAAAAAACACATATTGATGCCAAAACTAAATAAAAGAGTAACAAGAGTAACATAAACCTACCTTCATTTCCCTTCAATTCTCAAATATAGCTTTTTCTCAGGAAAAGGGCCAGAGTGAATGTAATCAAAACATTGCACCTCTTCTTTACGTGCTTTGGATTAGTCCACAGAAATAAATAGAGAATTTTAGCCTTATTATGGAGGTCCTTTATTTTAGAAAATTATAATGAACATCACTCTAAAATCCTACAGACTTTTTAAGTAACTACTTTAGACCTGTTTTTTTCCTTCCCAAAGAAGGGAATAAGGCTTTCATTGGGCTCTAGTGCTGCAAACTGTGCAACATCCCCACTCTGAAGCACAAAGCAGAGCTACTGATGCAGACTGGATCAGAAAACAATTTCATGTTAACAGAAATAAACCTTTTGATGTGTACGAAATACACAGAATTTACATGTGTTCAGCATTTTATGCATAAATAGGTTTTACTCTTATGCTACAGCAATTCAAACCTTTCCTAAACGGATGCGAGAGCTTAGCCTAGACCCAAATTTTCACCTTTTTAGAAAATTTGCGGTTCTCCTCACTAAAACGCTTTTCTCGGGGCTTGAATGTTCTCATACTTGCTTTTACCTAAAATAAAATAAAATAAAATAAAATAATATAAAATAAAATATTAAGATACAGAGTTTCAAGTTTATTATTTCAGTTTTGTATTACCAATGTTGATTAGGAACTTTCAGCCTTTTCAGCCTCTATGTGACTTAGGAGGAGTGTCTAGGAAAAACATGGATGAGTTAAAATTGGGCAAGGCTGGACTCGCTTCAGCAGTAGCAGAACTGCAGTGCAGCCCCACGATGGCCTTAATAAATAGGATTTAACTTGGTAAAAGGCTGCAGGGCATAAACAATTGAGACTGACTTAGCCACTTAAAAACTAAGTGCACCGTGTACATGCCTCATTAATTTTCCTGTCAACACCCTGGGAAGAGAACATCATGGGTCAGCTTTTTGGGGAGAAAGTATGTATTAAAAGTAATGTATAATAATCTAAACATTAAGCCCTCTTTTGGCTGTTGCAAAGGAAGCCGTGGCATACAGTAATCGATACCTCCTTCCTCTGGCACCTGTGGTCACTCAGTCAGTCCAAAAACACCCCAGCACTGTCCTATGCACCTGGATCAGCTATCAGAGAGCTGTGATAGTCCAATACTTCTTCAACTATGGTATGAAACACCCCTCCAACACCAAATGCAACGGGGTCAGTTTCCTGCATGGCTCTTGGTTTTTACAGATTTTACATCCCTGTCCTTGTAGATTCACAACAATTCTTGCACCAGTGATAAGCAAAGAGAAAAATCTTTCAACTTACATGATTAAAGAGGACATCCAGCTCCAAGTAAATTACTCCTTTTGAAGCACGTTCCAAGTCTTTATTTTTCAGTGTGTAACAACTTTGTTTACCATTTCTAATCTATAGTTTGGAGGGGGGAGAAAAAGCACCAGTATTTTCCCAACTGTAATTCACAATATAATTTAAAGACACTGCAACCAAATAAATATATAAATTACAAGCACAAACAAAAACAAACAAAAAAAAAAACCCCAAACCATCACCAAACAACAAACCAGCCTTCCCCAAATCCTGATCAAACCTTGATAATATACTTGGAGCCTGAAATACAAAATGATCGTTGGATTAGAGACCTATAAAATTGCAGATTAAATCTCTCATGGTCCAAGTTTAATTTACAGACCTTGTACTTTATAGTTGAGCAGCGCACGCAATAACCAGCCTGAACATTCTGCCCTGGAAGCCAGTGAGTTGATGGGAAGTAATCAGCCTCTGTTATTACGGGTTTAAAATAGGATTTTTCTTCCAAAGTTCAAGAAAAGAGCCCCAAACAACAACTTGCCATGAAACCACTTCTTAATGCTCAGTTTATCGCAAGGTTGTCAAATTACTACTCAGGAAACAAATGCAATCCAAAGAAATTAATCAGCTTAAGTGGAGAGAATACTAGTGTAACAAATGTTCAAAATTAACTAATTTGTGCAAAATACTTTCCCTCCCACCCCTGAGTTTCAATACCATTTTTATGCTTTAATCCACTGGCTGTCTCTATTACAAAATAAAAAATAAAATAAAAAAACACCCAACCAAAAAACCTCCCTCACCATTTTGTAAACTATTTGGCTCAAATCAAAAGCATTCTCTCCTCAAAAAGTGATGTCAGAGATGTATTTATTATACACAGTAGGATATGTATTGATTAAACATTTGGCTTTTTAGGAAGCAGACCAGTTAATTCTAAACAGCAGTAACATAAAAAACTGCAGCTTACAGAAAAGCTACATTCAGGGACTGTAATGATCAAAGATTAAAGATAAGGGAGGAAATTTGGGGGCATGAAATTGCAACCATGTTTAAAACGGCTATTGCTGCTCTGGCACTGAGAAGAGGCACTCATATAAACCATGGCAGAAATGAGTAAGGGGAAAAAAAAACAAAAGGCATAATGGGAACCAAGTGGTTTTAGGAGACAAGGTAAAGGTCACTTTCCTTCCCAATTTTGCTCAACCCTTTCTGTACCAATAACTTGACAAAATGCAGATGGGATTTCTGCCTAACAGCTGAAAGGCAAGAGGGCTCTCAAAAGGACCAAGCTCGCATCTTCACTGTAGTGTCCAAACAGAACTCAAATTTTTCCTACATCCTCATACAAAGCTTTGCTTAACAAGATGCTAGGAGTTCTGTAGGGATCTGCAGAATTAATTTAAGAACAATAAATAATAACAACAAGGGGCACTTCACTAAACTGATCACAAGGCACCTCTGCTTTCAGTGCAAGGAGTACACATAGCGTTGGAGTTTGACAGCAAAGAATACTGCAGCTCCCAAGACTGGAGCAGGGAAAAAAACTACTGTGCAGTGCAGTGGGCTCAGATAACCTGCAGCGCCAAAGCAGAAGAGCTGTTCAAGTGGCTAAGCTCTTCTTTGGGCCAAATGGATTGGCATCACAAGGTCCTCAGGCCAACTGCCACATACAGGATTTTCAGCCTATCATACAAGATTCTGCTGTCTCAACACTTCTTCCTCTCCTCAAGCAAGGAAAAAAAATAATTTTAAAAGCTACTGCATGAAAATGAAACAAAGCTTGTTTGTAAATTAAAGTCTTTGTTCACTTTCCCAAAGTAAATAATTTACTAATGCTGACAGAAGACTTGGTTTGAGGTTTCTATCCCTTTGGGGCAATGGGATGCCACAGCAGCGGGTTTAGACTGAGCTTTGATTAGTGGATTCTCCTGTAACAGAAGTTATGCTGTTCCCAGAGTGTCTGCAGAGAAGTAGGGGATTGATACATATCAATATCATAATTCTGGATTTTTTGTAATTATTAATTTGGAGGCTGAATTTCAATGTTTTTCTTTTACACATATATCTAACATTTCACCCTATTACCTTAGATGTAACAACTATGGGAAGTTCTCTTATTCCTCGGGATGTATATTTTGCTTACATCTTTCAAGAGTCTAACAAACAAGGAAAAAAATGTCACATGCTGCTAAAACTATAGAAAAAGGAAAATAAATGCTGTTGCCACTGAAAACGTACAAGTCTGATATGGTGTTCCGCACTCAAAAAATGCTTCTGGCTTTGGGAAAAAGACTTTTTAAGAGCTAGAGCTGAATCAAACATTTTGGGTGGGGTTGCAGGTGTGTACACAGTCACTTTCATGTCATCAGCATGTAACTTCCATCTCTGTCATTGGAAATGTTTGTTGCTTCAGAAACTTTTTTTAATGGTGTCACTATTATTGCTACTGCTGTTTTAAACTGAACAGGGCAGAAGGTAAGGCAGTGCAAATACAATTTTACAGTCAGATTCATTTGTCATCTTTAATTCTAAGTGTTTGACTTGTCTGGTAAAAGATGTGCAATTATAAATCAGCCTAAGACTAAGCAGTCCTACTAGCTTTCTACCTTCTGCAGAGGAAGCAAGCACATGAGAGAAAAACAACTAGCTACAAAATCACATTTCTCCATTGCATTTTCATTTGGATAAAAAGAAAAAAAAAACTTCAGAAAAGTCAAAGAAAAATATCTCTTACAGTTCTGGCAACGTGCTAAGCCAGTGTGGTTCAGCAAAAGGTGTAGGGTAATTCTAACACCCGTGACTGCACGGAGATTTGATCAGTGGCATGCCTCAACTGTGCCCAGAAGAAAACATCCAAAATAGCTTTTAATACTCTACATTTTCATTGCATGCTGTTCTTGGGCCAGAGTTCAGATTGTGTTCAACATCTCCCTCAATTTTGAGAGACAGCCAGTCATATTAATTTCATTTTGTATCTATTTCGTTCTCCTCTCTGGGTTCTTTTCTCCAGTATCTGCTGTTCACAAACACTGCTTAAATGCTCTCTCCAGCTGTGGAAAAGGTGAGCAAATGTTGCATCCTGGGGCAGGGTCATGGTATAGAACTAAATATCAGAAAGATCAGATTTCTTCTGTCACCCAAACAGTTTTTGCCACATATCTGATCACACACAGATTTCACTCAATTAATTTCTCTGATAGTTGTATCTAAAATAGGTTATCTTTCCCATTACTGTTTACATCTACTTATGGCAAAAGGGAAGAAAAGGAATTTTTCAAATTAAAAGTGAAAACACCTGCAAGTGAGATCCCTAGAGAGATAAAATCAGTACTATTCCTTTATCGATGATGTTTTATATCCTCACTGAATACAAATACCTGCATTCTATGCAAGGTTTTTTATAGCACACACCATACCGGGGCTCAATCATCAATTAAGTGTGTCCACAACCCTGTGATTTACACAAGGACAGTTGTTCCTACCCCACCAACATGCTCTGCTTTGTAAGGTCACCATCAGAAAACCTTTGAAAAAGAAGTCAGGATTTTCATCCCACATGAAATGCCCTGGTATTTGGGGCATTTCCCTGTTCTGAATCAACTCAGAAAGACAAAATATCAGTATCTTGACAGCATAATTCATCTATTCTATACCAGAGTCCCTTCGCCACAGAGGACCATGCAAAGGAAATTATCAGTTGGAAGAAACAGCTGCAATTCTTTGTTTATTAAGTATTTGGACCTACAGAGGAACTTCAGACAGAGGCAACTTCTGGCAGAGCTTTAGCCCAAGGAAGAAGCACTCAGGTACACAAGAGCACTGTACAGTCAAGGCCCGAAGTGCACCAGGTTCCTTTCAAATGAATGAATATATTTGCTCAACTCTTCCCACAGATGTCCCCAGTAAAACAAATGTGACTAAACACAGTATTGATGTAGCCAGCCAGTGCTAAATCTATTAAGCAACAACCTTCTGACCACTTGGGAATTTTAATGAAATAGCAAGAGCTGAGATTGATATGACACAAACCACAAAGCAGACAGGACCCTTACACAGCAAAGGGTGTTTTTTCATTGCTCTTGTCTCAAAGAAATATGGTTTAGTGGCTTTTTTTTTTTAACATTGATTTTAAGAAAACTTCACTCTGTATCCAGCTTTGATGCAGATTCAATGTCATATATTGATGACCTGACAGAAGAATGCTGGGTTAAACCTCTGTACATCAACACCTGTGACGTGTGGAAAGGGTAACGGCTGCTCTCCAAGGGTAATTCATCTAAAGCATTTGGGACCTCTGATAGCATTGCTTGAGCTCATTGCTGATGCACCATGTCATACCATTTGCTCCGAGTCACATAAAGCTGTCTTGTAACAACCACACACCTACCCTTATCAAAGGACATTTCCCCAGGAAAAGATGAAAGCCAGCCACATTTGATCCACCTGATTGTGAATAAAGAGGAGGTTCTTTGTTGAACAGTCTTGCAATATACCTTGCAATTTTGTGTGAAATTGCCGTTCATCCAAAAACTCTTTGCCCCAAACGTTTCACTTTAAAAAAACTTCTGTGGGAGCAAAAGTAGAAGCAAATTTGGGGTTCTGGAAGAGCACTGAACCAAAGACCAAATAGATATGGAAGTGATGGTCTAAAAGAATGCAAGCAGCCACATGAGGGCTTCCAGGAAGTCTGAGGAGAAGCTGAAAACTCTGGAAGCACAAAGATCCCAGGTATTACTTAACATGACTGTTGATACCATTTTGGTGAGTAGTGCATGGTTGTGGGAGAATTCAATTCAGAAATAAGCTGGTATTTTTCTGCAAGAGATGTGGGATTTTTTCCCCATTCCAAAATTTCTGGTTTAGGACAGGGATGCAAGTCAGAACAGACTGCCTCTGTCACCTCACAGCTGCCTTTAGTGCATAAACGCCACAGTTTTCACTTTCCCCTAAACTCTGAAGCTTTCTTCTGGAAAAAAACCTCCACGCTCATGGTCAAGTACTAAGTAATCACAATTGTCAGGTGTTTCTTCTCTGAATCCAGGCCATGTTTTAGATAATTAAGCTTGTGAGAGGCATACTCAGAAGTGTTTTCAGTGTGTTGCTGGCTACCGACCTTGCTTGGCACTTGAAAATATTTCATAGACCTCTTCCTGTTTGCTGAAAAAAAGGGTGCAGCTGAAGTCTACTCTGAACTGATAATACAGCAGATAAAAACCATTCCATTCAGCAATACAACTTCACTCAAAGGTCTTTTTCTCCACGAGGATATCTGATATACTCTGCTTTCAAATTCATTGAAGCACACTATATGCTCCCCTGTCTCTAATAACTTGCAGCCTTCTAGGAGATAGGAATCTCTTGAAGCAAAACAAAAAAGACAGGCCCTCACAAAGAGAAACATGGTTGCTTTTACTAAGATCTAGGGCATAAAGGAACACAGAGATGGAAAGGACTTCTTTGATAATTAGTTCAAGTCCCATAGAACCTACAAAACTTCTAAACCTATCAAACTCCTTGAAGCAATGAAGTTTTTGCCCTAATTCTCCATTCCCCAGGATCGTCTTCAGTTTCTAGCACAAAAGCTCTGTTCAGTGATGTAAGTGGACTTCCCTTTAATTCTCCAGGCTCTGAGAAAGCTTTGAGCCCAAAGGTTGGGAAAGCCAGTCTCTATAGATCTGCTCATGCAAGAGTGGGATCTGTTTTCCCGTTTAAATGCTTTTTTTTTTCTTTTTTTCTGGTGTTGCTGACCAGAGCTGTATTTCAGATGACTTTTTTCATTCATGCTCTAGAGTCTGATGTAAAGAAGGGCAGGAGAAAAAAAGAATACAATAGGTTGATTAACATGGAAAAGCTAAAGATAAAATACATACAAATAATCACTGCTCTAACTATGTCCTCCAGATACCCACAAACAGACAAAACTTCAATTCACTGTAATGATATCCAAATCTATGTCAATACAGTGCATTATTAATCAAGCTGTATGAGAAATAAAGCAAATTATGGATGCATCTAATACTGTTGGATCATGACTATCAAAAGGACATGAACTTTTCAGCTTTATTTATCATTTGAAACTTTAAATCTCATGCTACCCAATTTTTTTTCTTTTCTAGTGCCTGGAAGAAGCCTAGATCAGTCCCAAGGATCAACATAATGCATGAGTAATTTCACCACCTCTGAAATTTTTTTGCGCAGTGAAGTTATTCATGTGTTCATATTCATGAGATGATGATGGTGCATGCATGTCTGTAAAATGCCAATGTAAGACTCCTGGACATATTTAAAACATTTTTCTTGTCAAATTCATTAAACATTTCATGCCACTCTATCATATACTTTATTCAAGGCAATTTTTTACTAAGACAGGAACCTAGTCACCCTGACCAATTCCTGAAGTAAACTTATTTCATGTGCAGACAGCTCACAAGTCAAACTTGTGCATTTTGAACAGGAAAAAAAAAAAGGCAAATGCACTTCTATTTTCAAAAAATAATTTAATGCGAGGCAAACATTTGGCCTGATTACCTAGAAAAATTAAACCTGTATGATTTGCAAAGCTTCCTTTAGTCTTTAACTATTGTTCTCTTTCAGCGTATTTATCTACACAGCTCAAAGGATACATTTAAACGTATAGTCAAAATTACAACATGCACTGAAATTCTCATTTCAAGCAAAAAAGAGCTTAGAAAATTGCAGTTCTCTGTGCAGACTAAGCTAATAGGTGCAAAATGTTTTTTAATCAGAAGCAGAGATGAATATATTTACACTAGATTTGATTGAAATAGGAGGCAGAGAAGTTTGGACGGGAAGGAAGAAAATAAGTTGGCAAGGGAAAGCATAAACAATTTTTTTTTTTTTTTTTTTTTGTCTCAAACCTTGGACAAAAAACCCTAAGCTGAATAGTTTGGACATTACCACACACACGCACTCCCCTCCTCTGCCTTGTTACATGCTTCCTAAGGGATACTTGACAAATGCCTATAAAATCAACAGAAAATCCAAATCTAACATCTTCTCACTGTGAGCCCACACAGCCTGCTGCCGATCATGCAGACCATTTGGCAAGCACTAGATCTGCAGGAGAGCAGCTGCTCCAGCCACTCTCTTCCAGTAACATCAGAGATATGAGGACTTGGGGAAAAATTAACAAAGTGATCAAAAATGGAATAAAAGATGTTAAGAGGTTTTTTCCTCCCCGTAAACATCAAACCATCTTCCCTGCCCAACCGACTATAGTATTCTTCTAGAACTGGAGATAGTGGCAATGCAAGCCACTAAAATAGACAAACAAGCTATAATATCCCCTGCCTCAAAAACAACTTCCAACCTGAGATACTGGAAGGAAGAGGACTGCAGAACACCCAGCAGTGTCTGAGACACCAAGAGCTCAGTATTTACCCCTCATCTTACAAAGGCTCTTTATATTCCCAAATTGCAGGGGCTCCTCTGTTCTGGACTCGGGTATAACTTGGGAAGACCATAGGGTGGATGAAAATAAACACTTCAGAAGCCACATTGCTTTTAATTCCCAAACATAAGAAATACACTTATTCAGACAGAAGAATAACAAAACTGGAGCACAGTGGCCTATTTCTTTACCACTATAAAGCATTCCTTAGCTTGGGACCATATGCCCCTATGCCAGTTCAAGAGTGTTCTGTCTAGTTCATTATTTATTTGGAAACACCGACTATTTGCAGTTCCCCTCTCTGATCTTGATGGGTCCCATACCTAAACTATGTTGATTCTTTGGAGCTTATAGGGCCCACTTCAATCAAATGGGACTTTTGCTTTCTCTCTAGAAAACTCCAGTTTCTCCAGTCTTTGCTGGGACAGAGCCTCACTAACCCCTTACTGCAGTCCTGCCTTTCCCCCAGCACCTCTACAACTCTAAGACCAATTCTTGCCTTAGCCACAAGAGATGGGTTCCAGCTTTTCTGAAGAGGTGAATACATTTTCACAAGGAGGTTTCAAAATAATATGCAATTTTGTACTTTTGTCATTTGAAGCAGGATTCACCATCTGCCTATTTGAGTGTGCTGCATCACACAGCATCACAGCATCACACCGTGTATTAACAAAAGCAGCTCCTGCATGTATTGCTTGAGCTGTGCTATATATTACCAGCATCAATGTTTGTTCAAGGCTCAGCACAGTCCCCACTGCATAAATACCTGTCACACCCTCTCCTCTGCATAGGAAACCTCCTGCAAAACAGCAGTGCCTCAGATCTCAAGGAAACCCCCATGCTCACAGCTAAATGCATTTACACAACTTGACTGATATCACCACAAGAGTCCTGTTTAAGCTTTATCTACCAATTGATTTTATACAAGGCACAGCCTGGAAAGTTCTCAAATTTTACTGCAAAAGTTACCAGAATCTTCTGTGATGCTGCATGTACACATGGAGCTGTTTACAACCCCTTGATCAGGCTTACTCACTCTTACCACCAGCCTTGTTCCAAAATAAAAACAGCCTTACCAAAAACAAAGCTGCTCTTCCCCCATTTCTCTATTAATATATTTTAATGACCCTTTTATGTTCCCCTCTCTTTAGCTTGGCCTTTTTTTTGCCATTTCTGAAAAAGCTTCAACTCTCCTTAATCTCCAGAGGAACCACTTTACCCTGAGCTTGCTTTGTTTCCAGTTTTGATTTTATACTCCCATGGTAGCATTCACTCTTCACATATTTGTTTACAGAACAAAAGCCACCCATCTTTAAAAGCACTACAGAGTAGAAAACACCCCTTTTAGGTAATTTTATTCAGCTGTGCCAATAACAACATCTATCTCTAGTCAATCCTACTGTGATGTGCAATTACTTTCTTGGAGGAAAAAGAAGGAAGATAGAACAAAAGACATGTTTAAAATGTTACCTTCAGAGGATGATGTGGAAATATACAGAACAACTCAATTATGTTTTCAGACCTACATGGCATAAAGTACTGAGGAAGTGCAGACACTTCTGTAATTTTCTTTCCAGTCAACCAAATTTTTACTAAAATGGGTTGTCAATGCTCTTTACACTAAGGAGGACTCTAAACACAGCCAACTAAGGCATATATAGATCACTAAACTTGTTTATCTCTCAATCTGTGTTGCTGCTTGGTGCTGCAAGGAAAAGAAATCAAGCTTGTCCCCAGCAAAACCATCAATATTTGAATGATATACGCAGAAAAGGTAACTTACAGACAACAAAGGGATGGCAACTTTTCCAAGAAAATCAGGGGGCTTGTCTCCATCTTCATCAAACACTGTCACTTCCAGAACATCATGAATATCCTTAATAGGGCTGGAAAAAAAAAATTGCAGACACAAAAATAATATTCAATACACATGTACACAGTCTCCTCCACAAAGATCTGAGAATTCTGTTTTACTAATTAAGTTTTTATACCTTAGAGTATAAAACTAGCATTTAATTAAATTCCCCCCAAAATGAATCAAATTATGGGTATTCCCCAAGCTTCCCCCTTAAGTTTCAGTCCCATAACTAGGTGAAGAAAGTAACTTCCCCTTCCCTTCAGCCAGCAGTGGTATTTTTTGCTCATTTATATTGATGCAGTGTAAAACTCAACTCTCCCACAGAGAAAGCTTGTGAGTGGGAGAGGTCAGGGGATAAAGTCAAAAACAGACTTCAGGACATGAAAGAAATAATCCAGGAAACAGAATTTATGTAACTGCATTTGACTGGAACACTTATTGAACAATTACCTCCCTTTTAAACTCATCATTCTCCAAGTGTTTTTCCTGTGGTTGTCTTCCTCATCACAGACTGCTACAGTCTTGGAGACATTTATCTCACTAAGTTATTTGCAAAAAGCTTTGCCAGCATAAAGCAAGATTAAAACATTGTGTTGCCTATAAGCAATACCCTTATTAATAACAGAAGTGATACCTTAAGTCACAAAAAAAAAAAAAAAGAATACCCTGATTTTCATAAACATCTGATCTTCTAATTTGGGGAAAGCTATGTTTGTCTGGTTTAAAATTAGAAGCTCAACTAGGAACAACGTGGGCTCTAATTTTCTGCTCACTTACAAATTAAACAGTAATTCTACCATGGTTCAGTGAAATATATTTTGTTTAAAGTATGGAAAATGTAGGCATGAGTGTCTTGTCTCTACTTTCTGTTATACTATCTCCTGGATCCAGCTATGATTCCATTATGTCTAGTCATGATTCTTCCTATAAATATCACAGTAATTTTTCTTTTAATGACTTCTATTAATAAATTCCATGCAAGAACTAGTAAAAGGCAAAAGGCTTTAATTGAGTTATATTTGATACTTCTCCAACATCCTCTCTGGCTGTGAAAAAATGACATATCTTAGACTTGACCTTTGGATTTTCCCAAAGTCAGTAGCTTTTACTGTTAAGCTGATAATTATATTGTTACCTAGACTCTATTATGGTGTTGCAGCACATTTTCAAAAGCAATCCACTTACAATGTGAAAACTTTGTTCCACTCTGGATTGAGGTTCTTGTAAACAGTGTGTGTTTGAAGACTGTCATTTCCCAGCTCTAATACACAGAAAGGATCACTTTTACCTAGAGAAAGATCAGATAGAAAAAAAAAAGGAATTAAGTGGGCCAGGTATTGTATATCTAGCATGCATACTCCTTCTTTGCAGCATGGTTGAGGAAGCAACTGGTCATATAAAAATAAGATCCATTAAGAGAACTGTGAATTGCCTCCTTCTGTTGGAATAAATTGTTAAGTAAATACTATCTACAATGCATCCTCAGCGCTGGAAACTTGCACTTACCTTACACTCATTCAGGCAGCTTCACTCGAATACCTGAAACATGAAACTTACAGTGAACTATACCTGAGAGTCTTTACAGCAAGAAAAACCTGCTCACACTGACAGTTATTCAGATGACATTACAAAGGCAATACCATCATTCTGATGTAATGGTGTCAGTGCTGCAGTTACAGCTCTCTGTTTTATCCTATGCTTAGAGTCTGTGGTATTCTTCATTTGACTCTAACAGCCACACCATGAGAAGAAAGACACTGAACTGGGTCTGTATCAGCAGCATTTCTTCAATCCATGTGAGTCCCATATGAAGACCCTATATACTGCAGCAGTTTAAGCAAAACCCAACATCACCTGGAGAATCCATGCATGGAGCAGCATGTACCTAAAGCAAACAGACCCCCACACCCAAAAAAAACCCCCAACCTCTTCTCAAAAGAAGGATTTCAAAGTGGAGCCTGTTATGGTGATGATGTTTGTTGATACATTTTTTGCTCACTCCCATTACATGAATTTGTGGCTTTCATAAGCTACTGCAGCTCAGCAGTTTTCATCACAAACACAATACCCTTTATCAGCAGGTCTGGCTTAGTATCTGATTTCATCTCTTCTTCAGTGTCCATGTCTAAGTCAGCCACAGGTACACTACCCAACTTCTATGTAGGCAACTAAATATGTCAGGAATGCAAGGATCAGACAAGATATTTAAGCAAAAGCTGTTTTGTTTCTCAATCCTTATTTTTGGTATTACTAATGCAGAGAAGTTTATAAACTAAACAGGAAACTTTTCAGAATGTAAACAGGGGGTATTAACTAGTCAATATTGGTAAAATTTAAAGACCATGTGTGTGACTGGAATCTGTTTGTCTTCTCTTTTCCAGCTTACATGTTTGTTCCCTGATATGTATAGAAAATGCATGTAGCTTTTCAGAGAAACTGCTTGAAATGCAAACTGTGATATGCCAAAAACAATCCCACTGTATAATTCGGTATTCTGAATGCTATTTTTTGGTCAGTGAGCAAATGCAGTGTTTGAGAAGAACCCTCATGCGTACACAGAAAACATCCAAAGCAGAAAAAGTTATTTTCACATCAACAAAACTATTATCTAGGAAAATATGAAAGGCTCAAACTGGGCTAGCTGTGGCTGAAGAGCTTTCACATGTTTGATGTATCTTGCCTGAAATTTACATCAAATGGCAAAATATAGATTTTCAAAACACTGCTCGAAACTAAAGCAGATATTATGTTGTTTTCTGATATCTGTGACTATAGTAGGCTAAAAACTTCAATTTAAGCCAATAATGCCAACAAAATATCAACTGACAACAGAAATCCCAATTGTACCAAAATTCAATTTTTGTTATGGGAGTAAGTAATAAGGTATAAAGTGGCACAACCTTTGCCAGGAGATGTTTGGTCTCCAGAAGTTCACTTGAGGCTCTGTGGGACAGGACAGGGACAGAACACTACCTGCTTACAATGTTCCTGTATTAACCTTTGGAAATCTTTGTACCTCTCACTGTCTCTGCAATTTTTCCTTTATCAGATTTTTAGCTGGACTTAGAATTTACTTTTATCAATACCAATAGATCTGGACCAGTCTCCCTGGTAATACTGGAAATATGGCACTGCTCTAGGAGGGCTCTATTATGGAAGCCCATAATTGCTGCACTAATCATTTATGAATGGCTCAGAACAGATAATTAATCTTTATGTCTCTCATTTCATGATCAGAAATTATGCTATTTTTACCTAAAATGGCTGCATCCTTTTGCAATTTGGTAGGTCTATTACAGCATAATACTAGGATATTTTCAGCACTGCCATTGAAAAACAATTTGTCATTTGCTTCATGAATCAGCCTCCAAGCCTGGGTTATTTTGAATATAATGACAGACTGAGTAACCTTTTACTTAAGCAGAATTTCATTCTGTGCTATGTGCAAGGAATGTGTGTCACATACGCTATGAGAAGTCTTTGAATTGCAGAATCAAGAACCTGCATCTCTCTTCCAATGTTCATTATCCCCCCACATGCTCTTGTTTAAATACTGAGGGAAAAGGGCCCAAATCCATCACTGATGCAACTGCATTAGCAGCAGTAAAGTTTTTCAAAGGGCAGATAGCCTTCTGGGCTCAGATCTTTCCCTAGACACTGTCTATATTAAAACCTCCTATATTTCTAGATAGCCCTAGACTTGACACTTGCCAAAGGTTCTGCTTTACTGTGTCACAGTTTTTATAAAACGGGCAGGTTTTTTTGTTTGTTTTCAGATGAACTACTTCAGTTCTTTAAAGTATTGCTGTCTGAACTGACATTACTTTTTTCCACTGCAGGGTTAAAGCCAGGAATTGAAACTGACATAGCATCATGATTAACCTTGGATTTTCTCCTTAGGTTCTTATTTTAGGAGCCATGTTCTCTTAAGTTACTATGTTTTCATGAATACTAGAGAATGGGGCAAGAATATTTTCTCTGTATCTGCTTTCCTGCCTTTATCAAATTATCTTAAAAATGACTGCAACATCCAATACACAACACAGAATGCTGTGACTCAATTTTGAACTACTGCAAGATCCACAGGGGAAGTAAAAGCTCTCCAGATTCCTTGAGAAGATAATAAAAATAATATCCACTCACTACAGAAGTATCCATTCCCAGACCTTCCCTAGAGAAACAGGAATTAGTGTCCATTGCTGTCAGAACCAAGCACAAATTGAGGCATGTCTCAGAGGAAAATCCATCATTTTCTTTTGGTAAGAGCACCAAAAGATCATCCCAAATCAAAGCCTCAAATGAGCTTTAAGAAAAAACATGACACTGGCATCCCCATTGCTGGCAAGCTTTCTTTTTCGGGTGACAGCCTGCAGCACCACCCAAACCCACACACTCAGGACCATGTCAGATGCCCCAAAATCTTTCAGTCTCATTCACAAGGCACCCATGGAGATGGAGAGGCTTCTGTGAAGGCACCAACACTTTATATTCACCCTTCTTTTACATTCTGCTGCTGGAATATTCAACAGCACACCATTCTAAGGGAGAAGTTACCAGTCACACTACTCAGACCCCAAGGATAAACCATATCTCCATCCACTGAGCCTTCTTAAGTACTTTTGGGACTCAGAACTATTTGGTATCTCAGTTCCCTCAGGCAGGTTTCATCACTGGAGAAATGATGGGAAGATTTACTTTTTCCTGTTCAGCTAACAGTACTGCATGGAGTTAAGTAACATTCACAATATATTATAGCATCACAGGATGGAAAATAGAAATAAAATACCTGAAAAATCTGCTGCCAATAGATCCACTGCCTTTAGAACCTTGACTTGTAAGAAGCCAATGTCTTTCATGTCCCGAAAGGAATTCTTTATACACTGAAGGAAGAAAGCATAAAGATACATCTTGTTTGTATTACAGTAAGAAACAGAAATTATGGAACTAAATGACTACATTTTTAAACCAATCCCTATTTCCATTCAGCAGCTGATGTACCCATTAATAGATGTTCACTACCCCAGTCTCAATGCATCAGGACCCTGAGGTTTACATCACACACTACCTGCTCCTAAGAAAATTCTTCATTTCTATAAATTACCTGCTAATGTTATGAACAAGATTGGAAGGACCCCTGTACACTTATGCAACTATCTGTCAATTAAAATAAAAAACATAAGGAGACCTGGAGAAGCAGCATGGCTCAGGAAGCCACCACACTCAATCAGTAGTGAGGAATCTTTCCTCAAAAATAACTTTGACTTTTGTTGTTCAAATTCTTCATGCCTCCATCTTGCACTTCATTTTAGGGTAGTTCTTCCTTCATGCCTAACTTTTGAAAACTGAGGTGTGGAAGCTACCACATAGCTTTGTCACAGTTGAGCATCCAGAACATATTCTCCCCAAAGGAGGAAAGAAAATTTAGTAAACTACCATCTCTCCATGATATTCAGTGTCTCTCATTCCCCAAAATAATCTCTTAATATAATCTGTGCAAAGAAAAGCATTAGTTTAAAACCCAACAGATAAAAGCAGCCAAACTGCTTCGGTCTATCTGCCCTGCCAATCTCCTTGTCATTTGAAACATAAGAACTGGCCCATGCAATAGTTTTCTCTGGTAGGAGACATGTTTTTATGAGTGGATAAATCCTTTTATCCTGCAATTTTGACTGCTTTAAAAACAGGGAAAAAAAAAAAAAAAAAAAAAAAAAAAAAAGAAGAATTAAAAATTTCAAACTCACATAGCGCTGTGAAATCTGTTGCCTTTCACTGGGGTCTCCCAAAGGGCAGACACAGAGATCAGATATGGACACTCCTGTACATGGGGCAACAGCAATCAACATCAGCAAGGATCCTGGATGTTTTTCCAGAGGCAGCTCCAAGCGATTGGTCTGCTTCATTGGCAGAGCAGTAACATCAACTTGGCACCTAGAATGACATTGCCTGGGGTTAATAGGAAAAATGAGCTGGGGAAAAAAATGAAGCAGCATTTATATTGATTGCAGTAGTACAGACATCAAAACTTATTGCTTGTTTAGGATAGAAAGAATGCAAAAAAAAAAAAAAAAAAAAAAATTAAAAAAAAACAAACCACCTCAGAATTAAACATGGGAAAGCAATTAGCCAGGTTCTGTTGCATTCACTGTCAGTTTTGCTTTCTGGTTCACCCACTGGTAAGCAGAAGTAAATTGTTTGGGATGCCAGTACAGTAGGAAAACTTAACTCTAGCTTGCCTCACTTCCCCTCTAAAATCCCCTCGTGCTTTCTGATGGATTTGAAACACAATTTTATTTCACCTGCGGGAAAAGAAAAGGGGCAAAAGCAAATTTTAAAACATTAGCCTACAATAGATTTGTTTCTTTAAAGTCACATACTCCATTTTATGCTACATTATACTGTATGCCTCAATCTCCTTTACAAGCCTTACTAGAGCTCCATTTGCAGTCTACTGTTCTATTTCCCAAAGGGAAGGACTGTCTTAAAAGTCGCCTCTAACCCCAGCACGCAGTATATATCATTAACCTGATACTTCCCCAGAAAAATAATAATCAGGAGGCAAAATAAGAGAAACATTCATAGATAGACAATAATATAAGATGACTATGGGCTAAAGCAGGGAGAGATCACTGGACAGCCAGTTATACGTGAAGGGAACAGCTAGATGCAACAAAAAGCCTCATCACTTGGCTCCGCAAATGCCTTCTATTTAGAAGTCCAGTAAATGGAGTGGAACTTTTCTGAACTGCTTGGCTTTTAAGAACAGGCTGAACAAAAGTTACAGATGAAAAGGGAAAGAAAAAAAATTAAGGAAGCTTTGTTAGCCCAGTGCAAGGGGAGTCACACATCTCCAAGGGATGATGGAGCGCCAGAGCTTTCGCTCCGCTTAATGACTGCCGACAAGTTTTTATTTAAACTAAACTTGTTAAGGTGTTGTCTTAATAGGCTAAAATTCCACAGGGTTCCCCCCCCAGGTGGGTTTCTTCTGGGTAAATGGTGCATGTAGTGTTCCTGATTGATCCCATTCCAGTAGTAGTGCTGGAGTGGTTTATACCCATCTGCTATAAATTGCATGCTTTCTGCTTCTTAACAGCCTATTTTCTGTGAATGCTAAGGGGGGGAAAGAAAAAAAAAAAAAGAAAAATCCCAAAACATTCCATCCTGAAAACCCAATAAACTATGTGATCAAGTAAGTCATTGCTCTGATGAGTTTGTAAGTCAACCACTAGCTCTGTGTATTAAAACACAGTTCTTTGTGTAAGCTGCTTGCCACCAGAATTAATGGGGATGACTTTGCCTTAAGTGTGCTCTTTGCTCTTCACCGCACTAAACATTCAACAGGTTGCAAGTTTACTCTGATTAACTGCTTTCAAGTGCTTTGTAAGAAAAAGAAAATAAACCAGGAAGAGTACCAACACTGTTTTGGCACATAGGCTGCCTCTCAACACAATTTTGAAGTGCGAGAGGTTGCAGTTGAAGCTCATTGCTACACCTAAACTCTTCAGAAAGATATGACAAGAGAAGATAGAGCAGAAAGGGAAAGAAAACAACAAAAAAAGCAAACATTTGAGAAAAAGACATCACTTCCACACTGGAGGTCAACATCACCTTGGCTGCATTAACAAAGTTGCTTCTCAGACTGCAGCATTTTTACTGATACTTTAGGAATCAGTGCCAAAGGGAGAATGTATCCTTATCTTGGGTTTTTTGTTAGGTTTGGTTGGTTGGTTTTTTTTTTTACAGTTGAGAAAACTAAAGAGAGAGAAAGGGGAAAACTCAGGATCACCCAGCTGGTGTGTGATTCAGCTGGCAATCCAGGCCATGTCTCCCACATCAGCATTTCATAAACCACCCACTCAACAGAGTCCACAACTGGGAAAAGCTGCATTTGCTTTTTCATGTTAACAACTTTCCATGGAGCAAAACAGAAAAGATAACTCATTCAGAAAATGGTACATCTCCCACCAATAGATAACCGCAGAAATCTCTTGTATCTCAAAGTTGAATATAACTCTAGCTTGTTTAGGCAATTAGGAATTGTTTCTCTTATTAAAAGAATTTGACTAGCCAGAGGTCAAAGAAAAGATTTAATATAAAGGGTGTGGGGGTAGAAGGGATGCACATGTGAAGGGGAAAACAGCAGGAGGTGGAGTACAAGCATTTCTTCCTCAAATCATGTTTGATTTCCTTAAAAACTAGTGTCCTTAAAACATCTGTGTTCACTCAAGGTGATGGCATGCCTCTCTATTTTCTTTTGAGGAAGTGCAAAAAAAATCCACACTTACACTTGCAAATAGCAAAAGTTTTAAGGGTAAAAAAATTAAAAGGACAACCTGTTTCATTTGGGTTATACAATGTAACTGATCAGACTGGATCAGATCAGACCATTTTGCTTGGTAAAACAATTAGACATTCAATTTACTAAATAAATTCAGGAATTTCCACACAAACACTTCCACACTATTAAAACAAGTCTAATGATTTCTGAACTACTTTCCACATCCTCCTGAAATAGAAATAATTTCCTTCTTTGTCAGCTTTTTACCTGCAAGACCTTACTACAGGCAATTATTTCACAGGAAAGTGGTAAAAGACTATGGAAATGGGCACAGCACAGAACTAATGCAGGCAATCCACTTTTTGAATGCAAGTTGTCTGATCTGAATGCAAAGGGCAAAATTCTCAGACTATTTGTATTTTAGGTGATGCTAATGATCTCCTGAGTTAAGTTCTCAACACACTAGTCCTATCTCAGAATTGGATAGCTCTGCTTGGTGTCATTTTTTGCTACATTACATATTAATTTTGGGTGGAATCCTTCACACGCACACAGCAATATCCATGATTTGTAGGAGATACAATTCTGTAAGAGTGCATTACACACACAAATGTATCACACTTTTTTAACCACAAAAAATTATAATTCTTTCCTTCCTCATCCTGATCAATATTTAGGTCTACACCTCTATATTGACCTCTAGTCCTGTAGCAGATTACACCACACCTTTAGTTTTCATTTAAGACTCTTCTGTTCATTTACAACCCTCCGCTATTTTTTTGCCTTTTTAGATTATTTTTTCAGAGAAATATTACTTGAAAAGACTACATGGTATTTTTGGGGTTAAACAACTAAATCCGTAGTTTATCAAATTAAAAGTAATATTCCTAAATATATATAAATACTATGAGAACATCTGCACAAAACATTGCCATATTTCCCCCGTGCAGAATTCTTGAGACCACTTCACAAACAAGGTCAGATTCATTATCACAGTAAGATGCATCTATGATTAACATTTGGAAAGGAATTTTAAATGCCACAGGTGTCAGGTAGTCTTTTTATTCTCACTTACACTACAGATAAGCTTTGGTCTTCTGATTTTTGCTATAGCTTGGTGAAATTTAAATCAAAGGTTTGGATGTAGCCAGTTTAGATTTGCTACTCCATTCCAACAGCATGGCCTTTAAAATAAGGATTTTTCCTTGTTGCAGAGACACTGTTTCCTGGAGACATTCATCACACAGATATTGGATGCAATCCAACCTCACAGCTCGTGGTCCTAAGTCTGGCAGTTTTGCTAAAACCTCCTTCTTGAGGTAAATATGTGAAGAAAAATATCTCCAACATTTCACACCATCTCTTTTTCAAAATACATCCTTGAATGCAGAAACACTCTCTAACAACTTGGCATAAACCATTTAACTCTGCCTGGACAAATTCTGCCCAGTTAACACCTTTGTTTGTTAATATACATTATCATCTCCTGAAAACACAAAAAGCACTCAGTAAATGTTACTAACACTTCTGTGAAGACTAAATAGAGGGATTATTTCATCTAGGTCCCAAAACCAGACACCTTTCAGGGATGGATGCTGGCAGCAGAACCACTCAATGCCAAAGGATTCTAAGTGAGGGAGAGAAACTGGATCCAGTTGAAAAAACTAAGGAGACACAGGTCAACTCAATGTCATATGTATTAAC